>NC_135398.1:850039-1150039 GCF_051989625.1 Stigmatopora argus
ACGTATATATTCATATACATATATATATATATATATATATATATATATATATATATATATATATATAAGAACACATATACATACATATAGATGTACATGCATGCATACGGTAGGTCTTAACACAGTACAGTAGGGATCGATACCATTAAACCCGGAGGCAAAACATGGCCGCCGCGACTACTATTTTTGAGCGGCTTTGTCTCAGCCGGGGCGAGACGACATCGGCGGATGTCTCTTATCTGCACGCCAGCAGATGGGCTTAAGATGGGCGCCGTGACACGGACCTCCGCCCGCCGCCGCCGTCCCTTGACGTTAAGCAAAAGTGGCCCAACTCAATTAGCGGGCCGGCGGCGTGCGGGAAACTTCCTCCGAGGTCACTCGCCGCTAACTCTGCCGGCCTGTTTTCTGGAAATGAAATGTTGAGCGCGTTGTACTTGGCGGCGAGCTCGCTGTTGAATTGACAATATTCAAGCGCTAGCTAACAAGATGTCTCACTTCCCACTTCAGAGAGGCTGGCGTACCCGAGCGGCTAGAAGTGGACGCTAGCCGCCGTTTGGACATCGCCAACATTGTGGCGTGCCGGCGCGTGGCCGAAGGCCCGCTGGAAGCGACCCGCCAAAATCCGGTCGCCGCCGCCGCCACGCCCTCGGACTCGTTTACGGACGACCCGGACGTGCCGCCTCTCGTCTAATTCCAGGCCGGAATGGCAAAGGACGATATTTGCGGAGAGCGATTGGGAATAAAAATTCCCCAAATCTTCTCTTCTGGCAAAATGAGAGATTTTTTAAACCCCCAAAAATCATCGGGATGTTGCTGCATTTGAACTCTTTGACTCCCATTGACAATGACAGATGTCCAATTTTTCTGCTGTCCATGGAAAGGAAGTGAGTTTAAGTACATTCTTTTTTTTAACAAGTCAAATCTTATTTTAATGACTTGTGTGTGTCTGTATATATACAATTTGAGATAAATTGCCACTAACGTCTTGCTCCGTGTGCAGTCGATTGGTCGCCAGTCTTTTGGTCGCCCGGACCGCGACAACAGGCGACCAAAAGACCGGCAACCAAAAGACCGGCAACCAAAAGACCGGCAACAAAACAAGGTAAAACAAGACGGTGTACGCATGAATAAAAGGCAACAATGGCCATGAGCAGTTTCACTGAGCCGACGTTTGAGTGTAGAAGAGTTTGTATGTACATGCATTGTCCCTTTAAGAGGCTACGTCCGTCAGGGTCTTAACAAGTTCTCCAAAAAAAACCAATAAAAGTCTGGGAAATTTGGAGCTTTTCTTTAGCCTAATAATGACTAGGGCATTAAGTATGACTAAATAGTCATTGGCAGTTTGTATTTAGGGAATTTGAGCAACGATTTCAATGGTAATTATCACTTACCTTCTGGGCGACCAAAAGATCGGCGACCAAAAGACCGGTGACCAATTGACCGGCTTGCTCTGTCTAGAAAATATTTTTGCACGACCGCCAAGGACGGCGATGGACGTCCAATCCATTTGAAACCCGGCGCAGAATGCCCCATTGTAGGAATAAACTCTGACCTCCGAAACGATCAGCGTTGATTTCCCGCCCAGGCGAAACAATGAGTTACGAGGCGGTTCACGCCGAGGTCAAATGCGCTTCATAAAAAGTCATGTGCGACCATTCCCATGAAATATTCATGTCCATTAACCGTAAAAATAATGAAGTGTCAAAGAACGTGAGTTAACACGCCCAGCCAGTACAATATTATTCATATCTTATTAATTCTATTCTATTCATTTTCAATGCTCTTTCTTCGGCGTCTCTTATTTGTCAGCGTCCGCCCGGTGGTGCGTTGGCGCGCGCCCCGGCGAACGAGGTGTACCTGCTCGAGCGCGCAGGAGCGCGTGCGCCGGCCGTGCGCGCGCCCAAGCGCCCGCCCGCCCGCCGCGTCCACGTTGCTGGTCTCTCTTGTCATAAGCAGCATCCTCCTCACTTGGAAGCGAGCTCCGTCCATCCGTCATCCCGCTCCTCCTTTTCCAGCATCCTTGCTCCTCCGGCGTCCGTCTCCACCCTGCTCGTCATCCTCCTCCTCTTCTTCTTCCTCTTCTTGGTCTCCATCGCTGCGGCGGCGGCGACGGCATGGATGCGGGAAGCCAGCCAGAGCCGAGCCGCGCACGGCGGTGAGACCCCGGCTTTGTTTTCTTCTGCCCACCCCCGCCGCTCCAAAAAGACAGTTTTGACGATCGGCACCCCCGCCGCCGACCGGCCCACCGGCTCTTTGTCTTGGGCGCCTTTTGCTCCGAGTCGCCGTAAAGAAGCGGCCGCCTTGTTTGAGCGCCGAGCGAGCGCGTAGGAAAACAAATGATCTCGGGGTGTCCAAAGCGAGGCCCGCCGGCCGTCCGCGTCTGCGATTTTACCGGCCCGCGGCACTTGATGCAAATCTCGGGGGTTAGGGCACGCACAAGAAGCTTGATTTTTACGGCGACGCTCGGGTTTACCACTAGGTGGAGTTGGTTTTAGTTCAGGCGTGAGTATCTGACAATAATCTGTGAAGAAACCTTTCTTGGAAATATAATTGGACGTAAAAACGGAAAAAAATGTGAGTGTATTATTTATATACATTGCATTGTCCGTATATCTCTGGCCCATAACTGACTGAAATCCATATCAACTGGGAAGTCTGGCATTGAGCGATGTTTTTTCCGATTTGCCTGGGAAGGCTGGCGGGGCTGCTACCTCTTCCGGTCATCACGGATTGGACGCCAGGTTCAATTCCATAACAAAAACAAAAAAACGCACTTTTTTAACTGATGCGCGATGAATAAAAATGCAAAGATTGTTTAGTAAGTGCCCACCCTCCCAGTTAAAACAGATTGGACCATCAAAGGCAGCCCCTTGACGGTAAAAATAGCTCAATACGTTATGAAAAGTAAATGGTTTTCAACCGCAATTGCATTGTTTGTAAATAGATGGGACGTCCATTGGGGCCCGGTGGCCGTCGTCGGTCAGAACGGGCCCCGGCACCCCCTCGCACGGAAAAATGATAGGAACGTGAGTTGAGTGGCATTTTAAAACCTGACGCTTGTGTTTGCGTGGGCAGGACGGCGTCCCGGCGCCTTCCCCGCGGCCACCCTTGAAGGGGCCCAGGCCGACCATGGCACGCGGCCCCACCCGGGCGAGCAGCAGCGACCATGGGACTGCGGGCCAGGAGCGGCGCTAGCAAGACGGACCCCCCGGAGCGGGGCGGCCAGACGGCGTTGGCGCCGCTGGCGGCGGCGCTGGTGCTGGCGGATCGAGACTCCAAGCGGGGGTCCCGGCAGGGCGCCGCCTTCGGCCTGCTGGCCAAGACCCCCCTGGACTACAGCCAGCCCGCCAAGAGGAACAACGCCCGGCGGAGGAGGATTCAGAACCTGCTCTACGACGCCCTGGAGAGACCCCGAGGGTGGGCGCTGCTCTACCACGCCTTCGTGTGAGTTGCCTTCTCTTCCCGCGATTGGTCGCCGTCGGGTCCCAGAACACACAATCCCATTTGGCTCATCATTTTAGCATTATTTTCATCGCCAAATTCATTTACTGCCGTTTAACGCTGTCAGGATAACGTTAAGACTTTTTAAAATATAGTTTATATCGTTTTTTTTTTTAAATATAGTTTATATCGGGGTTTTTTAAATATAATTGATATAGTTTAAAAAGGGCAAGTCACTGTTTTTGGTCATTAAAACAAAAAAAAATCACATTTGTATGGCCACGAGCCTTCGCGATTGGACGTCTTTGGCTAACGAGTTAAAAGTGCCCTAAGTACGTGTACTTAAGAGCGGGTAATCAAGGCCAAGATGCGGACACGCGCTCAAGAGCGTCGTTAGCGGTCGCCGATCGTTAACGTCGGATGAAATACAGGCTCGACCCGCGAGCGACCCCCGTCCGGCCGCACCGTTTGACACTTTGGTGGGGATCGATGGAGGCGATTAGCCGCTCGGTGGCTTTCTACGTATCGGACGTGTTTTTACCGTCCCGTCGGGACTCGTCTTGCGGGCCCCGTCCTTCTCGGCGAGGTCGGCCGCTACTTTGGCCCGCGGGAGGAGGGGGGCGGGGTCGAGAGGGAGGGGGCGGGATTTCCCCCGAACGGGCGCTAAACGGCGCTGGCGTTCGGCCCTCGTCAGTTGTCGCGGCGCCGTTTCCGATCGGGAGCGTGTCACACGTCTCTCGGGGAAAGATCGGACGCCAGACGACGGCTGACGCCTGACTCAGCGGGTGTCATCGCGCCGGCGTTTTGTCGCGTCGCTCGCCTTTGACTGCCGACATTCGCATCCCGAATTCGCCGGATTGCCGTTTTTGTAACGATGCACGTGACAGTAGAGCAAGTTAGCATACAATTAGCCTAGCATGCGTCTTTTGCGGATAACACCAGAGTACCCAGAGAATACCCATGCAAGCCCGAGGATAACAGCCAGACAGTGAGGACTGACCTGGGATCAAACCCACGACCCCAGAACTGTGAGACGATGTGCTAACCACTTGTCCCCCTGTACTTTAAAAAATATATATAAAATGTAGTCAAAAAAGGGGAAAATATATACGTAATGATATTTTGTCCTTAAAAACTTAAGAAACATAATAAAAATTGTAAATAGTGATGCTAATTAACGTCCGATTGTTAGCGGTTAGCTTCATTTGAATGGGTTTGTCGCTAGTAGACGTCCAAATCATTTGAATTGTAGTAGAAGTTGTTGTTATTTATTTATTTATTTTTAACAGTGGGTTGGAATCACGTGTACCTTTTAGTGCACATCATCACTAGCATCGTTGGGGGACAATTTGATCCTCAAGGAAGACGATCAATGGGTGTCGTGGGGGAGGGGGCGGGGCCAGGACCCCGAGGAGGATGATCTTACACATCTGCAGAAAGGAGATCTCGCCCCAAAAATGCCACGTGCTCCTTTATTCTGCTCCTTTGAAAATCATCGGCCTCGGATTGGACGCTTGAAGAAGCCCTTCAAAATCTAAATATATTTAAAAAGGTGACACGGTGTGACAGTGGTTAGCACTTCCGCCTCACAGTTTGGGGGTCGTGGGTTAGATCCCAGGTGGGTTCTCACTGTGTAGAGTTTGTATGTTGGCAGTGTGGCTTTTCTCCGGGTACTCTAAAAACATGCTAGCTAAGCTAATTGTACGGTAAACTGTCCCTAGCTATCCGCAATTGGTTGTTTGTCTCTTTTGCGCTTTGTGAGTGGCCGGCCACTCATTCAGGTTGCTGGCTGGGATAGGCTCCAGCACCCCCTCCCACCAGTCTGGCGAGGATAAATGCTAGAGATGATGCCGAAATATTTGAAAAGAAGTGTCAAAATAATTCAAGGGATTAAAAACATGGAATCTTGTCAATCCTTTGCGTACCACTAGGGGGAGTGTCAGAATGCGACCGGTCCCGGTTAGAGGACGCGTTTGTCGTTTTAAAGGTCTCGGCCAAACGTGACGAGCATCAAATTTCGCGGCGGACGCTGACTGCGCACTCCCGCGTGAGCAAGCCTCATCATTTATTCATATGATGGCCTCGACTCGCTCCAGCAAATAAATCGGCAAAAAAAAAACAGCTTCCTTCCTAATGGAGACCGGTTTCCGCCTCCCGTTTTTTTTAGCCGGCTACCAATCGGACGCTTGCCAGAGGAGGATCGGTTTCCGGGGGGGTGAGACCACCGGGGGTGCCGACAAAAAGTCCACGTGGCGCCAAAAAAATCAGGTTTTCGATTCAGGCGTATCTAAACTTTTTCAGCCACTTTGATTTGCCGCATATCGTTTGGTATGTGAATACAAAAATGTCTTTATCGATATTTTAACTCATTGCGATTGACGACATTCATTTCCCTACCGCTTATCCTCACAAGGGTCGGGAGGGGTGCCGGAGCCCAACAATTCTATTTTGTGAAATATTTTGACCTAAAAAATAATTTGAACTTTAAAAAAAAAAGTTAATTTAAAAAATATTAAAAATATTAATAAATTTAATTTTCAAAAAATAATAATTTTGAAATATCTAAAACTAAAACTAAAATAATATGACTATTCATTGAATTATTGTTATTTATCTGTAATTGTATTATTTTTCTCTTATTATAATTTTATTATATAAATGTTAATAAGCACGTTAATTGGGCGGCCAATCGTAAGCCGCTGTTTGAAGGACGATGGAGGACGCGACGGGGGGCAGGGGGCAGCAGGGGGCGTCGTCCGCGGGAGATCGCTGACGCTACAACTCGGATTTATTCGCAAAGGTCCCAATGTTCCCCTTTTTTTTACCGAAGCAGCATTTTATTTTTGCGCCCGAGTGACCGCAAAAAAATGTCGCTTGCCCTTCAACTTCCTGTGAAAGCATCTCGCCATGGGGGGTGCCGTGACCATTGTTTTTAACCAACGGCGCTAGTGAACTGAAATCATTTTGAAGGTGTTTTGCGGCTATTTCTTGGGTCACGTGACGCTTCGTCCCCTCGAAGCAAAGCCATTAGCTCTTAATTAGTCACCTCGTCAACTCATCAAAAGTTACTCTGGCACTTTGCGGCTTAGCTCGCTCTTTCCATTTGGATTTTTTTTATTGTATTTGAAATACGCCACTTGACGTCAACGACTACGTTGGTGTGTACTGCCTCGATTTTGGATGGGATGTTCCATCTCGGGTTCAATTCCCACCTCCTAACTGATGCGAATGGGAGAAGAATTGTGGGACCAGATGTTCCTCGACTCCTTTTCCCTACCGCTTATCCTCACGAGGGTGCCGGAGCCTATCCCAGCCAATGGCAGAGCACAAACAACCCATCGTTCCTAGCTAGCTAGGGGCAATTTAGCCTAAAATGAGCCTGGCGTGGCAGGTTTTTGGATACGTGAGAGGAAAGCGTAGTACCCAGAGAAAACTCCACACAGGAAGGTTCCGACCTGGGATCGAACCCTCGATCTCAGAACTGCGAGGCAGACTTGCTAACCACTTTCCACCGGGACGAAAGTCTTTGTGTCAAAAATTGACGTCAAAGCAAAGCAAAGCACAAAGGCATCAAATTTGTTTTTGTTGACGGAGTAAAAATATGAATATATTTTCAAATCATACGGCAGTAATATTTCGATTGCGCGATATAAAAATTGCCTGAAGTTTCTTCGGATGGCGTCGTGGTTTTTAACCAGCGGGAGCGCTTTGACGGCCACTCTGCTGCACCTGTCGAGCACCGCGATGTGGCGGGGTTCCCGTGGCAACCGGGAGACTCGTTGCCATGGGAACCGAGCAGGACCGCCAAGCGGGGTGCTTGATCTCTTTAGATCTCCGCAAACACGCACCCGTCACACGCTAATACATTCAACATGTTGACATCCATTGTGTGTGTGTGTGTGTGTGTGTGTGTGGCAGGATGACACAAAGAGTCTCAGTTGCCTAGCAACCACTTCTAAAATTGCCCAATAACACACCAAAAAAAAATGCAAGCAGCAGCAATAGCAGCAGCAGAATTATTTTTGCCAGCGTCAGCACGGCTATCTTCGTACTTCGTAGTCATCCTCCTCACCATCTTCATTCTTCTCATCTCCTTCCATCCATCGCTGACGGCCCCCCAACTCGCTTGGACGCACGCCTATGGCAGTTCACGGCAGCCAATGAGTGAAGACGATCACCCCCTTTTTCTTTATATTATCATCATCATCATCATGACCTCCATCATCATCATCATTCTCATCTTTTGACTCATAATGACTCATTCTGAGAATCTTCATCATCATCATCATCATCATCATCATCATCATTCTCATCTTTTGACTCATAATGACTCATTCTGAGAATCTTCATCATCTCACCATCATCATCAAGCACATTGTCATCACCTCCTGAGTCATCCTCATCTTCATCATCCCCAGTCCTCATCAGCTGTTCACCATGACCTCATCTTCTCACAATGCCACATTTTGCCATGCGACCGACACCGGTAGGCGGGGCTTTCCGAAAGCCACGCCCCCCCACCCCCCACGCTCCACAATTTTCTCCTTTTTTTCCCGAGCAGCCGAGGGTCGGCGCGGTCACGGCCGCCTTTGGCCAACGGGCTAATTAGACGCTGCCTAATTAGGCCGTCCTTCGACTCGGATTTGGCTGAGGCGGCGGCGGCGGATTAGCGGCTAGCCGCTCCGCCTCGCAACTCCGGGGCGCTTTGAGTTTGTTCTGTTCTTGCACGTAACATTGAGTAAGGACAAAGAAAACAACCTTTCTACTCTTCTAAGAACATTTGGACAAACTTTTTCCACGCCGCAGATGTCGGCCATCTTGGGAAACCACACTAAGCATCATTTCAGTGCAGTTGTGACTTTTTCAAGTCTGAGCGCAGTCAAGTTATTGTTGTTGTTGTTGTTGTTGACAATAAGAAGTCCTCCGTTCTTGAAACTTGGTCGCCGTGCCATTCGTTAGCTTTTTTTTAATTGTGTGAAAAGTTGAAAAGAGGGACAACTGGCTCACTTTTTCCCCGCATTCCTCCCATACTTTCCTTTTTCATTTGTAGGTTTTGTTTGTGTGTGTGTGTGTGTGTGTGCGGGTGTTTCATTTTTCAGCGTGTCCAATTTGTCCAAGAAGCGGTGGCGTCTCTCCTCTGTTGGTTTTCCGTCTTCCTCTTGAAGACGAACGCCGGTGGCGTCTCTCCTGGGAAATAATGCAGCCACATAAATCTGGGGTCGAGGCTTTAAGTGGGATTCTCGCCGCACTCTTATTTACATCTCCTTGAAAATAGCTGGTGGATATTAAAGCTAGCACATCACGTCTCCACGGCACAAAGACGGCGCAAACGGCGTCTTCGTGATGCCAACGTACTGAAAAACGGACATTTTCTTCCTCTGGTGTTAACACGAAAAATTTGGCGTCCTGTATTCATCAGAATGATTACTACTGAAAGTTTTTGAGGTGAAGGTTTACTCCTCCCTAGATTTTGACTATGGACTATCAATGAAATCTCGTTCGGTGCCACCCGCCCACTTTAAACGGATTGGACTCCTACTAAGGTTAAACTCATTCAAATGAACAAGGAATGTATCTGAGGTGAGAGTTTATTCTGACCACGGATTAGGAATTCATTCGCTTTGTACGGATTGATGCCGTTAAATTGGTCGCGTGTTTTTCCGTTATTGGCGGCGCTGGCAGACACGTTTGTTTACTCTGCTCCAGCGCGGGCGTCCAAAGGCGGAGCGCCGAGCGCCGTCGCCGTGGCGACCGAGGGATCTTCCCAGGGAGAGCCTGTCGCCACGGAAACGGGAAGCGCGTAAGCCCCCGTCGTGGGGAGCGGATTGGTCGCCGGGCTGTTAGTTGAATTCCGTCCAGTGATCACTCGACCGATCGGCGTCCATTCCTCTTTTTGAACGAGAGCGTGCTTTCCTAATTCTCCGGTCATTTCCCGACGCTGGCTAATTAAACATGCCACAAATCTAATCTAATCTAATTTAATCCAAACACAGTGGGGCCTTGTCGAGAGTTGATCTGGTCAGGCTGCTTGGATCCAAATTTGGCCATCAGATCGGCGACCAATCCGGTCCCCCGGGACGTGGCGGCGACCCGGCGAGGAAAGTCATTATCCGCCAGCTACGACTCCCTAACGCGCGCTAATGAATCCAATTAGCGCCGCTAATCGGGCTCGTTTGTTCGCCATCGGGCGAGCGGGAAGCGGAAAAAGCGGGAAGCGCCGCCGTCAGGATTCCGCCACCGCTGCCGCGCTAATCTTCCTCGCGGGAACTCGCCATTTGTCAGCGAAAAAGTAGAGCGAGACGTGCGGCGTCAGCGCGCTCAAACGTTCGCTTTGACCATCTTCTTGTGTCGTCCCACTTCAGGAAATGATTCAAAACATACCAAAATACCATTTGTCTTTTATAGTACTCCAAAACATTTCAGCGACCCCCAAAAAATGGAATACAATATAGCAATTTTTTTTTAAAATGTAATGGCAGCGAATGAACGGACTTTACGTGAAAAAACAGAATAAACTTTCATCTCAGAAACTTTCACTGTAAATTTGGTAGTGTCAGCAAGATGAAATTCATTTTAAATGCTGTTATTCTTGTGACAAAGCATGAAAAACATACAAAAACATTGGACTAAATATACAAAATGATATTTTCTTAACTTTTATAAATGGATTAAAAGAACTGGATTAAAAGCCCTGAATATTCCGTTTTTTATTGATCTAAAACAATATTTGTTTTAGTTTTTTTATATATATTTTTAGATTTTACAAAATGATTTTTGAACTAAAAACACAGAAAAAATGGATAAAAAAATGACAATTATTGATTTAAAAGGGGAAAAATCAGGAAATTTAATATACATCTAAACTCTTCATTTGAATTTGATCCTAAAACAGAACTTCGGCACTCATGATTGACTTTCCCGGGCCACACAAAATGATGCGGTGGGCCAGATTTGGCCCCCGGGCCGCCACTTTGACACATGTGCAGATGCTTCTCGACATTTTTAAAGATGTTTTTGTCAACTTATTTGGGGCGAGAGTGCTGTGGACGGAGGGAGACGTTAGCAAAGTTTCCGCTGGTGATGCGGTTTCTTTCCCACGTTGAGTCAGCAATCTGCTTAGTGGATCTTGTCAGTAAATTGCTCGCCAGGAATCCTGGGGGGCCCCCCCATCGGCCCCCCAGGATTAGTGGCACGCAGCTTTCTTGATTTTTTGTGTCTTTGTTAGCGCCGCCCGCGACCTTGGGAAAACATCACAGACAGTCAGAATCAGTCGGCGCTGAAGTAGCATAAAGCGCAAAACTTAGCGACCTTCACCTTCAAACTTCTTAGCGCAGTCGTAGGCGTCCAATCCATTCGAAGTGGGAGGGTGAGTCCATTTTGACGATGAACGAATGTTCATTTGGTGCCACCCTCCCACTTCTAATGAATTGGACACATCACATCCGCTGGCGATGAACTCATTTCAATTCGCAGTGAAAGTTTCTGAAGTCAGAGTTTATTCATTCCATTATTTGACGTTTGACAACGAACGGAGGTTCCTTCCCGCTTCAAATGGATTGGACGTTTTTTTGACCGATAATGGTTGCAAATCAAAGTGAGCATTTATTGTTATGGATTGGACATGTTTAAACTCATTATTGGCCCACGAAAAGGTCAAGTTGTTCTTTCTCAATATATCGGTCCAAAAAGGCTTCCAAAGCTCACAAATGTCATCATTCATCCATTTCACATTTCATCGACTTAGCGGTTCGTACATTTTTTTTGGCTATATTTTTTCCTCTTCTAAATGTCATTTATTCCGCTGAGTCAGCAAAAAAGTCCAACGACATTTTGCTGAGCCACGTCAACTTTACAGCAATCGCTCAAGTGATTTTTTTGCGCCCTCAAGTGGTCAAAACTTGACTTGACGTGCCCTTTTTTTCACCGGACCTAATGTAGTAATATATCTGATCGTCCTGCGCTGTTTAACGCCCTCCAGTGGCTAAACCCTGAACTGACATGTCCTTTTTTTACAACTGTATTTTCTGTATTTGTGTGTATAGTCATGTTTGTGTGTGTTTGTGCGTAGATTTCTGATCGTGCTGGGATGTTTGATTTTAGCCGTGTTGACCACCTTCAAAGAGCACGAGAAGACGTCAGCTCATTGGCTGGTGGTTTTGGTGAGATGACACGCACTTGCGCACGTTCAGCCACTAATTGGCCTAATGATGGATGACGATTTTCTTTTGATTGGCAGGAGACCTTCGCCATTTTCATCTTCGGTTCCGAGTTCGCCTTGCGCATTTGGGCCGCGGGGTGCTGCTGTCGTTACAAAGGATGGCGGGGGAGGCTCAAGTTTGCTCGAAAACCACTCTGCATGCTGGGTAAGGACTAACGTTAGCGTGTTTTGCTATCGACCAGCGCCGGTACTGCAGCATAACACTTTTTTGTAACTGCAATGTAAACAATTTGCTATTTGTTATTCATTGACGGCCATGGGTGGCGCTAGTCTGGTGAAATCTTAGTAATAAATTTACAGTTCAGAAAGTTCCAAAAGACCTACTGCTAAACTACCAAAATGGCTTGCGGGCGGCCATGTTGGGAGGGGCAGCGTTCCCATCAAAGTCAACCCATTGACATTGACAAGCTAAGTCTTTGCTCACTTGTGTACCAATTTTTAAAATGTTATTCGCAGCCATTGAATATTTGGTCCCTTCACTGCCACTCTCCCACTTCAAATGGATTGGACGTCTACTAGTGATAAACTCATGGAAAACCCTTTTATCGTCTCGGGGCGGCCATGTTGGCAGGGGCGACATCCCCGTCAAAGTCATTGAAAGATTGAAAGAAAATGCTATTTGTCGAGCTGTTTTTAAAAAGACGATGACGTGATGGCATCCATCTAACTAAGCTCCGCGCTGTTATTGGGCCAGACATTTTTGTCCTGATGGCGTCGGTGCCGGTGGTGGCGGTCCGCAACCAAGGCAACGTGCTGGCCACGTCCCTGCGCAGCCTGCGCTTCCTGCAGATCCTGCGCATGTTGCGCATGGACCGGCGAGGGGGAACCTGGAAGCTGCTGGGCTCCGCCATCTACGCGCACAGCAAGGTAACCCCCCACAAAGTAGGCCAATGGTCCCGAAATGGGGCGGGGCTTCACTCGTCGTGATCCACCTATCATATCCATTATGAGTCATTCGAGGAGGCTGATAGTGTCAAACAGTTGATACCAAAAGATAGAACTTTATTAAATCACACAATCAATACATGTACATCTATGTGCATGTATGTATATATGTGCTAATGTGTGTGTGTATGTACAGGTGTATGTACACGTATGTGTATGTGTATATATGTGATATGTGTATGTGTGTATGTACACGTGTGTATGTGTATATATGTATGTTTATATATATATATATATATATGTGTATATGTGTGTGTGTATATATATATATATATATATATATATATATATATGTGTGTGTGTGTGTGTATATATATATATATGTGTGTGTATATGTATATATGTGTGTATATATATATGTGTGTGTGTGTGTATATATATGTATATATGTGTGTGTATATATATATATATGTGTGTGTATATATATATATGTGTATATATGTGTATATATGTATATATATGGGTATATATGGGTATATATGTGTATATATGTATATATATATATATGTATATATATGTGTATATATGTGTATATATGTGTATATATGTATATATATATGTATATATATGTGTATATATGTGTATATATGTATATATATATATATATATATATATATATATATATATATATATATATATATATATATATATATATACTTACGCTTATTTATGTATATATTTAGCCATGTATTTATTTATTAACTTACTTATGACCTATCTATTTATGTCTAAAATGTATTTTTCTATGTCTGTATTCTCACCCTCTTGCTACTGTGACAACGAAATTTCCCGAATACGGGAGGAATAAAGTTATCCAATCCAATCCAAATATCCGTTCCAAAAAATGAGCGCTAACGGCTTAGTGGTTTTCAGACACGCCCCCTTTTGCGCTCTCCCCCCCCCCCCCCCCCCCCACGCAGGAGCTGATCACGGCCTGGTACATCGGCTTCCTGTCACTGATCCTGGCGTCCTTCCTGGTCTACCTGGTGGAGAAGGACGACGTGACGGCCGAGGCGTCCGGCCGGGACCACCCCGCCGCTCAACTCGAACCTCAGGACTTTGACACCTACGCCGACGCGCTGTGGTGGGGGCTGGTAGGTGGCGCCCGGGACCGGGAAAGGCGGCGAGATCCCACCCTCGTCTTTGCCGGCAGATCACGCTGACCACCATCGGCTACGGCGACAAGACGCCAAAGACGTGGGCGGGGAGGCTCCTGGCCGGCACCTTTGCGCTGATTGGCGTCTCCTTCTTCGCTCTGCCCGCGGTACGTCGCCGTCCGCGCCGTCGTGCCATCCCTCCCACTTGGAAGGGATGGGACGTGACGGCGTTTTCCCACGTGGGCACGCAGGGCATCCTGGGTTCGGGCCTGGCCCTGAAGGTTCAAGAGCAGCACCGGCAGAAACACTTTGAGAAGAGGCGCCACCCGGCGGCCGGCCTCATACAGGTGAGGGCGGGCCCCGCCTCCCCCTCCCCGACGCCTCCGAGCAACAGCAGGCGCTTGTGCGTCCGCAGTCGGCGTGGCGCTATTATTCCACCAATCCCATCAGGGAAGACCTCATCGCCACGTGGAGGTTCTACGAAACCGTCATCTCGCTCCCCTGCTTCAGGTGAGTGGCGGACCACCCCCACCTGACGGCCAGGTAGGTGGGCTGCGTCAAGCCTCAGAATGACTACATTTTTAAAATAGTACACCTTTTGCCAATGATTCGTGATTCATCACGTTTTTAGTGGCAAACGTGTACTTTTTAATTGGTATTAAGAATGCTAGTTCCAAATGTGATGTTCAACAGAAAAAAATGGATTAAAAATGACAATTATTGATTTAAAAGGGGGAAAATTAGGAAATTTCATATACATCTATACTCTTCATTTGAATTAGATCCTAAAACATTGGCTTTCCCGGGCCACACAAAATGATGCGGCCCGGGGGCCAAATCTGGCCCCCGGGCCGCATCATTTTGACACATGTACTCTAGAGGGAACCAAATTCCCCTGAAAGCCACTACGTACGCGCCTTCTCGGTTGAAATAATCAACGACGCTCTCCTCTGTTACCACGACAAGCAGCGGCCAGAAGATCACGCTGTTGGAACGCGTGCGCCTGCCCAACGCCCGCCCGACCACGACGACGGCGTCCGGCAGGAAGACGGCGGGCAACGTGGAGTCGGCGGAGGAAAGTCCGTCCAAGCCGGCCGGCTTCAGCAACCGCGAGCGCTTTCGCACCGCCTTCCGCATGCGGGCAGCCACGCTGCGCCAAAGCTCCGAAGGTACGTGGTCCATCGCGCCGCCGTTTTTTGGCCGGCCGAAGAAGACCGAAAGGAAGTGTCCGTCCAGACGCGGCGTCCGGCGAGGCGGTCCCCGAAGAAGGCTTCCCGGCCGACGTGCTGACGGAGGAGACGGTCCCGGCGCTGAAGCTGGCCATCAGGGCCGTCAGGTTGGCGCCGTCGATGATCCGTCGGCGTCCCGTGTACGCCGTCGAGGCCGTCCCCCAAACCGGAGCCTCCCTCTCAGGATCATGAGCTTCCTGCTGAACAAGAAGCGCTTCAAGGAGACGCTGAGGCCTTACGACGTCAAGGACGTGATCGAGCAGTACTCGGCCGGACATCTGGACATGCTGTGCCGGATCAAGTACCTGCAGACCAAGTGAGCGCCCACGTCCACATGCTTCCGTACGACGGTTCTCCGTGGGTTCTCCTTTCAGGTTGGACATGATCCTGGCGCCCGGCGTCCCCCTCACCCCCAAACAGAAGAAAGCCGCAAAGCCGCCCTTTAATTGCCCCATCAGCCAGTCGCCCAGGTAAGACCCGCCCCCTTGACCTCGCCCCAACTTTGACATCCCGCTAAAGCGACTGACCGTGCGCAGGCTGGAGTCCTTCCTGTCCAAGCCTCCGTCGGCGACCGAAGCCGAGGACCAAAGCATGATGGCGAGATTTGTGCGCGTGGAGCGACAGGTGAGTGGGCGGACGCCACGCCACGCCGTGTGCGGTCGATTGGTCGCCGGTCTTTTGGTCGCCCGGACCGCGACAACGGGCGACCAAAAGACCGGCGACAAAACAACACGTTTTACTCATCAATAAAAGCCAACAATGGCCATGAGCAGTTTCACTGAGCCCACGTGTGAGTGTAGAAGAAGAGTTTGTATGTAGATGCGCTGTCCCTTTAAGAAGCGACGTCAGTTCAGTCAGGGTCTTGACAAGTTCTCCAACAAAAAACAATCAAAGTCCGGGAAATGTGGAGCTTTTCTTTAGCCTAATAATTAATAGGGCATTAAGTGTGACTAAATAGTCATTCGCAGTTTGTGTTTAGGGAATTTGAGCAAGAGATTTAAATGGTAATTATCAATAACCTTCCGGGCAACCAAACGTCCGGCGACCAATCGACCGTGTACCATGCCACGCCCACCCGTTTCATGGTGACTTTTCTCCAGGTGGAGGACATGGAGAAGAAGTTGGACTTCCTGGTGGACATGCACATTCAGCACAGCGAGCACCTGCAGGTGGACTCGGCGGGCGCCGCCCGCATGACCTCGGCGGCGGCGGCGGGCGGACTCGGAGACGTGCGCCGGGTCTTCCCCGAGCGCAGCCGTCGCTCCCCGCCGCAGGTGGCGCGCCCCACCGTGCTGCCCGTCAGCTCCCTGCAGGACCCGCCCGGGGGCAGCGGCCGGACCGCGGGGGGTCCCGCGGGAGGCCCCAAGAGGGGCCCCACGGGGGGCGACTCGCCGCTCTCGCTGCTGTCGGTCAACCACGAGGAGCTGGAGCGCTCGCCCAGCGGCTTCAGCTTCTCCGGCGAAGGCTCGGCGACGGCGGCGGACGGACGCTCGGCGGCCGCCCGGACCCCGTCCGCCCCCGTCTACCTGGCGGAGGCCGACACGGACACGGACACGAACACGGACCCCTCGACGCCCGGCGGCGGCGGCCCGTCGGCCCGGAGCACGCCGCCCTGAACGGGTACGTCCGCCCGCCGAAGCTTTACCCCCACTCACGAACGCTCGCCAGCGTCCACGGCGGACGCCGGTCGGCCATTTTGTTGACCTTTTCACATTGGCGCCACCCGCGTGTTGACCACTTGTACGCAAGCAAAATAGTTAGGTTAAAATGAAATGACAAAACCTGAAATTTAGCGTGCAAATTGTTCCATTAATACGTGAACTATATCACGCTCTCAAGTTATGTCGATGAAGGCGGGGCCTGGGTTCACTGTTGCGCAATAACCTATTATCAGGCAATAGAGACTCAGATTTCATTAAGATATGACAGTTCATTTCAAATAAACCTGCGCTTAATAGTACTTTACACAATGCAATGAATTTTTCTGGATAATTTGACTAAAATTCCCGATGAAAGTTTCTGAGGATAGGGTTCATCACGCTGTCATCCCTCCCAGTCCACATGGATTGGTCGCCTGGTCACGCAAAAACAAATACTCCTTTTGAACGCATTGCGTTACATTAAGCCATGCATTGAGATTCATCTGAAATGAATTCTTTTAACGGTTTATTGACTCCTCCCACTGATGGCCACGCCCAATCAATATGAACTGGGAGGATTGGCAGCGAATGACCAAGAAACGCTCATGTTTATCTAGTTGAACTAAGAAAAGACGGACCGCTAAACGAAACGAAACATGATGTTAAAACGCCACACGCATGCGCGCCACACATTCCGTCCATTTGGAATTTTTGCATGTATGCATGGCAAAGGACGCCCTCTAGCGGCCGCCGCACTCTCAACACGTGGCGCTAACGTCTCGCCGTCGCCTGGGGACTTTTCGACGTGCCAAATGTCGGGCGGCCGTGACGCCAATTTTGGAAAATCGGTGAAATTTTGTGGAGATTTTCTAACAAATCCAAAGTTTTTTTTCTAGCCGACTTTTCAGACTTTTCTAGTCACCTGACCTGCTGCGCGCTTTCTCATTGGCTCCCGGTGACGCGCGCCGAACACTACGACGGGAAGTCAGAGGCGGGTCCTCGCTTGTAACCTTGTTTTTGTTTTTTTAACTCCTTCGCTGCCATGGACGGCGACGGGAGTCCAATCCATTTGGATTGGACGTCAGTGGCCGTCCATGGCAGCCGAGGAGTTAAACCCACGGAGTCTTCCTATATTGATTATTGACTCCCCTTATACGGCTACGTATTAACATTTACTCTTTTTCTATTTGAAGATAGGAATAATATTTCCGCATTTTAAGGTTTGTTTTCTGCCATGGACTGCTCTAGACGTCCAATCCAATTGAAGCGAGAGGGCGGCGGCGACCAATGTCCGTTCATCCCAGTTCAAATGCATGGGACGACTACTCGTGTTAAACTCAAGGAAATTAACAGTGAATGTTTCTGCTGTGAGAGTTTATTCGTGCGCCACCACTTCTGATTTTTGAATGGATTAATTCATTCATTGGAATGCACTGTGAAAGTTTCTGAGGTGAGCGTTTATTCCTACATATTGTTGGGCCTCCCAGTTCAAACGGATGTGACGAATATCGCCGTCGATGGCGGCCATTATGTTGATGCAATTGACAAATGAGCAAAATCCAGGATGTTCCAAAATGTTTGTTGAATTTCTGTTGGAATGACCTCAAACTTTCATGTGTGTAGAAACGTTTCAAGTTTTTGTGCGAAACGTTTCAAGTTTTTGTGCGTAACGTTTGACAATTCTACTTTTTCAGGTTAACAACGGATGCCGTTCACTTGAAAAGAAAAGGCATTTTGAGTGTTAAAGTATGCTCGGACCCACTCAGTCACTCAACATGGCCGGCGTGCCTTCTTTGCCAATTTTGCAAACAAGGCAGCAACTACAAAACTAATTAAGACTTGCCATCAAAGATGTCAAACATTTTGGAACACCCTGTATTTGTGGGCCAAATTCAATGAACAATGAAAAATGTGCACTAAACAGGTCAAAGTTTGCTTTTGCTAAAATGATACATGCTACACAGATTATTAGATCTCATGTCCTAATTGGCCTAATGGCATACTACCCTGAAAATGCCCAAAGTTAAGCAGGGTAAGGCCTGCATAGTACTTGGATGGGAGACCATCCAACCAACTGCCTGGCATTACTACCAGCTGCTGTAACTTACACTTATGTTGCCAATTAGCTCAAGTGCTCACTTAGCCTGTGAGAAGCAGTGACATCTGTAATATACACAAAGTCTCTTAGAGGGCCGTGGCCTGACTGGTAAGTCATAACCCTTGAAGCCTCACAACTCTGGCCGCGTGGGTTCAAATCCCGGTCGGGAGACATTTTCCCTTAGTTGTTTCTATCTATTTGTAGTCAAGACCTTCCAATAATGACAAAGTAAAGTGTGGCCACTGTGTGGTGTAGAGGTTTGTTCACCTGACTGCCGTGTAGGCAGGCAGGGTTCGAATCTCAGTGGACGCTGAACCATTTTGCCATTAAAAAAGACTATGTCATCTTTCCTTAAATAAGAGCACCCAATGACCATGTATAGGCGGGCCGCTTCGTGGTGTAGTGGGTTAGTCACCTGCCTGCGACCTGGGTGTCGAGGGTTCACGTCCCGGTGTCGCCAGTCGACGACTGTATGGTGTCGGCAGTCGGCCGAAGGCCGACTGTCGAACACCACCAGGAACCCCCTCCCCCCAACTGTCTTCCGGTCAGCCGAAGGCTGACCGGAACATAATTGTTTTGCTGAAAAAAATGACTAAGTCTTTATATTAATGAAAAAAGAATCATCCATTTACTGAACTACATAGTGTAGTGATCAGTCAAACGACACCGGGATTCGAACCCCAACTGCCCACACGACAGTCAGGTGTACAAACCTCTACGCCACATTGGCCACACTTCACTTTGTCATTATTGGAAGGTCTTGACTACAAATACATAGAACAATTAAGGGAAAATGTGTCCCAACCGGGATTTGAACCCACGCGGCCAGAGTTGTGAGGCTCCAAGGGTTATGACTTACCAATCAGGCCACGGCCCTCTAAGAGACTTTGTGTATATTAGAGATGTCACTGTTTCTCACAGGCTAAGTGAGCACTTGAGCTAATTGGGAACATAAGTATAAGTTACAGCAGCTGGTAGTAATGCCAGGCAGTTGGTCGGTTGGTCTCCCATCCAAGTACTAAGCAGGCCTAACCCTGCTTAACTTTGGGCATTTTCAGGGTAGTATGCCATCAGGCCAATTAGGACATGAGATCTAATATTCTGTGTAGCAGGTATCATTTTAGCAAAAGCCAACTTTGACCTGTTAAGTGCACATTTTTTCATTGAGTTTGGCCCACAAATATGTACTATTTTGAAATGCATTGTTACGAATGAAACGCCATTTCCATTATTTTACACAACGTGAACGATGCTGATGAATTCCGACTAAATGCAAAGTCACAATGAATCTCACAATTAAAACGCATGCGAGACAATTCAAAGTAGCAACACGTAAAAAGAAACAACAAAAAAAAGGACTATTTCCTTGGAAAGCCGTGGTACACGCTCAATTCTTTTGAACCGCTGACAGCGAAGGATCAGGTTTTGGCGCCGGACGTCCAATCCGTTTTTCCTGGGATGCGATTGGACACTGTCATTTATTCGGGCAATAAAATCTTTTTTTTTCAGCCAAAAAGCCATCAAGCGTTCCATTGTCACGATGCTTTTTTTTGTTTTTTTTTTCGTTGGTTCCGACTAACTTTTCAGGACCTCTCGATGGCTACCGATAATTTGTGCCTTGGCCTTGTTTCACACTCGTTTTCACGTCTTTTTTTTTCATTTGTCGCCAGCCGCCGAGTCGCCGGACAAAAAGCCGTCACCACATGTTAACTCACACGTATGTAACCCGTATTTATCTTCATATCTACTCGGATAATCCGTATATTTATTGCAAGGAAACTTTGTGCCAAACGAGACGACGACGACGACGACAACGCGTTTGCTAACTAGCGCTTTGGTTAGCCGTTTAGCGAGCGACTCGGCGGCCTTCCAATTTTGTTCCCGCGTCCAAAAGTGACCTTGACGTGTCCTCGCTGAAGTTTATCTTGTCGCCATATGCTGATGATATGCAAATGATCGTCATTACTGTTATCATTACGATCACCTGATTTTGTTGTTGTTGTTTTTTTAAAGAACTCTTCTCTTTTCAAGTGCGACACTTATTATTAATAATAATAATAAAAGACGCAAGTGAAAGCAAACAGGTGTCTTTGTTTAGTATACTTAATTGACACAAAACAAGCACTTTAACCCTTTGCTAACCGAATATATTTTGGGAGGAAAAAGAAGAAAAGGAAAGCCTAGAAGCCCATTTTAAAGACCTTTATTGATCTTGTTTGACGGTCATGATTGATTGATTGGTTTGTGACAATATTTCAGATTGCGTGACAAACTAGAAAAATAGATGATCTGCTGTGAAAATGACACGTTGACCAACTAAGACCACTCTTTACAAAAAAACATGATACATTTGCGACATCCACGCTAAAACTCTTTTGCGTCAAAGGCGCTAGGCGTCCGATCCATTTGGACCGGGAGGGGCGACTGACAATCAGATAAATCGGTGCTGTACAAACTACGGCCCCCCGGGCAAATGATGAACATATTATTAAATATGTCTCGCACAAGTAGCTGGAGTTAAGCCTAAATTCTGTCGCACTTCTCCACTTCAACGCTAGATGGCGCTAGTTATTTAAACAGTGGCTCCTTACTGCCAAATTTCAGTTGATGAATGAGAAACAAGTCCTCATTTTATGTAATATACACTGTATTTTCCAGCCTATAAATCACATTTTTTTTTATTCTGTCTTATCCTCAGGTGTTGCTAGAATATGACATGATTAGCCGCCAGAGGGCGCTCTCATCTTGTGATTAAGAAACCAGGAATTGGTAGCGCTCTTACAATAGGGACGATATTTATAGTTATGTATCTAAACTAGTATAATAATTACAAAAATGGTGATGCTAGCATTCTTATTTTTTAACATTTTTTTTAAATTTCTCTGACACATTTCTGGACGACGTGTAGCACAGAAAAAAAATCTGCTCTCAGAGAAAAAAGCTTAGACGCCGCCTCCGGTGTTAAGTTCACGGCACCCTCATTTTTCGGGAAATACCTTGATGGGATGAAGATTTTTTTTAAAGCCAGTCTTTCTTCAGTAGACGCACAAGTCGGGAAATTTCATTTCGTAGACGGGCACCGATGGGTGCTGGGCGTGTCCCGAGGACGCCGCGCCGGAGGGACTCGGGGGCGGTCTGCGAGGGGGCGAAGAGTTGTTAGCTAACGCTAACGGCTAATGCGGGGTCGACGCGTGCGTCCTCACCTGATGGTGAGTTGGAAGATGTGCGCCAGACGCTCGTGCAGCATGTTGGCCTAGACGTGGATGAGGACACGGATTAGGGCTGTGACTGGCGCCAGTGTTAGCGTTTTTCGTTTTTTTCCCGCCTCTACCTTGGACTCGCAGTGTGCGGCGATCTCCTCAAAGGGCGCCTTCTGGAATTTCTCCATCACCTGACGACGACGCTCGCGTTCTTGATCCTCCAGGACGCTCGTGTCTGACGGGAAAATGCCATTTAGAGATGTTAAGACAAAAGATGGAAGGTATTGTGGAAAAGTTCATTATGGAAAGAAATGGAAGAAAAACTTTTTTTTTTATTATTTAAGACCATTTTGAAATTGACTAAGTACAAAAACCTCTTCATTTTAATAGGAATATAATATTGAAAATGAAAAACTAAATAATATTTTTTATTATTTTTAACACATTTTCAATTTTTTTCCCACTTATGACATTTATAGTATAGAATGTTATATACCGCTTTGAAAATGAACATTTCTAAAAAAAAATGTTTGAAACAAACAACTCAATTTTGTCTCTATAATGAACTTTGCATGACATTCCCAATTTTATTTTGTCAACCAATGAAGTGAATTGGTATTTTTCCGATTTTTTTTGCAACTCACCAATAGCTTTCTTCAGGGTCTCGAAGGTGATCTCTTCGGCAAGCTGCGACTAAAGAAACAAGAAAAAAAATCTCAAAATCAACTCTTTGCCTGCCGTGGACAAAAATCTCGGGGATCGAACGGCGATCCGGCCAGATGCGAGGCCATCCCTAAGGTTATCACCAAAACAGACGCACCTTGTCGGGCAGGCTGCTGGCCAAGATGTCCACCTGCAGGGAGACGGTGTCCACCAAACTCTTCCTCCTGGTCAGACGCTCTTCATCTGCGAACCACAAGCTTGACGTCAAAGTCTACGTCAGCGTAGCTCTCGGCTCCACCGCTAGAGGTAGCTAATCACTTAGACAATGCGTTGGTTCCTTCATTTGAAATCATGAATAAATGAAAACATTTGGAAAAAGGGGATGCGCGACCACGTCCTTTCAATCTGAGATGGGAATCTAATGCCAACAAACACAAGGATTTGGGATTTCCTTCTAACACCACGTAAAACGGGAAGAAATGGCTTCATAAACGGGAAGTTACTAAGACGACGATAGCGCTTCTCCAACTAGCCAGAAAATAAAATAAAAAACACCAAAATAATTGTAAAAAATGAATTAAAAATGTGACACTAAAACATTTAAAAAAATGTAAGAAATCGTAATTAAAAAATACATAAAAAGATTTTTTTTAAATTTAATTTTCAATATTTACTCCCATTTTAACTTCAAATATAAATTCATAAAATAAAAATAAAAAATATGACGGAAAGGAGAATTTCTCCCCCGACCCGACCCGAGCCCAAACGTTGGAGAAGCGCCGGCGCAAAGGTCACGCAGGAGAGCCGTTCGTTGCTATGGCGGCTAGCGTTGCTATGGTTACCTCTGGACGTCTGCTTGCACCTGTGCAGGATTTTGCCCACCGTGTAAAGCACTGACGGAGGAAGGAAAAGGAAGAAAAGGAGCCAAAAGTCAAAGCTCGAACCCAACCCCATAG
This sequence comes from Stigmatopora argus, assembly GCF_051989625.1. NCBI lineage: Eukaryota > Metazoa > Chordata > Actinopteri > Syngnathiformes > Syngnathidae > Stigmatopora > Stigmatopora argus. The sequence continues at coordinate 873,527 of NC_135398.1, forward strand.
CCGCGGATTTAACGCTGAAAAAATGTCAGTGTTAGAAAAACCAGAATTCCTTCTATAGCGTGTTGGAACGAGTTGAACGAATTGCCAAAATTATTTTAAAAAAAAAAGAGAGAGAACAGAAAAAAAGCGAAAAGAGTGGTCTTGAAAGACAGAGGTCAAAGGTCGGCCGTTACCTGTGACCTGCGGCACGTAAGGAACGTTGAGTCTGTCGGCGTTGTAGCCCGCCCCCGCCAGGCCGTCGGCCATGTCGGCGCTGTGGAAAAACAGCGCCGCGTCATCCTTGTCCAATTGTTGGGGGAGCCTGGGTGGAGGGGGCGGAGTTAATGCGGAGTCACAGCGAGCAAGCGGGGGGACGGACGGCGGGACCTACCGGCACTTGTCCCTGAAGACGTGCTCCGGGAGAAGGTAGGGAGCGTCCATGTTCCTCAGCTCGATGACCTGAAAGTGAAAAGTGAAGCCGTTCCCATTTGATTCCTTCTTTCACGACTTTGGTCACGATTGTAAAAACTGGATGATGGCGCTCAAAGAGAACCTTGCTGACGTGCTGGCAGAAGGCGGTGTTGGCGATCATCTGGCCCAGGAAGTTGAGGTATGCCGCCACCAGGGCCAGGACGCTGCAGCGTAGCCACATGGACAAATTCTCCTCGGTGGACAAGGCCATCTCCTACGCAAACGCACACACAAGCGCACTTTGAAAACTGGCAACTGGAACTACCGAAAATCGTCCCATCGCAGTCGACCCCCCCACCTGGAGCGCCACGGCCAGTCGCGCCAGCTCCACCACGACGTCCTCGTTGGCCAGCTCGATGGTGAGGACGGCCAGCGTGGTGAAGAGCAGCTCAAAGTTCTTGTGCGCGTTGTCGTCCTCCTTGCAGCCCAGGTAGATGTGGCGGTACAGCTGCTGGCCGTGCTGCCGCAAACGAGGACACGCCCACTTTTAAGCCCACACCGACTAAATGCCACGCCCCCCTAAAAAAATATGAAAATGACCTGGGCTCACCTTCTTCATGAAGGCCACGTCTTGCTTGGAGATCTTTTCTCGCTTGATCTTCAGCGCGGCCACGTCGGGGATGATCCTGGGGGGCGCCGGGTCGTCACGATGGGGCGGCGACGGGAGGCAGGGCCGGCCGACTCACCTGATGCCTCGGAGTTTGGCCCGGTTGTCGTGACGGTCCATGACGTTGTGCAAGATCTCCAGCACCAGCTGCCGCAGCTCGCCGTCCTCCATCAGCGAGATGGACAAGAGCGGGTCCAGGAAGGGGGACGGCAGCGCGCCCGACATGGACTTGGACTTGAAACCCGACGTCACCTGCGGCCGGTTTATTTTCGGGACATTACAATTTTCCGTCTGGACTTTCTGGCGGCGCCGGCGGGAGGAGAACAATACGGACCATGATGAGGGAGCTGAGAAGCATGGTCTGGATCCTTTTGGTGCCCATGTGGCTGAGAACCGTCAAGTCCGGGAGGTCCGGGAACCGAGGAGACACAAAAGGACGACGTCAGCAACGGCAAACGGACGTCTGTCGCCGTCAATAGCGGGCATTATGATCATATGAAAACTTGAATTGACTGGCAGGCCTTTCTTTGCCTTTGTTTGCCCATCCCTGCTCATCTAGTCTATGTACGTATTTCCAGCTCCGGTTTGATACCGTCCTAAGCCTCTTGTTCACTCATTGGCCATTGACGTCCAATCCATTTTGTCCGGTAGTGCGTCACTGTCCATCACGGACATCCCAAACAAACCTCCACGGCCAACGGCAAAATAAAAGCCAGTCGTTCTTGTCATCGGCAGGGCTCACCCGATCTTGACGGTGTCCAACGCGTGGCAGGGGGTGCCGTAGACGGGCACCTTGCCCATGATGAACATCATCACCTCAGCTCGCTGGTAGTCGGGCAGATTGCCGCCAAAGAATCCTGCCCCGGATACAAAAAAAGCAAGCGCTGAGTTAAGTCCGCGTCTCGGACGACACGCCGGACCCCAAAAAATCCGTCGGAGCCAAACGTCGTACCGACGGTGCGGATGATGGCGTTCTGCACGATGCGCTCGTCGCTCTCCTTGACGCGGCCGGACGAAGCGCTGCAGGCCGAGCTCCTGCGCGAGCTCTCGCCCAGCTCCAGGTCCACGCTCATCCTCAAGTGCTTGAGCAGCGTGTCAAACACCTCCAGCACGGTCGGCCCTGAAGCGAGAGAGACAATTTTACGAGAGAGTGCGTGCGAGAGAGAGAGAGAGAGAGCGAGAGAGCGAGAGCGAGAGAGAGAGAGAGAGAGAGAGAGAGAGAGGCTCAGGCGACTCGCTTCGGCACCCTGTCGCGTCGCTGGTAGTATTACACTGAGCTAATAATCGACTAGGACGACGTCGTCGCCATCGGGGGGGGCTGTTAGGACGTCGTTAATAATCAATAACTAGATCGTGGGTGTCAAATGCGTGACCCGCGGGTCAGAAGTGGCCCGCCGGAGGGTCCGATCTGGCCCTCGGGTCGTTCTGCCTGATATTCTTGGATTACAGCATGAATACGGTATGGGGTTTCAAACCTGCGGCCCAGGGGCTGATAGCCGTCCACACGAGAATATATTGCGGCCATTATTTGACATCCATTTGGAGTGTTAAGAGTTTCTAGGGGGTCAAAAAATGGGTATCACATGGGATGAAACATGTCACGCCACTCAACTACGCCAGGACTGGGCAACGTGCCACAAAGGGGCCAGCTCATTGGTGATCGGCCCTCACGGGCGATAGATGTCCAATCCATTGGAGGCCGCAGGGGCCGCTTCCAAATGATTTTGGACGTCTGTCGCCGTCAATAGCGGGCATTATGATCATATGAAAACTTGAATTGACTGGCAGGCCTTTCTTTGCCCATCCCTGCTCATCTACTCTATGTACGTATTTCCAGCTCAGGTTTGATACCGTACCCAGCCACAGGTTGGGAGGCGTGGCTTGTTCGCTGTCCGCCGCATCACCCGCTTTGCACTCTTGGATGGTTCCTGATTTCCCAAATATGTCGGCGTTAAAACACACACACACACGAGAGCATGGCATTCTGGGAACCGCTCAAGCGGTGATGTCAAGGATGGGAACCTTTACCGCGCCAGACCTCAAGCGATACTAATGATCTCACAATATGTTCTTCCCCAGGCCAAGACGCACCCCCTCCCTCTCCGAACCAATGAGTTTATCGCTAGTAGACGTCCAATTGATTTAAATCTCACCCACGGAGCCTTTGGCGGCGATGGCCACCGTCTCCAGCAGCACCTGCACGATGCCGGCGCGCACCCTGGGGGTGTTCTTGTTGTGGGTGTCCAAGTGGCCCAGCACCTGCTGGATGACGTGGTGGGAGTGCTGCGCCTGAAAACGTCACGCCACAGGGAGGCCGTCATTTGGCGTCACGCTGATTGACGCGTGACAGCAGGTAACTTCTAGTTGGATCAAAACAGACTGGACGTCTAGTTAGGGCTGGAATGCCAATCATTTATATTCGCACTTGTTAAAAAAACACGAAAGAGCGATTTTTAGATGTGAATGCGTGGACGTGGCAGCAGAGGGCGCCATTTCACTTGGAGTCACAACAGATAAACGGCAGCAACTGTGAGGAATTCTGAACTGTTTTTAATTAAACTGTATTTATTAGTTTTATCAAAAGCGTTTCATATGGGGTATTTTTGACCAAATCTTCCTTTTCAGAAGGAGCTATTTTGAAAGCTATTTGGCAATTGAGATTTAATTGAGTTAGTGAGAATTTGGTCATTGTTTAGCTATTTCTATAAGGCACAACCAGTGCGCGTTATCGTTAGCACTTTTTTGTGACTTATTAGTGCTTTTTTGGGGCTTTTTTTGGGTGATACACGTCCATCTTGTGAGGCGAAGACAAAAACAATAGGGTATCGTAGGTGGTCTGGCTAACCTGCTAAAAATGTACAATTATCTGCTAGCTGCGGCTAACGCATTCATTGCCAATTCTTTTTTTTTGGAGTGTTCATTCACTCACCGCCGGGCCTCCCTGTTCAAACAGAGTGGACGTAAATCGCATTGGACGCACGAGCCCGGCGGGCTCACATTTGTCGCGCATCGCGCTCGGTGACGCTAACCTGGATGGAGTACATGATGATCCTGAAGCAGGAGACGGCAAACTCGTTGGGCTCCCACAAGTGATGGTTGTCCAGGTGCCTGCGGACACAAAGGCGGCGTTAGCCGACGTCTCGGACGCACGCGCTCCTTCCTTCAAGCGGCGCGCGAGGTCACGGACGGCAGATGGCGGAGGACGGCTCCGCCCGCCGACCCCCGGTCCCGCCGGGGGGCGCCGCGTCTGCCGAGCGCAGCTGCCGAGCGGGCGCGTGGGCCCGGGCGGCATCTGCCTCGACGCCTCGCGCTCCCCGACGGCCTGCCGGTGTACCCGTCAATCATCCGGGAGTCGCGGACGACCACCTCCATGGTCACGACCGGCTGCTAAAGGCTAAATTAGCTTTGACTTCTCAAAATGCCTTTACCATATGAAACTTTAAATCAACGTCGTTATTTCCAGCATTGAGTTACTGCATCGATGGCATGTAGTAGTACCATCAAATGGCCTACAGGTGTCTCCAATCTCCACTCAATATCGGGCCAACAGTACGCGAGTAACGCATGCGAGACAATTGAAAGTAGCAACAGACGATGCATACGGAACAAAAAAACCCTTCAAATATGAATAATAATGTCTGCCATTACAAGGATGCACCTCCAGTTAATTTAAACTGGGAGGACTGGCAATGGCAATCTGTTGGATATCAACAGACGGTCACGTCGTTGGAGCCGTTTCGAAACGTTTTGAGACGATTCCGCAGTGGCGGGCCGTCAAGGCCTTCTCTGCTGGCCTGAAAAATATCTGAATCATATATTATATTTTGTCCATCAATACTTATTAGTCTGTGAGCTTCCTTTCATTGCTTTTCCCCCTGGTTGCACTGCTTTTAGATGTGTTTTCATATTGAAGCATTTAACCAATCACATTTCAGCCATTATTTGTTGCCAGGGTCAGAAATCTGCCTCAAGGCCTTCACAATCAGTTCTGCGGGCTCTGCTGCATTAAACAAGTGTCGATAAGACTTGCTTTAACCAATCAGATTTCGAGTTGGCAACACCACAATGCCTTGTCGCTGGCGTAGCTAGAAAATGCATGGACCGCCGCTGCGATTCCGTAATATCGGCCCACTGAAAAAAATCCCCCGTTCGCCATCCACGAAACAAAACGGAAGCTCTGAAAATACACGGAAATCTCAAGTGCATCAACTATTACTTTTGAAAGCTCTTCAGCGCAGCCCTCCATTTTAGGAAGAGAAGGAGGATCTGGAGTCAAGCTGCAGTGGAACGTGACGTCAATGCGAACCCCCCCGATCCCTTCCCATCTCCCCGAGATGAACCCCGCCGCTTCTATTTATAGCCACAATCCCTCTCCACCCCCGAGGGAAGACATGAAGGCTGCTGGCCGGTGACACCAGAAGAGCCAAACAAGAGAAAAGAGAGATGCCGCGCAGTCATTAAAAACGGGAAGGCGCTCCGCATCGCCGACAATGTCGAAGCGAGGGTCGCCCACGCTTCGTTAGGCGGACCGCCGGAGGGCGCCAGTGGCGGTGGGGGCGATGGGGGGATCGACCTTGACGTTCGTCGGGTTCAGTTGGCGTCTCTAATTGCAACCTGCTCGCCCCTTTTGGCCCCTCCCACCAGATATTCCATCAAAGAGGTATTGACAAAGTGACTGGGCTCGGATGGCTCATATTTTTAGAGAAATGAGACAATCTTTCTTCTGTGATGTCACATCGCGGAGACGGCAACTCCAGGCGTTGAAGCGTTTTACAAGTTAATTATTCGTATTCAGGGTTTCCTGAAGACATACAGTAATCCCTCATCTTCACTTAGCGTGAATTCACTACTTTGAGATTTTTTCCGCTATTAATTATTACTTTTTTTTTTAAGTTCATAAAAATGTGAGAATCCAGGCTGAAACGCGTAAGCAGAAGCCACTCTTGCTACTAGATTTCAGTACTGAGTTTAGTTTAGGTACAAATATGGCGTCGTTTATAATGTGTGCGTGTGTGTGATGTTGTTGTTGGTACTCACACCAGCACTGGTCTGACGGCATTGTTCATGTTTCCGTAAGCGGCGCGTCCCAGCAGTTCCCGGAAGCAGCTCTCCGCCAAGGTGGACGGGTTCTCGTCGCCGTCCTGAGCCACCGCGCACGGCGTGCTGGGATGCCCCGCCCCCACCCTGACAAACACACGCAAAAAAAAGGCAAACACTGTCATGGGTTGGCGTGGATGTTCATTGGGTTCAAAAGACAATTTGGATTTTGTTTGGCGTTGGACATCCCATACTTTGTCGATTGGGTTGGACATTGAATGCTATCAATGGCAGCAAAAAGATTGAATGAACGTCAATAAATTGTGGAATTGCGAAAATTCTTGGTCAAAATTTTCTTATTTGTTCCTTTTTTAATGCGGAACATTCAGCAATATTTGGTAAAAATATATCTTTAAAAAAGTTCTTGATTTAAAAAAAAGATTTTTAGATATTAGATATATTTTAGATATTATTGATATATTTTTATATATTTAAAAAAAAGGGAACATTGAAATACTTCATTTTCATCTCATTTATATGAAGAGAAAAAATAATTATTCGCTATTTGTGGACTACAAAAATGCTATATGTTTTATTTTGGCGTGAATTGCTACTATTTTTTTCCACAAAAGGCGCTGAAAGACGCCAGACGCGGCGGAGGCGATGCCGCCCGATGGCATCTGGATTATTGGACGCGAGGAACGCGCGGGGGTGCTGGGGTCGGTCCAAAGAGCCAAGCCATCACAATGGCCATCCTTAGCGAGAAAAACTGGCACACCGGGACAAATGTCTGAAGCGGCTCTAAAAATAGCTTTTTTTTGTTGACATGGAAACCACTTGAGAAAGACTTTTTGCAGCGCCGCTTTTATTGATTTTTTCTCCTTCCCCGTGATAAACTCATTTCAATTCACGGCAGAAGCACAAAAAGACCTTTCGTTCCCAACAAAGCCAATGCATTGACATTAAAATGAAGTCATAACTAACTAAATTGTCAATGTTTTTGTAAGCAGGCTTTCCAAATGTAGGTCTTAAAGTTACCTGTCAAGGTCCTCGGCATCCTGCATGTTGAAGAGCATGGAGGGGATGAGTTTGTCCATGTGCTGGGGCTCCCAGATGATGGCCTGGAGCTCGTCGTTGACCGTCTTGCGGACCACCCCCTGCAGGCCCTTGATCCCCGCCACGCGGATCCTGCCGCGGGACCAGAAACGGCGATGAGACGGCGAGGAGGCGGCAAACGGCGACGAGCGGACGCCCACCTGCTCCTGGTTTCCGCGTCCTCGTGGGTGGAGTGGCACATGGCGCTGAACTGGGACACGAAGAAGTCGTAGCGGCGGTGGTACGACGGCGTGTCCTCTTCGATGTTGGCGAATTTCACAAACTGGATGAAACAAAACAACTATTGTATCGAGACGTACAATACAGTGCAATGCCATTTCACATTTAATCAGTGGCGTTCCGTGTATTTTCTTGTAGTGCCTTCAACGAATCTATCCAACTCTCAAAAACTATTTTATGGCTATAAAACCTCTACTGCAGCTACAGCTGCGACACATAAAAAATAATCAATAATAACCTCATAGAATTGAAATATTATTTAGGAATATAGCCATATTTTACTCCCCAAAAATCATTTTTAACTGTACACAATATCCATCCTCCTTTTCTATCGCCATCGAAGCTAATGCTGAAAGTCTTTTTTTTTTGCTTGTGCAGCTCTTTCCAAATACAGTGGTACCTCGTCATACGACCGTTTGTCATACGGAATGCTCGTCTTACGGGGGAAATTTCGATCGAATAATTCGCCCGTGATGCGGTCAAAGTTTCGTGATGCGACCAAGCCAGGTTGCCATGGCATTTTTTTTGGCATATCTTTCGTGTATAACAATATTTACGAGCACCGGATGAGCTATTCAGACCAGGAAACGCACAACGCGCATGCGCGGTGAAAAGAGGGCTTTCTGGGTAATGAAGTATACTCGTGCTCGCAAAAGTATCCCCGGTAGCAACTCTATCATAGGCGCCGTTCGATGGGACGCGAACACAGATGCTACAAGCTAAAAGGAGCCGCTAGCCAGCGCCCCTGTAGCTCCCATGAGAAATCCGACTCGGATCGCTGCCGCCTGTGCGACGAGGAAACAGAGTCGTCTGAACACTTATGGCTCCGCTGTCCGGCCTTAATGACCGAACGCTACCATCGCGGCTTGGGCAACTCCCTGGATGAACTTATCCGTGTTCCAGTGGCAGCCCTAGCGCTGCTGAGGGTAATCCTCAGGCGCCTGAGGTGAAAAAGAAGAAGAAGAAGAAGATGAGCAGCGGGGCGATCGCTGATAAGACTGCTTGCTGCTCGTTGGCAAGTGGTCGTGCGTTCTCCGATTGTGAGGACATTTGTGTGCATCATTTTCGGAATATTTTGAAGGGAATAGTACGACAGCAAACAGCCCATCGATAGCGAACGTGAGGGTGGAGTGTTTGTTCTGTTTACGAGTGCGTTGTGTGGAGGAAAAAAAAAAACGAAGCCCCTCTCCCCTCGGCGAAATCCGGCCAGTTTTAGTTAGATTAAACACTTTATTTCTATTAAACCACTCGTTATTTATTACTTTGTCAATATATGGCGAATTATAAGAAATAAAACATTTTTTTTCAATCCAATATCCTGTTTCTGGTGTTTTTTTCAGAGAGTTGGAACGAATTAAATTGTTTCCCATTCATTTCAATGGGAAACTTTACCTCGAGTTACGAGTAACTTGTCATACGAGCTCAGTCCCGGAACGGATTAAGCTCGTATCTCGAGGTACCACTGTACAGTTTGGTAGCTCTGGCTAATCACTAGCCAATCATAGTTGGTGAAAGCGATGACGTATCCCTACGCCTGCGAGAAGGCCTGGTGTCACCAACTCGAATTCTGATTGGTTAAAGCAACAGTCTTATCGACGCTTGTTTAATGCAGCAGAGCCTGCATAACTGATTGTGAAGGCCTTGAGGCAGATTTCTGACCCTGGCAACAAATAATGGCTGAAATGTGATTGGTTAAATGCTTCAATATGAAAACACACATCTGGAAACAGTACAAACAGGGGGGAAAGGCAATGAAAGGAAGCTAACAGACAATTTGGAATTATTTAATAAGTATTCGTGGACAAAATATAATTAACATCAGTCTGATTCAGATATTTCTTAGGCCAGCAGAGAAGGCTTTGAAGGCCATGATGGCACGCCACTGCATTTAATAAGGATAGACCAAATTTATCGGCCCCCAAGCAAATATATATGAAGTTCTATTCTCAAAAACAAAAGCGTGGAAAAACAGCTCAGTGCTGCCACCCAGCACGCTGTGGCACAGCATGGTACTACACCACCAGCAAACTATATAGCGGCAAACAAATAAAAAATGGAGCAAAATAAATCAGTTTGAATCGTGCGGCATTTGAATTATTGCTGTGGCTTTGCGTCTAACGAGCCTCTTTTGACGCATGGGCGAGCGCGCGTGGCGAGGAAAATGACATTAACGAGACCCGCCCCCGAGCTGCCCGCGTCGAAATTTCACAGACGAACGAATGAGGGTAAATAAAAACAATGGTAAATCCGGCAGTTGAGAGCGGTGGCATTAAAATGACCGTCACGTGGGCCGGAGGCTAAGAAGAAATCAAACCGATTGGCTGTCGGGTCCCATCAATGCCACCCAACGAGTAAATATTAGATGCTTTGATGGAATTCCGTATTTTCTCGCATATTAGCCGCCTCCGCGTACGCGAATTTTGAGTATATACCGGAGGCTATTTTGGTAGCAGCGATGAAAGATCTCGTCAGGCTTCTGCTGAAATGATTTTATCGCTGTCCAATCACTTGAAACGAAGCAGATGTTCCGCTGCTATGTCGCCGGCGCTTACCGAGTTGGTCCCCAGGACCTGTAGGTCGGGTTCTCGGGACTCTAGGAGCTTGGCCACCATGTGCAGAAAGCTCTCCACAAAGGGTTTGATGCTCTGCGAGTGGCACGCCATGAGTAGCTGGTCCAGGGCCTCCATGGCAATCACCACATTCCTGACACAAAAACATAAAACAATTAAATAAATTTAAAAAAAAAAACATGCCGTACCAAGGGTGCCCAAAATGTGGTCAGTTGAAAATATAATAATAATAATCGGACATAGGCCCTGTCGTCATCATCAAGAACAAAAGCCTAATTGTCATCACACCCAGAAACTGCTCGTGATGATCGAAATCTAACTATGAATACATAAAAAATAATAAAAAAAATGTTCAAATTGCATTTATTTCTCGTTCATGCCATCACCAAAAATTGTTGCTAACCCCTTAGCCTAAAAGGCTATTGCCAACTTGGCCTTGGCCCATCCTTTGATTTTTCTGAAAGCGGCCTTCATATTCACAAGTTTGGACCCCCCGGCAGTCTCCGTCTACGCCAGCAGCTCCCCTCACCCGTAGCGGTGGCGCACCACGTCGCGGCTGAGTCGCTCGGCCAGGTAGGCCCCGATGCGGTCCAGCTTCTCCGGAGCCGACACGGCGTAGAAGGTCAGCTTCTCCATGTCCGACTTGCTCAGACCGTCCTGGGGACCGTCCAATAGGGAACGTGGGCGGGCTGGTGAGCTTTGAAAACAAATGGCGGTCTTACCTTGGGGTCCTCCGGGAAGATGTTGTCCACCAGACGTTTGTAACGAGGCCTCAGCGGCCCGCAGCAACCGCAAACTCCTGAGGAGACAAAGCCACAATCAAATCTGATTCATTTATACATTTAAATGAAATTAAAACAATTATTTTTGGTATTTTGGGGTTTGGTAGCGAATGAACAAAGATTCATACGCTACCGCCCTTCCACTTCAAGTGGATTGGACGTCTGCTAATGCTAAACAAGACGATTGCCGCCACACGGGCGGCCATCTTGAGTAGGGCGCTTGGAAATAACCTCTACTGTGCAACATCGGATTGTTAGCGCTCCCGATACGGTAGCGATGCTAGCACGGGTTCGACGCTGCTTACCCCAACTGGGCAGAATTGGGCGGCTGGAACGCGGGTACGTGGAGGTAGCGCCCCCCTCGACGCCGGGAATAACCCCGTACGCGACGCGGCGCAACCGCAGCGACGACATGGCGACCGGTCGGGGACGTGGATTACGACCAACGGCGGATTCGGTCGAAGCGGCTCGAATTTGAGGCTCAGGTTGCTTACTTGTGGGTAAGATGACACTCACGCGGCTCACGTTACGACGAGGCGGTCGCTAACGTTGCCGCCATTGTTATTTTCGTTGTTGATCCATTTTCTTTATCATGTTATATGACTCTGGGTTTAAAGTTTAGGCTTAATGATTTCCAAAGCAGATAATCTCATTCAAATAACAATCCAATAAAAAAAAGAACCTTTCGGGAAAGGCAGCTATTCAAAAGTTTTTTTGGGGGGGGTTGTTTTACATTTAAGAACTTTATCAAGCAATTGACTTTTTTGGGGTCATTGATTTTTTTTTTTAAATGTGAGCAAAATGTACATGAGTGTACACACACACATACACGCATATATCCATTTTGGCCAATCGAATTGAGCGACGGACAAACTCGTTCAACCTCAACGGACCGAGAAGCCGCACGCCAGTGGGCGGGACTTAACCATGCGTAAAAGACGAGCTCGATGTCCTCCGACGCTTCGGGCTTCCCGCCAATCAAACATCTGCTAGCCCGCAGCGTCAACACAAGAGCTAACGTGCCAACGCTCTCACGAATCTATATGTCGGAGGGCCGACCCAAATCAATAATCAGCTCATTGTATGCCATTGACGTCCGAATGAACATCAGTCAGAACGCCTTGGACGTCCAGTACCATCAATGGCACTCAAACACGCACATTCACAGCTCTTTTTTTTTTTTTTTTTGCAGAATCAGATAACAAACAATTGTTAAAGTAACAATTGTCAAATGACGACACAGCCTAAATAGTCATGTTAACATAACATTTACAGATAACTACAAGCTAAAAAAAATACAATATAACAAGCTGTCGGTTGGCTATAGAGGAAAAAATAATAATTTCATGAATCCTATTTGAGTATTATGAGGAGGCCTAGCCAAGCGATGAAAAAAACCCCGCAACTTTTAGTCCAGAAAATACGGTCGTTGAATATCAAAACAATGGTTTGTGGCAGCCGAGGTCGAGAGGTTAAATGCTTCAAAGCAGAACGGATGCGCACACACACTCACACACACGCACACACGCGCACACACACACGCACGCACACACGCACGCACACACACACACGCACACACACACACACACGAGCGAGAAAAGCGAAGACGCGTTGTTATGTACCCGAGTCATTGCTCTCCGAGTCCATCTTGCGAGCGTTGACGTCTCTTTTTCTGGCGCGTGTCGCCCTGGCTCGCTCGCCCACTCCCTCTCTGACCTTGCGGTGTTCGCTACGCCGCGGGTGAAACCGCGGGGTGATGCAAAGCCATCGTTTACCCACGCAATAATTGCACTCCATCAGGATGATTAAAACAGTACACACATTCGCTAGGTACCACGCCCGGGAAAAAAACTACTAATCGCGATATGCCTTGAGCGAAATCTAGGCCAAAATCATTCTGCCGTTTTCCGTAGCGCTGATCCTCACGAGGGTGCTGGAGGCTATCCCAGCCAACTATGGTGGACACCCTGAATGGGATCGAACCCTCGATCTCTGAACTGCGAGACCGAGCCGTTGAACCCTGGGACGGAATACTGATATTTCTACTGAGCCTAAAATCTGCATTGAGTTTTGAGAGAGGATCAAGAGGAGAGAAGCCAAGAGCAGTCGGAGACAACGCCGGCCCTCCCTCTCAAAGCTTGCGCTAAACTTAGCCGCCGGCCAGCTTTCCGACACGCTAATCCCTCTTCCCGAAGCATCAGAACGCCACGTTCAAATCTTCCTTGACGCCGTCTGAGCTCGCGCAGGTGCGCTTTTTGGGCGGCCGCCATCTCACGTGCCACGTTTTAGCAAGGCGGCCGTGGACAGCCGCGAGTTCAATTTCCGATCGCGCCACCCGGCTAGTTTAGCAAAAGGTTTTGGGGTCGACTAACGGTCTTTGCTAAATTATATGCGCCTTTAATGAATGGCCTATCTTAAAAAAATGTTTAATCTATAAAGCGCATCGGATTGTAAAGCACACTTTCGACAAAATTTAAGTCTTTTAGATGCGCCTTATAGTGCGGAAAATACGAAGGGGCATATGAGTGTATGTCCCAGGTAAAGAGTTGAAGACTATCAAGAAAAAAACGATTTTACAATGTTATTTGGTAAAGTAACCAGTGTGTATTCCACTCTAAAACTGCCCCTAGCAACGAGTGATTGGTTGTCTGTCTCCATGTGGCCTGCGATTGGCTGGCCACCGATTCAGTGTGTTTGTCCCCCGCCTCATCTGGGATAGGCTCCAGCACCCCCCACGACCCTAATGAGGATAAAGCGGTTCAGAAAATGAGATGAGATAATCATTTCTAATGTTTACTTTTGTTTTTCTAATGTCCAAAAACTTTCCCTTGCCCTAGCTAAACTGACTTAAGTTTAAAAAATACACTTTTTAAAAGACCAAAAGTAATCAAGGGTTAAATTAAGTGTCAACATTGACTTGCTGCCCACTACGCTGGCCTGTCTCTGAAATGGTTAAGAAAATAAAAGAACAAAATCAAATTAATGTAATAATGACAAAATAAAAAATGATTAAAAATATAAATAAACTCTGGTCACGGGCCCTACGTAACACTCTAGATTATGGGAATGATTTAAGAGTAAATATCTGATTCATGGAATCCTCTTAAATGTATTTACATTTTATTTTAGCGACACACATGCAGTTGATTAACACGATTTACTTTGACGGGCCAGTCGGATGTGGTCCCCGGGCCGTCAGTTTGACACCTGTGATTTCATGTTGACACACATACCTCCGCTTTTACGTTTGTTGCCACTAACATTCGGACATGTTTATAAAGGGTGAGAGTTGGGAAAAGAGGGTGTCCCGCGGGCGTTGGGAGTACCTGCTGGCATGCCGGCGTCCAAATGCCGCAGTGACTGTGTGGGCAGCTGCTACTTAGCCTCGAGGTTGCCTCCCGCCGACTGGCATCGGAATGGCGTCCGCTAGCTTCGACGGTACCGGCTCGGCGAGCACTTCCGCGTCCCGACGGCCAGCGAACGTCGTCCAGGAGGGCCGAAGAAGAAGACGACGACGCGAGGCGGCAGGCAGCCGACTAGCCGCTGGAGCTAACGTCCGAGCGCCACCATGAGAGTACGCTCGGCTCGCGACAGGAGCGGTTCGCCGCGGCGCGGACGCCCGGCGAAGGTCAGGAGACAAATGGAAAAGAGGCCAGGCGTCGTCTGGCGGCAAGCGGCCGCGCCAAACGGAAGTGTGGCGGGAAAACGAAACTCCCCGGCGGGGTCTGCTTGAGTTTCGCTGGGCTGAGCTTAGCTCAGAGACACTCTGACAACTGAGGGTCCGTGAAGGCACCGTGAAGGAACGCCGAATTGCGCAGGTGTGCGCGCGTCCACGAGAGACTAACGGTAAGATGACGTCACTTTTGTTATTATATACATGGTACCGCACACCGACTTTGTCTTTACTTTTATCCTTTTAGTGATACATTTATGGATACAGTAGTTGTCTAAAAGTAACGCAAGTTGTTTTAAGTGTTGAGTTGAACGTAATAATAGCAACAGCAGGAAGTTTTTTTAAGGGAAGTATGCTAGCCAAAAGTTAATCACTGTATTTTCCGATTGTTTTGGATGACATTAAACAAGCTATTTTTCAATGCACGGAAGTATATTGAAAAACACAATTTAAAAAACAAAATGAAATTAACCTATCCAGGTACAGTAGTCACTACATTGGACAGTTTTTGAAACTTAACTTTACTTACTGACTTTCCTTTTTTCTAATGACAACGCCCCCTTTTAAAACGGCCTCGGGGCGGCCATGTTGGTAGGGGCAACTTTCCTGTCAAGGCCAATGCATTCACATTGAACTGAAGTCATAATTAGCCTATTTGTGAACAGCTTTTTAAAAGATGATTTATCCATGTCAAAGCAGCTGCTAATTACTCATTGGCTGTTAAACGTTTGCTCATTTGCTGCCAACCCCCCCAGTTCAGACAGGTTGGGAGACTACTTGGGACAAACTCTAAATCCCAAAAAGAGTCACGTGATTAGACAGCAGTCATCGTCAGTGGCACTGAAAGCGTTAACACGTTGGCAGTGATCCAATTTATATGAACCAGTAAATATGCCTCCCTCTAGTGGTATGAAATGAAATGCTCAAGGAATTCAGTTGTATTTAACCCTTTCAGAAAGTAGTCATGACAGTCAACATCCTTTTTAAAGATGGCCTGAAATGTTTTTTTGGGTTTACTTTTTGGTAATTAAAAAAAATTGAGCAATTATTATTATATATATTTTTTTTATTATTTATTATTGTATTGAGCACACTTGTGTGTGTTTTTTCTGGGTAATCCGGTTTCCTCCCACATCTCCATGCTAGGCGAGTTGGTTGAAAACTAAATTTCACTTAGCGACGAGTGATTGGTTGTTTGTCTCCTCGTATCCTGTGATTGGCTGGCCACCAATCCAGGGAATCCCCCACCCTAGTGCTTGTAGTTAGCTAGGATAGGCTCCAGCACCCCTTGCCCCCCGGCCAATAAATTTCGGGGCCATATTTTGGACACTTTATACTTTGGAATTTGGGCGTGCCTGGACAAATGTGTTTCTTAATAATATTTTTTTTTACGTGGAGGCGCGGCTGGATGGACTTTAATTGCACGTGGATATAAATCTAGTTTCTGGAACAGAATGAAGAGGATTACTCGGGGTTTATCATGGATTCTTAATCCTGAGCAAAATTTCAGCATGCCGTCTTCATCTGGGAAGATGGAAATAGGAAACGTTGCCTCCAACCTTCACACACATTTAGGCTCATTTATTCCAAGTGGAACTAAAGGGAGCTTAAAATGAGGCCAGCGTGTTGTTATTGTTTTTTTTCTTCTTTTTGATTGTGACGAGAAGTGGGACAGAAAATGAATGAATCTTTCCCAATTGCATCTTTTGGAAAATATGTCCCAGTTGGGTTGATTTTGTGTCCCAATCTGATACCTTGGAAATGGAACAGGGGGCGGAATAGCATTAAATGGTCGATCTATTCCAATGTGGGCCTCCTGGGCCAATGAGGGCGGGGGTGCTTTGGGTCTAAACTCTCAGGAGGAAAGCTTTCCACAAATCTGGTGTCCTACACGTGCAATCAGTGGATTGGCGTCAGGTGCTTCTTGTCTCAGCACAACCCCCGTTGCTTCAACTAAATATCTGTGGAACAAAAATCTGCACCCGCAGGCAGCGGCCCTTCAGGACCGTTTTGCGCACCCCTAGTGTAGACTTTCAAAGCTAGTCCAAGACGTTTTTGGACCTATTTAAAATGTTGGCAATCAAAACAAAGACTTTTGACCCATTTAATAGTTCCTTGATGGAATTGAAGCATTGGACATATGAAGACGTAGCAAATGCATTAATTTAACGGGGGTGTGCAAATTATTCCACAAAGTATAGCGAGTGCGAGTTTTGTTCTAACTTCTAAAGAGGAAAGCTGTCCACAAAACGGAATCTGTTGTCCTACAAGTGCAATCAATGGATTGCAGTCAGGTGCTTCCACTTTCAGCCCTCCCCCGTTGCTTCAACCGTGTTTCTTGGACCAGTTAGACCGTTAGAAGAAAAAGCTCAACCACCGCAAAGCCCATACTGCCCAATGTCCCCCACAGGGGTAATTAAAATAAAGATAGATAAGAAAAGATAAATAGAAATCTTGCTTTTTTTTTGCTGTTGATGGATATTTTCTTTATTTTGGCAAATATAAATATTGGATTGGATTGGATTGGATTGGATAACTTTATTCATCCCGTATTCGGGAAATTTCATTGTGACAGTAGCAGAGGGTGATTAGACAGAACAACAAAGCAAAAGCACAAAGTACAAAGCAAATCAAAGTCAATGGGATCATTAAGAATCACCAAATCAGATCATTAAGACAGAAAAGCAGCAAAAACACCAAACGAGCAAGAGTGGATGGTGCTATTATTTTTGCTTGTAGCCATTTACTTCCTTTGACAGTTTGACATTTATGCTTCTTTTAAAAATAACTTCATTCATAGAAAACGAAGTTGGTGTTGTGGGAATGTGATCAATTGAAATCTTGCTAGTGATCCTATTTTTTTTTCTCAATGGACATTTTCTCTCTCTTTTTTGCAAATATATCATTATATTTTTTTGTTTACCTTGTAGTCCTTAACTCATTGACTTTGACAGTTAAAGACATGAAATCCAAGTCCGGCGTGCAGGTGATCACGTCTCACCGTCAGAGATCGACGTCCCCGTCCAATTGGACGTCTGCCAGACGGACCGGAACGGTCAACATGGCACCCATTTTTTTTGTATATTTTTTGGGGGGGAGCTTTGCAGGCATCTTCTTTTCGGGTGACAAAGGAGGTGGCGGGCGGGTAAAAATAGACGGAATAGCAATGAGGCAAGTTTCCTCCCCGCCGCCGCTGGGCGAGCGTGAGTCACGGCGTTGGGGGTGGGTGGGGGGTTGGCAGGGGGGTTTCTTCTCAAGGTTTACGAGAGAATCATCGCTACTCAGCTCATCCTAAGCTGACTTGGGGGCTTGTAAACCCCCCCTTCGCCCCCGCGCGCCCCCATTTGCCTTGATGGCCGCAACCATAAGCGCATAAAGTAGGGCAGGGAATTGCGCTCTCTTCATGCGACTTGGGACGGCCACGTGGAGAACGCCGTCTCCCAAAATAGACCTGATCTGATGGATCCACGCGTGCACGCATTTTATGCCTTTTTCTTTCATAGCTTCAATCTTGACTTTCACTATCATTTTTTTTAAGTGTATTTTTTAATTTTGGGCTAACTTTTTTTTCTCATGGCCACTTTCATTTTTTTTTGTTAAATAGTCTATCGAAATTAGGCAAAAAAAAAATGTATTTGGCCCACGGGCCGTAGTTTGGACATCTAATTTACATTTGTGCGTGCATATAAATTACACACCCATTTTATATATGTACATTTTAACTAAAGCCCATTTACAGTGGTGCATTCCCCAATGTTTTTTGACGTTTAAATTTGTAAAATGTCAATTCAGGCAAAAATGAGTTAAGGATCCCAAGTGTCCAAATAAATATATCTTTTTTTAATGACAAAAAGTAGTCACTTAACCGATGAAGTTACAACTTTCAAGTGCCTGTTTCATTTGCGTACCACCAGAGGGAGCCATTTTAACTAGCGCAAATGAATTGGCCTAAATTGCCGTCAACGGCGGGTGAGTAATTAGCGGATAATGATCTTTTAAAAAGCGCTTGAGGAGTAAGCTAGTTACGATGTCATTTAAACGCCAGTGCGACATGAAATGTTTTTTTGTCATGCTTCTCCCGTGAATTGAAATCAGTTTATGCCAGTCCGATTTTGGAAGTTGTTCATTCGCTGCCATCCTGCCAATTCCAATGGATTGAGCGGCTAGCTACTGATGGGGCAGCCAATGGGGTCAAAGTCAACATTTTTTCTTCCCCTGGCCAAGATACACCTTCCCACTTATGAAACCCTTTCGCCTTCACGGCGAGCTTCTCACTTGCCGACGGCCGATCCGTCGGCGGCGACCGCCCGTCGGCCGCCGGGCCTCCCACTCCGAACGGATCGGTCGTCGACGGGCCTCCGAGCGCCTCGGCGATATTCGATTCCCGCAGCGTTCCGGCCCTCAAGGTCAAACGGCGAGCGCCCAAGGTCTTTGGAAACGCGGGGCGGCGGCGCCATTCGGATGTCAATCACGGGGTGGGGGGGGACGAGGGTGGGAAAAGGCACCACGTGGACGGAGGCGGCGACGACGACGACGTCACGCGCCAGCCCGTCCGGAGGAAGGAAGCGAGGAAAGAAAAAAGGAGGCTAACGTTTGTCCCCCTTTTCGCCGAGGCAATAAGAAGGGATCGCGGCGGATGCCGCCGCCGCCCCTCCCCCTTCTTCCTTCCCTCCCTCCCTCCCTCCACCAGGTGTTGCGTCCCTGGCGAGGAGGAGCGAGGCGAGACGCCGTCGGGTGGCTGGCGCGCGGGCAGGGACCATCGCTCGCTCGGACGGCGCGTTTTTTTTAGGAGGGCGCGCGGACGCTAATCCGCGCGGCTAATCCACGTTTCTCGCTCCGGTGCGGCAGATTTACGAGCCGTCTCCTCGCGTGACGAGGACGATGATGAGGAGGAGGACGGGGGTGAGGAGGACGATGACGAGGATCTCCCCCCGCGCAGCCGCCTCGCGCCGCGCCCGCCGCCAGCACCAGCAGCATCAGCATCAGGATCAGCAACATCAGCTTCAGCTTCAGCAGCAGCAGCAGCAGCAGCGTCCCGGCCCCGCGCCCCCGCTTTCACGCCGCCGCCGCCACCACCGGCGCGCACGCCACGCGGCGAGGTAACTGCCAGGAGACGGCATGGAGCTGTCCGAGGTGCGCTGCTCGAGCGCCGGCGAGGAGCCCAGCGGCAGCGGAGGCAAGCGCCTGCTGTGGCAGAACGCCGTGCGCCACATCACCGAGCAGCGCTTCATCCACCACCAGGGCGGCGAGCCCGACGGCGAGAGCCAGAGCCGAGGCGAGCGGCCGCGCAAGCGCTCGTCCTCGGCGGCGGCGACGACGGCGAACGCCACGGCGGCGACGCACAACAACGGCGGCACCAAGGTCTTCCCCGAGCGCGGCGACGGCGCCAACGCCGGAGACGGCGAGCTGGGCTTCCTCCAGCTGGACCCCTGCGCGCCGGCCAACTCGGACTTCTTCCTGAACCGGGGCTACGCATACCGCGGCGTGATCTTCCCCACGCTGCGCAACGCCTTCAAGTCGCGCGAGCTGGAGCGCCTGTACCAACGCTACTTCCTGGGCCAGCGCCGCAAGTCGGTGGCGGTCACCAACATCCTGGACCTGGTGGCCAAGCTGACGCTGCTGGCGCTGCACCTGGCCGCCGCGCCGGCGCCGGTGGATCCGGTGGAGGGCGCGCTGCTGGGCTTATTGGCCGGCGTGGAGGTGCTTGTGTGCGCCCTGGTGGCGGCGCGCAAGGACGCCGCCTCGCACGGCTACCTGCGCTACGGCGGCGCCGTCACCTGGGCGGCCATGGCCGCGCAGATCCTGGCCGCCGGCCTGGGCTACGGCCTGCTGGGACAGGGCGACGGCGACGGCGCCGGCTACGTGCTCTTTGCGCTCTTCGCCACCTACGGCATGCTGCCGCTGCCCCTAGCCTGGGCCATCTTGGCGGGACTCTTGGCCTCCGCCCTTCACCTGAGCGTCAGGCTTCTGCTCGCCCGCCGCCCGCCACTCTCCGCCAACCAGGTGAGTCCATTGCTTTGTTATAAATTTTATTTTTACCAAGCGCCATCGACGGCGCCAAACGTTCAGATTAGACTTCCCGACCAATCCTCCCGGTTCAAATGAATTGGACGTCATCATTGACGTGCGCAATGGCGTGCAAAACAAAACAAAAATACACTTGGATTGGATTGGATTGGATAACTTTATTCATCCCGTATTCGGGAAATTTCGTTGTCGCAGTAGCAAGAGGGTGAGAATACAGACACAGAAAAAGACATTTTAGACATAAATAGATAGGTAATAAGTAAGTTCATAAATAAATACATGAATAAATATATAAATAAATAAGCGTGTCTCTGAAGTGTGTATATATATATACACACATATACATATATATATACATATATATGTATATATATGTATATATTTATATATATGTATATATTTATATAAATGTACATATATATGGCATCAATTTGTCTTTTGTACCATTTTACATTTGATGACTTACTATTGTATTCGTTTATCCATTTATTCATGATCATACAAATATGTCATATGAAGAGAAAAATTGCTAAAGGTTAAAGGTCAACAGTAGGGAGGACCGGCCTGGAAAAAGTTGAATCCAAGCAAATTACACTAGAGGTGCAATTCCTTTTCGTACCGCTAGATGGATTTTGAATGGATTAATCGTCTATCATCGGCAGTCAATGAGTTCATAATTAAAAAGAAATCAATAAATAAACTCCAATCTTATTTTTTTTCGATTCCAATCGTCCGAAAATGCAGTAATCTGATCTGTAATTTCTGATGACGTGATTTTTCAATGCGTGACGAATTGCGCATTTTCACCCCCAAAAAGTACTTTTTCTTTCAATCTTTAATATGGCGTTTTTATTTCATTTCATACATGAACTCCTTATTTTTAGCTGCATTCTCCCATTTCATTTTCATGAAATCATTTTTCCAAATCATTTAGTTTTTTTCCCCAACTGATGGCTCCCCATTGGGTATTTATTAATTTTTATTTTTGATTATGAACTCAGTGAAACACGATCATTCTGACAAATGTGTATATGTGCACACACACACACACACACACACACACTGCATATTTCTACGTTATATTTACACCACTGAAGCAACATTTGCATGAAAAACATCCCAATCAAGATAGCCCAATATATCACGTTAAATTATTATTATTATACAATTTCATGTACGTGAAACTAGGTCATGAAATTCTACTATTTTAGCTCCACCTAGTCTTAAAGCCGAGAATTGCAACATAGGCTGAATTCCAGCTTCTTGCGCTCGCCATATTCCACGACATTTCCCTCCTTAGCCGCTAGCCAATCCAAAAGTGGGGCACCATTGGCCCGCGGACCGTAAATCGGACCCCCCTGATACAAGGCATCCACGCATTTGCGAAAGAAAGCGGGTCACCGGGGGCCGCCGGCGCTTTTGTGCGCCCCACAAAGCCACGCCGGCATTTTTTGCGCGTCGGGGGCGCTTCCAATTTTTCACACCGCGACTCGCCCACTTGCCCCCGTTTACCCCCCGTTTTGCCGACGCTTTATCTCGGCGCCGCAGCCGGCGCTTCAGGTAAGCCCAGTTTGACCTTGAAAAAGGGAAGCGGCGGCGGCGGCGGCAACGGCGGTTAATCGACGGCGCCGCGGCTCGGGATTTGTGTGGGAAGACGCGGGCGTGCGCCAGAGCGAGATGGAAAGCGCTATCGACGCGATAATGGTCGGAAAAGCCCCGTGAGCAAAGCCAAGTGAGCCGGCGAGGAGAAAAAGACGTGCGCGAAAGCCGTTGACGTCGTGGCCCATATGGGGCGGCTCCCATTTTGAAACGTGAAACTTTTTTTTGTAAAATGACGTCCAAGCTGTTAGAAGACCGGTTGACGGGTTTGCTTACTTTCTGTGTGCGGTCGATTGGTCGCCGGTCTTTTGGTTGCTCCGACCGCGACAACGGGCGACCAAAAGACCGGCGCCAAAACAAGGTAAAACAACACGGTGTACGCATGAATAAAAGGCAGCAATGGCCATGAGCAGTTTCACTGAGCCCAAGTGTGAGTGTAGAAGAGTTTGTATGTACATGCGCTGTCCCTTTAAGAAGCGATGTCAGTCAGGGTCAAGAACAAGTTCTCCAACAAAAAACAATAAAAGTCCGGGAAATTTAGGAGCTTTTCTTTAGCCTAATAATGATTAGGGCATTAAGTATGACTAAATAGTCATTCGCACTTTATATTTAGGGAATTTGAGCAACCATTTCAATGGTAATTATCAATAACCTTCTGGGCGACCAAAAGATCGGCGACCAATCGACCGGTATGACTAAATAGTCATTCGCAGTTTGTATTTAGGGAATTTGAGCAATGATTTAAATGGTAATTATCACTTAGCTTCCGGGCGACCAAAAGACCGGCAACCAAAAGACCGGCAACCAAAAGATCGGCGACCAAAAGACCGGCGACCAATCGACCG
The DNA here is from genome assembly GCF_051989625.1 of Stigmatopora argus. Classification (NCBI taxonomy): domain Eukaryota; kingdom Metazoa; phylum Chordata; class Actinopteri; order Syngnathiformes; family Syngnathidae; genus Stigmatopora; species Stigmatopora argus. Next base: position 896,452 of record NC_135398.1, read on the forward strand.
TGTACCGTTAAAACTGGTTTGTCGCTAGTGCAAAAACAATTCTTTTAAAAAGGAAATGTTTTTTATTTTTTTATTTTAGTCAATGACTTAAGAGAGTGATGGCGCAGGCTTTGTTGGCTGGTGTTACGTGACCACATGTGTTCACCTTTTGGATGTTCTGAAAACCTATTTTTGCATGTGTGTCAGGGTCACCTGAGTCTCTTGGAGTCAAAGACACGGGAAGTGGCTCATTTATGGTCAAAGTGACCACGCTGGCACGGTTTTATTACAAGTTTTGTTTTCACAAACCTGTCCGAGAGGGATTTGGAAAATCCAGCCCTAAAAGCCAGTTCGACTGAGCCACATGAAACTTGGCACACTTGTCTATTTAGCGGCGACCTACAAAAAAAGGCTCAAGGAGCCATGCCGAAAACGGCACAGGAAGTCAGCCATTTTGCTCCAAAGTGGCCACTCTGGCCTCTTCTCTAGGTTGTCTTGAAAGATGACATGTCCAAGAGATTTTGAAAATCCAGCCCCCGAAGCCACTTTGCTCTAAAGTGCCACTCTGGTCTCTTTAAACCAGGTTTTCAAGATAGACAAACCTGTCCAAGAGATTTTGAAAATCCAGCCCCTGAAGACACTTTAATTTAGCAACATGAAATTTGGCAGACTACTCTATTTAGTGGTGATCTACAAAAAAGTCTCAAGGACCCATGCCTAAAACAGCACAGGAAGTCAGCCATTTTGCTTCAAAGTGCCCCTCTGGTCTCTTTTAAGCAGGTTTTCTAGATAGACAAACCTGTCCAAGAGATTTGAATAATCCAGCCCCCCAAGCCAGTTCGACTGAGCCACATGAAACTTGGTAGACTTGTCTATTTAGTGGTGGTCTACAAAAAAGTCTCAAGGACCCATGCCTAAAAGGACACAGAAAGTCAGCCATTTTGCCCCAAAGTGATACTCTGTTCTCTTTAAACCAGGTTTTCAAGATAGACAAACCTGTCCAAGAGATTTGAAAAATCCAGCCCCTGATGACACTTTGATTTAGCCACATGAAATTTGGCAGACTACTCTATTTAGTGGTGATCTACAAAAAAGTCTCAAGGAACAATGCCTAAAACAGCACAGGAAGTCAGCCATTTTGCTTCAAAGTGCCCCTCTGGTCTCCTTTAAGCAGGTTTTCTAGCTAGACAAACCTGTCCAAGAGATTTTGAAAATCCAGCCGAAACGTCCATTCGGCGACCTGTCCGTCTGTCAAACGTCCGTCGGCGAAACGTCTTTCGGCGAATCATCCGGTCACGGTTTTAAGCAGGTTTTCTCAATAGACAAACCTACGCAAAACGTAAACATCCGGCCACGATTCCAGTAAACTAGTCGATTTAGTGGCGATCAAGAAATAAATCTGAAAGAGACGACAGCCTTGCCCAAAAAGACCACTATTTTCCCACAAGCTGCCATTTTTTTCCGCCTGGAAATTTGGACAATTGGGCCCCCCGAAGCTAGGCTAATTGCCCGTTTTGTTTTGATTCCGTTTGCTTTCCTTCCTCGGAAAGTCCTCCGACGACGGATAAAAGGCGGCGGCGTTCCCGAGGCGTCGCCCGACACCTGGCTGATATTTAACCTCCACTCGTCATTGAGACGTGGCGGGAATCGGGCGCCGCCGCCGCTCATCCGCGCTAAATGTTTGATGAGGCTTTTAGCGTCTGTGCCGTGACCTCGCCGACAAAAATGGCCACGGGGGGCCAAAAAAAAATGCTTTTAGTCAGCCTCGGCCGCGGGGAAATAATCCCGCCGGCCGCCAATCTTTTGTTATTACGTTGATGAATCCGCCGCGCTAATGCCGATCGAAGGCTTGGAAATGTTCATTAACGTCCGTTCTCGTCGGTGGCTGAAAAACCACCGCCGGAAAGAACTAAGAGCGGACGCAGACCGACGTCCAATCCATTTGGAGTGGGAAGGGTCGGCGGGAAAGTATTTACCACGACGGCTCGCTAGAAATGTGTTCAGGTGTCAAAGTGGCGGCCCGGTGGCCAAATCTGGCCCGCCCATTCATTTTGTGCGGCCTGAAAAAGTCAATGATGAGTGGCGACTTTCTGTTTTAGGATCAAATTCAAATGAAGAGTATAGATGTATATTAAATTTCCTGATTTTCCCCCTTTTAAATCAATCATTGTCATTTCAGTTCAAAAATCATTTTGTAAAATAAAAAAAAAAATTAAAAAGCTAAAACCTAACGGATCGCTAAGTCCTGGGTGTGTTTGTGGATTCTGAAATTGTGGATTGATTCCATTGACTTGACATTGATTTGTCAAGTTTAGACTAGCTCCATCTGGTGTTGAAGATGGCAAGCGCAGTCGATTCTAGGTGGGACGCCAGGTTCTTGCGCCGGCCATCTTTCATGATATTTACACACATTGGCTGCGGGCCATAGTTTAGACACCCCAGAACTGGAGGATTAGTTGTCTTTGCTAGCCGTTTTCTTTGCTAATCCAGCCAAAGCGCTTTGATATTCAAAGCCAAGGCAAGCTAGCGTCGTCCATTGCCAACCGTAGGCCAGCCATTCCGCCACGCGTCTTGTGGGTGGCGACGATGGCGATGGCGATGACGGTGGCGGTGCCAGCGGCGGCGTGCTTCTGGCTTCTGGCTTCTGGCGGCGTGATTTCAAGCGGGATTATCTCCCAGCGGTAATCTATTCATAGCGCCCGTCCGGGTCAGCGTTTAATGAGATTACGGCGGGATTACCTTTATCTCTTTGAAATGCGGAAAAACAGCAGGTCGCCGTCCGCGCCAGGCTAACATCTGCGCGCTGTTGCGCCACATGCGGACACCTCGTTTGGGGGGGGCCCACGTGTGTGTGTCTGGGGGGGGGGGGCTCTTCGTCCGTCGCGTCGTCTTCTTCATTTCGAGAGGCTTTTTAGTTGAAAAGCTATCTCCCCCCTTTCTGTGTGTTTTTTTCCCCTCAACTAAAGCACCCTCACAGTGCTTGACCTCAGCGTGTGCGTAAGGTAATCCTCAATGATGGATCAGTGCCTCTCTCCCTTTTCAATTTGGACACTTTCCGCTTCAGCGCTTTTCTCATGGAAGGATGTTTGAAGGGGGAATTTGACACTTTAAAGGGATTGGACGTCCATTGCCGTCTTTGGCAACCACCCATCGTCTTTGAAAATCGCTTGAAAAATGGATGCTTATGACTTCCGTTTATGAAATGACATAATACCCAAAACGAGGGTTTGGCCCGTCGACTTTATCAGGGGCAGGCGACCAATCCTCTTGACTCTCTGGACACTGTTCCGTTCTTTTGCTGCCAACCCTCCCACTTTAAATTGATTGGACGCCTAGCAAAGATGCCAATCTGTTAAGCAGGATACAACCCAGCCGTGATAGTCATTAATTCACATGTATCAAAGTGGCGGCCCGGGGGCCCAATCTGGCCCGCCGCATCATTTTGTGTGGCCCGGGAAAGTCAATCATGAGTGGTGACTTTCTGTTTTAGGATCAAATTCAAATGAAGAGTATGGATGTATATTAAATGTCCTGATCTTCCCCATTTTAAATCAATCATTGTCATTTTTTAATCCATTTTTTCTGTGTTTTTGGTTCAAAAATCATTTTGTAAAATCTAAAAATATATTAAAAAAGCTTAAATAAACATTGTTTTGGATCTATAAAAAACTAAATATTCAGGGATTTTAATCCAGTTCTTCTAATCCATTTATTTAAAAAAAATCTAAATAATATATCTAAAATGGTCCGGCCCACGTGAGATCAAGTTGACGTTAAAGCGGCCCGCCAACCAACCCGAGTCTGACACCCCTGCATGAATTCACATTCCAAGGATGAATTTGTGGCCATTTACTATAATATTATTTATATCGCTTATTTATTTATATATTTATTCATGTATTTATTTATTAACCTACTTTTTACCTATCTATTTATATCCAAAATGCCTTTCCTGTGTCTGCATCCTCACCCTCTTGCTACTGTGACAACCAAATTTCCCGAATACGGGATGAATAAAGTTATCCAATCCAATCCAATCATCTACTATATTATATCATATAATAATGTGTGTAAAATATATCATAAAACTAAACGTAGAATTGGCATCGTCTGCCACGTATTGATATCGGTGAAGCATTCATTAAGACTGGTAGAGAGAGTCAGAAGGTTTTGGATGCCTTTGCTTAGTGAGTTGACTTCGTGCCATTGACGGCGGTAGACGTCCAATACCATCAACTCATGGGAGAGTTTTTCATTTCACGTCTAGCCTTTGTCTTGCGCTCGCCTTGTCCCGGTTGTCGATTTTCTTTGGCCCTGAAAGGCGGGCGGGAACAAATGTTTATCGGAAGAGGCTCTCCAAAGGCCGCTAAAAGGCGCAGAATACAGTCCATTAATGGAGGGGGGGGGGGGGGTTTGGGCGTCTGCCGCTTTGCTATTACCGCTCTCGGCCGGGCAGCCGGCCGGCGCCGCGGGGTCCCCCGGGAGCCGGCCAGCGCATTTTTAACGCCGCCGCCGACGCCTCCTCGGGGATGCCGAAGAAGCTAACGGCGGGGTAACGTGTTTACGTGCGTCCTGGTGGGAGCCGGCGGTCCGGGGAAAGGGAAATTGATTCCGAGACAGCTGGGGAAAAAAAACAACTCCCATCATGCAACGGGAAACAAGCGACATCAGAAGCTTTTCTTGGAAGTTGGAGCTCAAGCTGTTTTTTTTTTTTTTTTGCGGCATGTCATATTTGTAAATTGAAACCAGACAATGTCCGCTTCTTGTAACATACAAACAACTATAATGTCCTAATATTAGGATTTTTTTTGTCTTCAATCTCCTAAAAGCAGTTTTGCGTTGGCGCAAACGTAATGTGGACCAGAGTCCAAGTCCGTGAAACCGAACAACTTCGCATAACGTAAAAATAAACAAAGAAAATGACTTGATTGTCATCAGATTAGGATTTGAGTGTTGTACAATATATGACTTCATAATTAGGCAACTATTCATTTAAAATATTAGTCTTTTCTGATAACTTTAGCCTAAAAAACATGAAAAGTTGGTGAGTGGGAAAAATAAAACTATGGCCAAACTATGGGGAAAAAAGGTGCAACTTATAGTTCAGAAAATACGATATGGACCAAAGAGTTGCAAGCATAAAATATGTCAACAAAAGTATTGCGCAACAATCAGAAAGTGTCGAAAATGTCAATTTAATGATTAGAATACAAAGTACGCGGACAAAAAAATGTCAACAAAAGTCTACAGAGCCAAACAGCAAGGTTTAAAAATGTTGACAAATGTATTGGGATACAAATATCAAGTAAAAAATGTAAACCAAAAGTATTGGGACACAAACAAAAGTGAAAATGTAAACAATGTGCAGGGAGACAAACAGAAAGTAAGAAAAAAACGTCAAGCCACCAAGACGTTCGTTCCGATCACAAAGCGTCCATCTGTCAAGCAACATATTGGGCGAGCGAGCGAGCGAGCGAGCGAGCGCTCGGCCCCAAGCCACGCCGCGTGGCAGCTTGCCTCCGTGGGCGTCGCCTGCTGCCGCCGCCCGCCGCCGCCGCCCGCCGCCGCCACGCCGAAAGCGGCGCCTTTTGGCAGCTCGGCCGACTTTGGAGTCGCGGGTGGCGTGATGACCTCCAAACGGGAAGCCAAAAAATCAGCGCTGGCGTTTCTTCCAAAACCATCAGAGAATCAATTATCTTTCCACGACCCACGCCGTACCGTTAAACTCCTCGCCAGGCCGTGGGCGTCCAATTCACTTCAAACGGGAGGGCCGACCGTAAAATGTTGGTTTTTCAGCGCTGTCCGTCAATCAAAGCGGATGATTAAAAAAAAATGCTAAAAAAAATGTGCATGAAATGTTTTGAAAATACTTCGTACTGAGGCTAAAGCTAATAAGCTACGTTACGGAAGCTGCTAACAAAAAATAGCATTAGCCGCTGCTAAAGAATTCACACAAAAGTGGGTCAAAAACCCCTCCAACCTCTCGTTTCTTACATGGCGGTTATTCCTTTATTCATTTTCTGTGTCGCTTATCCTCGTGAGGGTCGCAAGGGGTGCCGGAGCCTATCCCAGCTAAGTTCGGGCAGCAGGCGGAGGAATAGGTGGCCAAATTAGGCAATTTAGAGTGTTCCACCAGCTAGCCTAGCATGTTTTGGGGATAAAACCAGGCAAACTCCTCCACCTGGGATCGAACCCTCGACCCCAGAGCTGCGGGCCCGACACGCCGACCACTCGCCCACTGTGTCGCCATGTAGATTATGTTGGGCAAAACCAGGGCCGGACTTTAACAGGGTTGACAGTGTGACCTTCAGGGTAGCGAGTGAACGGCGCCATTCCTAATACGCTTTGCCGACGGATATATTTATACGCAAAGTTAGAACGTTGACTCGATGGCTATTTGGGAACGTGAAGTGGACATCGGATGAACGCTTCATAGGGTTTTGTGGGGGGGATGCGGGTCGCTTCCCCGTCATGCGGACTCCGCCTCTGGCTCCAAAACAAACACTTAGCATCTTTAGCGTGCGCTGGCGTCAGCGTGAGTCACGATCTGCGGGCTCGGCGTTTTTTTTTCAAAAGTGGCCCGCTTTGAAGAACATTCCTCGCGACGTGAGCATCGTCGCCAGGCGGAGGAGTCGTGGCGTTGGCGCGCGCCAATGCGCGTGCCCGTGCGGGCGCCGTTGCCATGGCAATGTGCTCCGGATCGTCCCGGATGAAAACGTGAGAAAGAAAGAAAGAATTGCGGCGGAGGCGTCCGTCTAAATAATACAACAGGCGACTTACTTCCTTGGCGGACTGCCATTGGACATTTATAGCCGTCCGTCGTGGCGCCCGACCGGTTCACTCGGGAGTCGTAACGATGGTTTGATACCTTGAGCCTATTTTATTGGACTTGTATGCTTGATTTATTTAGTTTTTCTTAGATCTATTTTTAAAATGCTAATGAAAACAATTGATGATATGAAGAAAATGAATAAAAATGTGGAAAAAAAACCTAAATACCTTTAAAAATGCATTCATTTTCTGAACCACTTGTCTTCACAAGGGTCGCGAGCAGTGCTGGAGCCTATCCCAAACTTTTTTGAACGTCCGCATACGAGCCGCGGCGAAATATATACCGTATTTTCACGACTATAAGGCGCACTTAACAGTCTTCAATTTTCTCCAAAATAGACAGGGCGCCTTATAATCCAGTGCGCCTTATATATGGACCAATGCTAAAATTGTTATCACGATAAAATCAAATATATGAGTGGATAGGGTACACCATCCTCTACAGCTCTCACAACTACGGCAAGCAGCCCCCGACTCGTCTTTTGACACTGCGTCTTTAAAAACGGTGCGTCCTTTGTTTGTGCCAAATACAGAAATAGCACTCGTTACTGACACTGCGCCTTTAAATGCGATGCGCCGTATAGTCGTGAAAATACGGTAAACCGCGATGCTGGAAACGCGTAAAAAAAGTAGCGGCTCTTTGTCCCCCAAAAATCCCGTGGTGACCCCGACGAGCGCGTCATGTTAGCAACGTGGCTATTATTAGCTTGTTTTCCATGTAGCATGTTTGTTTTGCCCTCAGGGGGGACTCGGTGGCTGCCTCCAAAATAACAAAACGCTTTTTAATTTGTTTCTCGGCGGGACCCGGGGAGAGTCGGCGGGGGCCGCTGGGGACCGCCGGGACCTTTTCGGGGGCGCGGTCCATTAATTGAATGGCCTCTGACATCTGGCGGCTGGCGGCCCGGGAGACTTTGCCAATAACCCAAAGTAGGCGGACACGTTGAGCCAGGAAACCAAAAATGCACATAAGGTCCTTAAAACTGGAATTTTGCAAGAAAATCGTACATGGAAAAAATACCGTATTTTACGGACTTTTCAAAAAATATTGCTAAAATTTGAGCGTGCACGAGGCACTCGTGAATTCATTGGTTTTGATTGACAGCCTCAGACGTCCAATCCATTTGAACTGGGAAGGGTGTTCATTGGCCGGTCATTTTCAAATAAATTGGACGTCTAGCACCGTTGATGGAGCTGGAAGATGAGAATTCAGAGGGAATTTAGGTTATGATTTTTTTATTATTATGCAGCTTATGAATGAAAACGTGTGTGACTTTTCAGTTTTAGGGTATTTATAATTCTTGTTGAATTTAGGTCGCTTTATGTACATTTTGGGACATTTATATGTCACTTCCTGTACATTTAAATAACTGTCAGAATCACTTTTTGGGTCATCTTTAGCACCGCCTAGTGGACAGTGTTACAAAAGGAGCTGAATTTTTTTTTACCTTACATTTACGTAGGTGTTTGAATTGTCATTCATAATCGGTGTGCTTTTAATATTTCTAAATCAGTTTTAGAATGTTGACTTTTTTATCAATATCTATTTTCAGTTTACGTTCCATAAAATTTGGTAAATTTTTTGTTGATTTGAGGGGATTTCTTGGTCACTTTAAGTGGATTTTTGTCATTTTTGGATTTTTCCACCATTTCTGAGTCATTTTCTGCATATTTTGGGTCACATTTTCTTCATTTTGATCCATCTGAGGAATTTAAAACTGAGTTACCATTGATTTTATTTTTAAATTAATTAACGTAGCATCGGGAAAACTGACTTGCCCGCACTTGCCCACCTTGTTAATGACCCTGGGGTGTTTTTGTGTGTGTTATGGTTGCATTTTGTTACATCATGGCTTCAGAGAAATTTTCAAGCACAGTCTAATGGTTTGCGTGACCTTTTTAATGGTTTGCGTGACCTTTTGATTTGTCAGGTGGCGGCCCAAACGGTCCTGTTCACGTGCATGAACACGGCGGGCATCTTCATCAACTACCTGTCGGACCGCGCCCAGCGCCAGGCCTTCTTGGAGACGCGCCGTTGCATCGAGGCCAGGTTGCGTCTGGAGACGGAGAACCAGAGACAGGTCAGAAGGCCTAAAAAACACCCAAAAATCAAAACAAACCAAAAAGCAAAATGGACGTCTAGCACCACTGAAACATTTTTTTTTACATTTTTTACAACTTCCAATGATGTCTAGCAATGAACGGTCGTTTACTTTTATTTTCTATGATTTTTTCCCCTCATTTTTAGCAGTGCTTTAATTGAACTTGTTGTAGTATTTTTGTCCTTATGTATTCCTCCAATATTTTTGGGGGACAATTCCGGTTCAAATTCACTCGTTTTCGTCGCGGGGGGTGCCGGCGCCTATCCCAGCTAACTATGGGGGCCACCCTGAATCGTTTGCCAGCCAATCACAGGGCACAAAGAGACAAACAATTCATAAATAGCTACAAGTTAGCATCGCAGTAGCATAGCGTGCATCTTTTTGGGATGTGTGGGAGGAAACCGGAGCACCCAGAGAAAACCCACAGGAGCCTGGGGAGAACACGGCAAAGTCCGGACCTGGGAACTGCGAGGCCGACGGGCCAACCACGTGCCCACCGTGCTGCCTCCCTTTTAAATATACAGGCTAAAGCAGAATGAAAATCCCAATTGATCGCAAAGCGGAACTTAAAGTTGAGCCAAAAAATTGAGATGAAGGTCCAAAATTTGACAAAAAACGTAAATCCCGGTGTGGGGCTCCGCCCTTTCTCCCCCCCAGGAACGTCTGGTTCTATCGGTCCTGCCACGTTTCGTGGTCCTGGAGATGATCAACGACATGTCCAACGTGGAGGACGAGCACCTGCAGCACCAGTTCCACCGCATCTACATCCACCGCTACGAGAACGTGAGGTGAGAGGGCGCGGCGAGACGGAGTCGGCGTTTCCCGGGTCGGGCCCGCCCCCAGTGACCTCTCCGTCCGTCTTTTTATCCAGCATTCTTTTCGCAGACGTCAAGGGCTTCACCAACCTGTCCACCACGCTGTCGGCTCAGGAGCTGGTGCGGATGTTGAACGAGCTTTTCGCACGTTTTGATCGCCTGGCGCACGTGAGCGCCGGCCGACGCCAGCCCGCCTCCTCCGTCTACGCCCGCCGTTTCCGCCGCCAACCTTCCCGTTGCCGCTTTAATGGCAGGAGCATCACTGTCTGCGCATCAAGATCCTGGGCGATTGCTACTACTGCGTGTCGGGGCTGCCCGAGCCGCGCCAGGACCACGCCCACTGCTGCGTGGAGATGGGACTCAGCATGATCAAAACCATCAGGTAAGTAGCTACCTAGCTGCTTTGGAGAGGTGGATGTGCTAGCTAGCTAGCTTCAATCCATCTTCTGTCATCCACAATGATTCTATGTAAGAAGAACGAGCTAGCCGCTTTGGAGATGTGGATGCGCTAACTAGCTAGCTAGCTAGCTAGCTAGCTTTGTTAGTTTCCATCCATCTTCTGTCATCCTCAATTATTTTATGTCGCGATAAGAAGAATGAGCAAGCTGCTTTGGAAATATGGATGTGCTAACTAGCTAGCTGGCTAATTAGCACATCCACATCTTAGCTAGCAAGTTAGCTAGCTAACTTCAATCCATCTTCTGTCATCCTCAATTATTTTATGTCGCAATAAGAAGAATGAGCTAGCTGCTTTGAAGATATGGATGCGCTAACTAGCTAGCTAGTTTCCATCCATCTCCTGTCATGGCCCAATTCAGCGCTCCTCAATTATTTGCTCAAAATGGTCTTTTCACCCTCAAATTAACAAATTCCCTCGCCATTTTGCCATTTTTGAGTCGCCCGCATCTGACTTTTTATCGCGTGTCCCCGGCAGATACGTGCGCTCTCGGACCAAACACGACATCGACATGCGCATCGGGATCCACTCGGGTTCGGTCCTGTGCGGCGTGCTGGGCCTGAGGAAGTGGCAGTTCGACGTCTGGTCCTGGGACGTGGACATCGCCAACAAGCTGGAGTCTGGCGGCATTCCCGGGTGAGCGCGACAAAAAAAACAACTTTGTCCCGGGTGTCATTCCGCGGAGCACCAGGAGGCGGCACCGCACTGGAGTTAAAAACGGTCCCCGTTCGGTCCCAGGCGCATCCACATCTCCAAAGCGGCCCTGGACTGCCTGAACGGCGACTACGAGGTGGAGGCGGGCCACGGCAACGACCGCAACGACTTCCTGCGGCGGCACAACATCGAGACGTACCTGATCAAGCAGCCCGAGGACAGCCTGCTGGCGCTCCCCGAGGACATCGTCAAGGAAGCGGGAGGGCCGGCCGACCGCCGCGCCAGCGCCGCCGCCTTCAACGAGGCGTCGTGGAGCCCCGAGCTGCCCTTCGACAACATCGTGGGAAAGCACAACGTGAGTCCGACGGGGGGGAGGGGGCGCCGGGGAGCGCCGGGGACGCCGGGGAACCGCTCCGCTCGGCCTCGGAGGTTAACCGGGGTCTTTCTTCGACACGTTTCGCCCATGGCATCGCCGTGCACGCTCTTTGTGTGTGTGAGTGAAACTTTCTGAGGTGAAAGTTTATTCCTGTATGCTGTTTTTAACCCGAGTTGAAATGGATTGGACGTCCACTAAGGATAAAGTCACAGTGAAAGTTTCTACGGCGGGGGTTCATTCGTACGGTTTTATTTTTCGAGACCGAACGACGGCCCCTTCCTTCCCACTTCAAACGGATCGGTCGCGTCGCGCCGATCAATTCACGGCGGAAGGACGATCGGGAAACGTCGTGCCGCCTTTGAATGTCTTCAATAGTAGGCCCCGCCCTCCCCGCTCCCTCCACAATGGGATGGCGGGCATATGAAAGGAGCCCGACAGAAGTTCTGAAGCCTCTTTCATGTGCTCCTCCGTCAGCACGGTCGCCCGTCTCTCCAATCGTGCGCCTTTCGGCCCGTTCTCGCGCCCAAGCACAGGCGTGGCCTCCTTTCCGGGTGCTCCGGCACGGGGTTCTTCATTGTATGTGCATGTTCTCTCTTGCCCCCTTCAGACCCTGGCCGCCCTAACCAGAAATTCGATAAATCTGCTCCCAAACCACCTCGCGCAAGCGTTGCATGTCCACAGCGGGCCCGAGGAAATTAACAAGCCGATGATAGAGAGCGCCGTCGACTTGCGGACTGCCCATAAGTTGAGGAGAGAGCGAATCAGAGCGTTCTCGCTCATCTTTAAAGACTCCGGCCTGGAACGCAAGGTAGTCGGTCGGTCGGTCGGGTCCAAGACAAGTTGCCTTCTTCTTCTTCTTCTCTTGCTTTGACCTCACCCATCCGTCCCCTCGTCTTCTTTTCCTTTCCTTTCCCTTCCTCCCTCTCGCCAAAGAAGCATCTCGAGTTGACTAAAAGCCACCCCAGAAACATTCACTGCCTACGTTCAATAACGTACATTTTGAACCTGGGAGCGTTTTTATGGCCAAAATCACAGTCAGATTGATCGACGTTTTGATTGATCGTCGCGTAGTGGGGTTCTCGTTGGAACCTTGGATCGGGGGGGGTCCCAACTTTTGTCTCTTGAGACTCATTTTTTAGAAAAAAAAAGAAACAAAATGCGTCTTGATATATGAATACATAAATAGGGTTTGCTATACATATTGTATGTAAAGAGAGAGATTGGCTTTCAACCGCATACTGCCGGCTGGGTTAGGCTCCAGCACCCCCGTGACATTTGTGATACGGAAAATGAATCCATTTGGGCTTTTGTTTTGAAATTCGGAAAGCCGGTAGTTTAGCTGAAAGGTGGTCGCTCGCCTGCTTGCTCGCCCGTTTGCTCGCCCGCTTGCTCGCCCGTTTGCTCGCCCGTTTGCTCGCCCGTTTGCTGGCTTGCTTGCCGCTCCCGCCCGTTTCTCCACTTTTGTGCTCAGCTGTCAATCGTATCTATCTGTCTGTGGGGCTTGCGACACAGGGGGGCGTGTCTGGAAAAAGGGGGCGTGTCTGATCTAGGCAGAGTGCAAAAGAATCCTAAGCGTATCTTGTTTAAAGTTTTTTTTTAACAAGTAGAAAACCAGTTGGACACTCAAGTCCGTCTTTTTTAAAAATGTATTTAATCATGATTCCACCCAAAACAACGCCCACTTTTCTGGTTGTGACGTCACAACCAGAATCGCTTGTCACTTTTAGTGCTGCGCTACAGAGTAAATGTTCACAGAATGACCAAGCGCGGCTATGGATAGCATGCTAGCTAACTGCAAAAAATCTGCAGTTCATTCCGGCTGTGATTTGTTTGGAATTTTTTGGTGGGCGGGGCCAAGGCAGACTCATGGATACGTGCCCAAAATATGCTCTGCTATCATTTTAAAGTCACTTGCTGTCTTATGTCATCGCACTCCTAAAACCAACTCGCTAGCTACGGCTAGCTATAGACCACGCGCTGGACACGCCCCCATTTCCTGACACGCCCCCACGCCGCAGAGTGTCTCCGACCTTCCCTCACCGTCTCCGTTGGTCCTTCTTTCCAAGTACTCGCAGACGAGGGACGACGTCTTCAAGTCCAACCTGGTCTGCGCCTTCATCGTGCTCCTCTTCATCACCACCATCCAAAGTCTGCTGCCGTCAGCCAGGTGAAACGTTCGCCGGAGACGCCGTCGTCCTCGCCGTCGCCTGACGCCGACTCCCCGTGACGCGGGCAGGCCGGCGGCCGCGGCGGCGCAGTTCTCCACGCTGATCGCGCTGCACGCGGCGCTGGTGGCGGCCACCACGGCCGAGGACTACAAGTGTCTGCCGCTCCTCCTACGCCGGGCCTGCTGCTGGATCAACGAGACCTACGCCGCCCGCAACGTCCTGGTCTTCCTCTCCATCTTCATCAACTTCCTGGCGGCCACCGTCAACATCGTGAGTGGACCGACGTCCGCTCGTGACTCGTTCGCGTCCCGTCGAATTGACTCCGTTTGTTTGTTGCCTGGCCGGTTGCCGTGGCGTCAGCTGTGGTGCGACGTGGGCCCGCCCACCACCTTGAGGAACAGCACCTCAGAAGACCAGGACCAAAACATGGCTGACATCTGCTTCTACCCGGAGGTACGCCGGCCGCCCAAAACCGGGAGTACCACAACTTAAGCACGCAGTAGATCAAGGGTGTTAAAGTCGCGGCCCGGGGGCCAAATATGGCCCGCCGCATCATTTTGTGTGGCCCGGGAAAGTCAATGATGAGTGCCGACTTTCTGTTTTAGGATCAATTTCAAATGAAGAGTATAGATGTATATTAAATTTCCTGATTTTCCGCCTTTTAAATCAATAATTGTAATTTTTTAAATCCTTTTTTTTTAGTTTTTAGTTCAAAAATCATGTTGTAAAATCTAAAAATATATTTAAAAAAACTAAAATAAACATTGTTTTAGATCTATAAAAAACGGAATATTCAAGGCTTTTAATCCAGTTCTTTTAATTCATTTATAATTTAAAAAATCTAAATATTATATCTAAAATGGTCCGGCCCACATGAAATCGAGTTGACGTTAACGCGGCCCGCGAACCAACCCGAGTCTGACACCCTTGCAGTAGATATTCTTTACTCCAAATTTTGCTTCATAAATACAGAATTTTTCAAACTATAAGTCATACTTTTTACATAGTTTGATTAGGTCTGCAACTAATACTCAAGTATGATTTATTTTATATTTATTTGTAGTCTCTTTGACCATTGACAAAGATTGCAGAACTTGAATGTAAATACGTATGTATATGTATGTGTGTGTATATATATATATATATATATATATATATACATATATATATATATATATATATATATATATATATACATATATATACATATATATACATATATATACATATATATATATATATATATATATATATATATATATATATATATATATATATACATATATACATATATACATATATACATATATATATATGTACATATATATATACATATATACATACATACACACATACACATATACACACATATACATATACACATACACACACACACACACATATATTTCAGCAACACGCTTATTTATTTATATATTTATTCATGTATTTATTTATTTATTTATTTATTAACTAACTTATGACCTATCTATTTATGTCTAAAATGCCTTTCCTATTTTTGCATCCTCACCCTCTTTCTACTGTGACAACGAAATTTCCTGAATACGGGATGAATAAAGTTATCCAATCAAGCCACGAAAATCCTAAGTGGCAAAAAAAATGTAAATAGAGGCAACACATTTTTTTTGACCATCCCTAGACTTCTAACTATTTTAACTTGGAGCCATCAGACATCTGTTCTCGTTTTCAATATAATGTTCCCTCCTTGACTAACGTAACTAGTTTGTTTGTTTTTAATTTTTTGCGGGTTTTTTTCCGGCAGTACTTTGTGTTGACGGGCGTCCTGGCCATGGTGACGTGCGCCGTGTTCCTGCGCCTCAACTCCTTGGTGAAGTTGGCCGTCCTGCTGCTGATGGTGGCCGTCTACTCGCTGCTCACCCAAGCCTTGTACGCCGCGCTCTTCCTGCGTTACGACCTTCTCCACCGCAACCAGTCAGTGGCCTTTTTCGCTCAAACATTTTCTGCATGCAAACATTCCACTTCTTTTCTGACTCGATTTTTTTGCCGACACTATTAACATACAATGATTTTTTTTCAAGCAAAAAGCTCCATGGGCTTTTTTAGGGGTCAATTATGGTCTTTTTTTGACCTTCAACGTTCAATTTTGCTCTTGTATTTTTCAAAGCAAAAGCTCAATAGGCTTTTTTTTCCTCAAGTATAAAAAACATTGCTGTGGTTTCCACGGCAACGCTTGTTGGGTCATGGAGACAAAGTTTTGTGGCGTTTGACAGGAACTTTCTAGGCACCAAGGAGACGTCGCTGCTCCTGATGGCCATGTTTCTCCTGGCCGTCTTCTACCACGGACAGCAGGTTCGACTCTGGCCTTTTGGCGGTCTTCTTTTTTTTAAAAAAATCTTTTTAAATGGTGGTTTTATACTTCAATTGTGGTCCCCAGTTGGAGTACACGGCGCGGCTGGACTTCCTGTGGCGAGTTCAGGCCAAAGAGGAAATCAACGAGATGAAGGAGCTGCGGGAACACAACGAGAACATGCTGAGGAACATCCTGCCCAGCCACGTGGCCAGGCACTTCCTGGAGAAGGACCGCGACAACGAGGTGAGCCGAACAGCAACCCACATAAAACATAGCAACGGTTTTTACACTATAAAAGTCCAAAAAAATCACTCCCAAAGCAAAATCAATGAGGACGTTTTGTTTATTTAAAATTATTTATTCATTGATAAAATTATAGTCACTGTTTTGCATAGTTGAGCTATTGTGTTAGTATTTTTTTATTTTTCTTAATTTTAATTGTATGTATTTATATTCATATGAAGTTCTATTAGCTCCATTTTCCATGAAAATATTTCTAAAATTCTGTTTATTTCAAGATTGTTTTCATTTTTGTTTACAGTTCATTCTTAAATGTATACAAATTATTTTTAAACCAAAACAAATGATCAATCCAAACTGGTCTTTTGTGTTGGCCTTTTAGCGCCCCCGTGTGGCGGAAGCTAGCAAACTTAGCACCTGCTCCATCCACAATGATGTATATACAGTGGTACCAGCGGTTCCGGGACTGAGCTCATATGTCGAGCTTTTCGTAACTCGAACGAACGTTTCCCATTGAAATGAACTAAAAACAAATGAATTGGTTCCAACCCTCTGAAAAAACACCAAAAACAGGATATTGGATTGGAAAAAATGTTTTATTTCTTCTCATTCGCCATCTATCAACAAAGTAACACATAACTAGTGGTTTAATAGTAATACTAAAATAATACTAAAGTAATACTAAAATTAGACGCATTTCATGGAACTATTCCACAAAATGTAGGTTTTCATCAAGAGCAAGCTTTCCACAATACTAGTGTGCTGCGAGTGCAATCAGTGGATTGGCGTCAGGTGCTTCTCGTTTCAGCCCAACCCCCGCTGGTTCAAAGTTTGTCAGCTCGGTCGCTCGGTCGGTCGCTCGGTCGGTCGGTGCTGGATGTCTTGAACCAAAAGCTGCTCCCTCCCCACCTACAGCGGCCCAACCCCCGTTGATTCAACTTTTTCACCTATGTATGTGCCTTTGTCACCTTTGCAAAGTCACCCCTGCCTGGTATCAACTGTCAAGAGCCAATTCAAGACTTTTTCTGGACCTATTGAAAACGTTGACCATCAAAGTGCAGACTTTTAACCATTTTGACCAATTTAAGAGCACCTTTGTTGAATGATATTTCACCCATTTCATTGTACAGAGCGGTGTATCATTCATACCTGTCAACCTCTGCCGATAACTGCCCTTATAAATGATTATGATTCCCCTTACAAACCCCCCAAAAACCTTAATAACACCGTACGAGTCGTACGTAAGGTTTCGACGAAACATCCGGTCACCCAACTATACATACCTGTCAACCTCTGCCGATAACTGCCCTTATAAATGATTATGATTCCCCTTACAAACCCCCCAAAAACCTTACAAACACTGTACGAGTCGTAAGGGCAGTTATCGGCAGAGGTTGACAGGTATGTTTATATGTCAATTCTCTAATTACAGTCTTCACTCGATTATCGCGAATTCACTTTTTTCTGCTATTAATGATTTTTTTTTTTTAAAGGTGAAAATGAACCGCGATATTCGAGGGATGACTTTCATGCACTTTTTGTTGTTTTTCTCTGGCAGGAATTGTACTCGCAGTCGTACGACTCTGTGGGCGTGATGTTCGCGTCCATCCCGGGATTCGCCGACTTCTACTCGCAGACGGAGATGAACAACCAGGGCGTGGAATGCCTGCGGCTGCTCAACGAGATCATCGCCGACTTTGACGAGGTGAGAGCCAGGTGAAATGTCCGATCCGTTCAGAGTGGAAGGCCGACCGTCTATTTTTCGACCTCTGCACGCGCAGTTGCTGGGCGAAGAACGTTTCCAGGATATCGAGAAGATCAAAACCATCGGCAGCACGTACATGGCCGTGTCGGGTTTGTCGCCCGAGAAGCAGGTGAGCGTCCACGTTGTCGCCGGCCCTCGGCCGTCACCGGTTCCCGGTTCCTAGCTAGCAGTCATCGTGGTGTTTGTGCGGGTGTGTCGGCAGCAGGGCGAAGACAAATGGGGGCACCTGTGCGCGCTGGCCGACTTTGCCATCGCTCTCAACGAAAGCATCCGAGAAATCAACAAACACTCCTTCAACAACTTTGAACTGAGAATAGGTACGACCATGCCTTTACGTTTTTTTTGCCGTTTTGGGTGTCCCAACTTGGGCAGCAAAAGACGTCGTATTGAAATTTGATGGGTTTTTTTTAACGGAGGATCGGAATCGGGGGTTGGAATTCGGGGTTGACTCATTGGCTGCCGTTGATGTCGTCTTTTTGGACTGGGAGGGATGGCATGATCACTCCATTCAAGTTGATTTTGTATTTACAACTAAAAAATAGCTACAAGCAACAAAATTTAAAAAAATATAATAATAATAATAATATTTCATTTTTTACAACATATATTTTGATTTAATAAAATGTGGCTTAGCTTAAAAAAAAACTTCATCCTAAAACATATCCTTCTAAAAAATTAATTCCATTGATTATTTTCTTTTCTAATACTATAATCAGATGTCAAATGAAGGCCGCAAACATTATATAGAAGGCCGCAATCGGCCCCTGGACTGCAGGTTTGAGACCCCTGGTTTATATGAATGTGACAAAAAAACGTATATATTTATTTTATTATTATGTTTTTTTTTACATTTATTTATTTGGGATTCTTTTTATGACTTATGGCTTAAAAAACATTTTTTTTCCAAAATGGATCCTCCCATTAATTCATTCAAGGAGGCCGCAATCGGCCCCTAGACTGCAGTTTTATATATATATATATATATATATATATATATATATATATATATATATATATATATATTAGATTTTTGGAAAATCACTTGTATTACTCATGGCTTTAAAAATTATTTTTCCCCACAAAATGGATGCTCATAATAATTCCGTGGTGGCGGCCATTGATTGTCTCAGGCATGGCCCAGGGCTCGGTGGTGGCGGGCGTGATCGGCGCCAAGAAGCCCCAGTACGACATCTGGGGCAAGACGGTGAACCTGGCCAGCCGCATGGACAGCACGGGCGTGAGCGGCAAGATCCAAGTCCCCGAGGAGACCTTCGTCATCCTGGAGCAGCGCGGCTTCGCCTTCGAGTACCGCGGCGAGATCTACGTCAAGGGCATCAGCGAGCAGGAGGGCAAGATCCGCACGCACTTCCTGTCGGGCCGCGTGCTGCCCAACCCGCTCATCCTGCAGCCGCGCAAGATGACGGGCCAGTACTCGCTGGCCGCCGTGGTGCTGGGCCTGGTGCAGTCGCTCAACCGCCAGAAGCAGAAGCAGATCCTCAACGACAACAACAACTCGGCCATCATCAAGGCGCACCACCACCACCATCACCACCACCACCACCACCACTACGGACGCCGGACGCTGCTGGCCAACGACGGGGCCGGCGCCGCGCACCACGCCGACGTCTCCGACAAGAGCGACGCGTCCTGAGGCGGGCGGGCGGCCGGCCGGCCGGGCGGGAACCGTCCCAGGAACGGCGGCGGGGAATTTCCGGGAGGCCGTCCGGGGGGCCCCCGTAAACGCCATCCCGTTGGACCGAATTGGAGCGGAGGCGTGTCCAAACTGCCCCGGGCGTAAAAGTGCGTAAAATGCCCCGATGGAGCGATTCGACACGGGGCAGCCGTGTCAAAGGTGCGGCCCGCAGGCCGGAAGAGTGGCCCGCCAGGTGGTCCGATCCGGCCCGCTAGTAAGGTTATTCTGCCTGACGGGCACTTTCGTACTGGACGTACATAAATATTTTCTTCTTTTTTTTGACAAGGGTGCCGCAAAAGTAGATGTTTGCGAGTTGTGTGATTAACTGCACTTTGCAGCGTTTCCATTGGTTCTCTCGCCCCCAAACGGCGCCTCCAATGGCGGTCGATGAGTTGATTGGGAACCTTGAAATGTCCCAAAAGCAACAGGAAGTCACTTGGAAATGCCCCAAAAAGTAGCGGGAACTGACAAACAAACATAAACATCCCTTAAAAGCAATAGGAAACGACCCAAAATGGACCCCGGTGAGCCAAAATGGACTCCTTTCAGCCTCCAATTGACTGCTCAATTCACTTAAACTGGTTGGCACGAATGTGGGCCACCACCAACCCGGGTTTTGACACCCCTGATTGTCTCAATAACGGTTCGTTGTTTCAGAAAGGAAATATTTTGTTGTTGTTGTTGTTGCTGTTGTTGTTTATCACAGCAATCAAAAGTTACAACAGAGTATGACACCGCCTTCAAGGGTTGTGCTCATTCTCCCACGTGTCCAGTCCAAAATTGCACGTGAACGCCCCCATATTCCCAATTTTATGATGTTGCCCGGGTTTTTGATATGGGACGACTTCATATAAAAATCCCACGTGTGTATTTCGTGTGAAATGTGTGTGTGGGCGCTTCAAAAATGTATTTGTGATGGGAGTTTGCCTAAAAAAACAAAGAAAATGAAACGATGCGGGAGAACCGGAACGGTCCAATCCATGAACTGGCATACTTTGTATTTGGATGGGAGAGCGCTTTTCTACGTACGGGGGTACTCAAAGCGCTTGGACATTAAATCCATATTTCGTTACTGATGACACAGCATCGGGAACAACGTGATATTTAGCTCGAGGATCCCTAGACAAGGTCACCAGGGTGGGGAATCGAACCCAGAACCTCTTTGTCTGCTCTACCATTGATCCCCACTGCTCCCAAAACAGGCTTGATGCCGGATTCTCTCGTCGCGCCTCGACGACGAGCCTGCCCTTTGTAGCCTTCTATTTTGGTGTGACCTTTGACCTCCCCCCAACCCCGGCCGCCATTCGTCTTTTTCTGTTTTGTATTTTTTTTTATGCCGACACATGATTAAAACGTTGCAATTTTTCATGCTGTTTTCTGTCACTCTTTGTTTTCTTGCCTGTGCAAAAGAAGGGAAAGAAGAAGGAGGCTGGAGCAAAAAAAGGGAGGACAGACGGAAGAAAAATATATGAATATCGAGGAAATCAACCAATTTTGGGTGCTCACAGTTAGCTGAGGTCGACTCCAGCACCCCTGCCGCCATTGTGAGGATAAGCGGTGCATAAAATGAATCAACATATATATAGACAGTCAAAAACGGATTGGACGTCCACTGCCGTCAATGGCACAAGAAATTTAAGCACTACTGCAGGAGAAAATGCAAATTATATTTTTTTTCCTTTATTAATTTTAATGTCATTGATTTACTTGAACCAATATTGTATAATTTATACATTTATTTATAATTCTATATCAAACACAACAATGAGTAATACAAATATATTTAAGATGATGTTTAATAATTTAAAAAAAAATGTAATATTAAAGTTTTACATAATGGAATTTTGAATAGCTGTCCACTGCCCTTGAAAAAAATATAAACAATGTTTGGGGGAAAAAGAAAAAGGCCCGCCCCCTCCCCGCTGGTGCAGTTCCAATTTTCGCCACTAGGGCTGCAACGAGCGCATCCGCCCGTCGCTGTGTTTACCTCCCAAGCGCGCTCCGCTCCCCAGCGGTCGGCTAGACACGCAAAGCCGCCCCGCCTCGCCCGCAACGGGTGTGAAAACCGCGTGGATCCTCGTCGTCGCCTCGCCCGTGTGCTGGCGACTTCGTGCCCGGAGGTGAGTCGCGCTCCCAGCGGGCTTCTATCGGCAGACGAGGGGACGACGCGACGGCTCCTCTCGACTGGCCGGCGACGTGAAGTGCTCGGCGGCTAACTCAATATGGCGCCCTTCAAAACAAACCCGACAGACCAGCCTGTCTGTCTCAATTAACAACCGCTTAACCACATTACGCCCCCACCAAAATACAAAGAAAAGCATAGTTTAAAAGGTCACACATTGTCTTTTGTTTGTAATTATACACATATTTGTAGTCTCTATTCGTGCTGGCTAGCTAGACGTAGCAATGCTACATTTTAGCGTACCGAACGGAACTAGCTCGTCGGTGTTTGTCTAGCGGGGAGCTAAATTCACACGCGAGATAAATAAATGTTCAAATGTATTAAGTTGGGACGCCATTGAACTGTTTTGTTCAAGCAAATGGTGTCGCACGTCAGCTAGGTAGCGTGCTAGCTAGCTGCTAGCCGCCTGTCTCGTGCGTGCTGCAGTATTCGTGGCCTGCGTGTGTGTTTGTCTTCCTGGTTTGGTTCTGTCTTTTAAGCAGAAGCCACTCATTCGAACGCCGAATATTTTCCATAACAACTATTTAATAGAATATCACCAGGCTCAGATGATAATTGTCGTGATGTAACCCGAATATCGCCGCCCAAATTTGCATGCAAAACACGCCCTTAGTGCTGTGGCAAAAATATGATCACGATACGGGTCATTTAATATGAATATCGTGATAATATTCACATGCCATAATATACGTCCATCTCACGAGGGTCGTAGGGGTGCTGGAGTGTATCACAACTAACTAGTTGAATTTACCCTGAACCGTTTGCCAATCTGTTGCATGCCAGGATATATGTATATTTTTGTATTTTTGGTGAAAAATAATACGATTTAAAGCATAGCTACATGCACCAAATTGACCTGCCACAAATGTCAACTCTAGTGTACCCCTATAAATTGCCTCCAACTATTATTGGTTATCCATCTCCCCGGGCCCCGCGATTGGCTGGCAACCAATTCACGGAATTCCCCGCCTGGTGCCCATAGGGCCATGGGTCGTGCTCCGGCACCCCTCACGGCCCATGTAAACGTAAGCAGAAAATGAAGGAATGTTTTGCATGCATTATACGCGCTGCTATTTCCAATTGTCTTGTATGCTTTACTCGCATGGGGATCCAATCGGCTTATTTTTTGAGTAAAGATCCATTTTATGTGTCATTGTCGTCTTTACAGTTGAGATGAATAAGGAAGTGATGTCCCGCGTGGAGAAGAAGAGGTTGGCTGACCCCAAGGCGGTCCAGTATGTTTGGGCGGCCATCGAGGTCATCCGCAACCAAAAGCAAATCGCCAACATGGACCGCATTTCCAAGTAAGACGACCCCCGCGCAGTATTGACGAAAAGTCAAGATTCCGTGGTCATTTTTATCCGTTTGGCTCCCGCCGCCGCCGCTAGGTACCTTAGCCGCGTTTTTGGCATGCACCCGAAGGAGACGGCCCGCCAGCTGGGCCTGGCCGTCAAGGACGGCTTGGTGGTGGAGACGCTGACGGTGGGCTGCAAGGGCTCCAAGGCGGGCATCGAGCAGGAGGGATACTGGCTGCCCGGGGACGAGATGGTGAGTCCCCGCAAACTTTTTCAATTTTACCAAAAGTCGGCAGGGCGGCATCTAGTGGATATATAACACGATCCTCTACTACTACTACTACGTTTTATAATCCGGAGGGCCTTATATATGAATCAGATTTTACGAGTCCATTCATTGAAGGTGCGCCTTATAGTGCGGAAAATACATGCACTTGTTTTTTTCCCAGTTTTTCATTTTTTTCTTAGTCAATTAAAAAAAGAAAATAAAGTCAGATAAAAAAGAGAATATTTATCCGGTAATATTAGACTGAAACTATTTACATTATATACATTTTTAGTATTAAAATATTTGGTTGGAATAGAATATTAGATTTTCTACATTTTTTGTTTTATTACAAATGTAAAAATTAGAACTAAGATTAACCCACACATATTTTTATATGCAAAATATTGCAAATAATAGATAATAAAAAACATGATTTTTCGAATTAAAACCAGTTCAAAAGGATAAAAACATAGCTACAATTTAATAAAGAGAATATTAACTCTTCCATTGTGTTTTTCAATAAATAATGAGCTAATATTTACTCTTAAGTGCCTAAAAAAAATGAGGCTTTTTTTGCGTGTTTTGGCGTATATTCGCCCAAAATGGATTTGATGTCTATCGCTGTCAATGGCAGTGAATGAGTTAAAGACTTTCTCTTTGATTCATTGTCATCACAGGAACCTCAAGCAGAGGGAAGCAAGGTACGTATTTGCTTCTTTTTTGTTTTATTTTATTTTTTAATTTTTATTCTTACCATCCCCCATTAGCGCCACTAACACAAAAGCGCCGGGTGTCGCGTAGTCACACATTTTGGCGGCGATGTACCACACAAACAAGAAAAAAACCTGGAACATTAGACACAATTGGTGCTCCTTTTTATTCAAAAGAAGTTAACGTGCATCAAATTTAAGTTTGTACACAAAGTCAACAAATCTGTGACTGCGACACAACTAGGGCTGCTGTAAATTATTGTTTGCATAGTCCACCCATCATTTTTTTTATTGCTTCACATGTAGTTATATATTCCACTAGAACACATTTTAAAAGAGATTAAAAAAGGACTTCTCTATATATATTTCATTTAATATATGTAAAACAGATTAAAAAGTTTTTTTCATTGAAAAATGTAAGAAAAAAAGCTGTTTAAAAAAAAAAAAAAAGTAGTTCCACCATATCTCGAGTCACTCATTTGCATATAAAAATGTCATACCTAGAGGCATTTGTAAGTCGAGGTATGACTGTATTTAACCGTGATTTGTGCATTCCTCCCGTGCTGCCAGGAGGGGGAGCAGAGCGATGCCAACGTGTGCTCCCCCGCGTGTCCTCCTCCGGAGTGGGAAGCCGAGAGTCACGACTGGTACTGCTTCCAGTGCCACCTGCCGGGCGACGTGCTGCCCTGCGACAACTGCTTCCGCGTCTTTCACCTCAAGTGTCTGGCGGAGGACGGGCGGCCCCGCGACGCCGGCTCCCACTGGCAATGCGTCTTCTGCAGGGTGGGTCGCCCGTCGTCCGTCCGTCGTCCGTCCGTCGTCCGACTTTCCCTCGCCGAGCTGCGCCGCTCACACTGTGTCCTCCCGCACGCAGGGGAGTAAAAAGAAGAACCTCAGCAAACAGGAGATGTGCAAATACCTGTGCTATATCGTCCAGCGGATGAAAGAGAGGGTGAGAAATTGATTTTTCTATCGCCCCGGGTTAAGAACTCGACTTGCGTCGTTTCCAATTTAGCATATGCTGTCAAACAGCGCTCTCGTGCGTCCAAGCACGATTACAACACGCCCACATTACGTGCAATCAAAATGAAACCACCCACATATTTTAATTTTACGGTTAGCTCTGCATTTCATATGTACATGTAAACGAATCCGTTTATATTAATTCAGTCGTACCTCTACTTACGAAATTAACTGGTTCCGGAACTTTTTTCGTGACTTGAAAATTTCGTAAGTGGAGGTGTACTTTATATGTAAATTCTCTCATTGGTTCCACGGTCCTCACACAATTACCAATTTAGCTCTGCATTTCATATGTACATGTAAAAGAATCCGTTTATATTAATAGAATCGTACATCTACTTACGAAATTAACTGGTTCCAGAACTTTTTTTGTTACTTGAAAATTTCGTAAGTAGAGGTGTACTTTATATGTAAATTATCTTTGGTTCCACAGTCCTCACACAATTACCAACTCATCCCTTTTTTAAATGGGTCAAAGTGTCCCAATTTTGTATGAAAGATGCGAGGAAACACACAAAAATGAGAGATAATGATAAGGAAATGATTTATCCATGTTACTTTATCCATGGTAATTTCTCCATGCGCTCTTGGCAGGCCGTGGACCTGAACAAGAAAGGCAAAGAAACCAAACATCCCATGTACAGGCGGCTCGTCCACACGGCGCTGGACGTGGGCGACATCCAAGAGGTGACCCTCGCTGGCGCACGCCGCCCATCGGGACATCTAGACTCGGGGGTCAGGGGGTTTGGATTGGGTTGACCCCTCCTCTCCTTCGGCCCGCAGAATCTCACCGAGGGCAAGTACAAGAACTTTGAGGAGTTCAAAGCCGACGTCCAGCTCATCGTTCACAACACGGCCATCTTGTACGGAGGTGGGTGGCTCTTTGACTTTTTTCGCAATTAAAGGAATCCACGCTTTTATCGTCATTATACGAGTAGAACAAGATTTAGAGCTTCACTTGGAAAATTTATTTTTGGACTGGATTGGATTGGATAACTTTATTCATCCCGTATTCGGGAAATTTCATTGTGACAGTAGCAAGAGGGTGATTAGACAGAACAACAAAGCAAAAGCACGAAGTACAAAGCAAATCAAAGTAAATGGGATTATTGAGAATCACCAAATCAAATCATTAAGACAGAAAAGCAGCAAAAACACAAAACGAGGAAGAGTGGACAGAGCTACCGGGGGGATTTATTATGATTATAGTGTTGCAGTAGCCCCATATAAATTGGGTGGACAAAAGACATTTAGTACCATGTCTGGTCTACATAACCCCCCATTTCTTACCTAGGTCTACAATGTCTTGTGTTTCTTGTGTCTGTCTTGCTACTGCAACCAAGAAATTTCCCAAATACGGGATGAAATAAAGTTCTAATCTAATATTTCAGAGATTATTATGTATTGAAAGATGTTTTTTTGGGCCAGTTCACAGCGACCAGGCGGAGATGGCCCGTCTTCTGTTCAGCGACACCTGTCACGAGGTACTCGAACCCGATTGGTTTTGAGCCAGCGATGGCGTCTCTATCTTCTTCTTCTCTTCTTCCAGTTGAACGAGTTGTTGCTGTGTAAGAACTGTTTCTACCTGTCCAACGCCCGCCCCGACAACTGGTTCTGCTACCCTTGCGTGAGTCCAAACCCGCCCGGGGCGTCCACGCATGCGCCAGGGACGTCATTTCGTAACTTATTTTTATTTTATTGTCCACAGAGTCCGAGCCACGATCTGGTTTGGGCCAAAATGAAAGGTTTCGGCTACTGGCCGGCCAAAGTTCTGCAGAGGGAAGACAACCAGGTGGACGTCCGCTTCTTCGGCCACCAGCACCAAAGGTCAGAGTTCGCCCAGATGTTTGCCTGGTATAGATGGGAGACCTTTAAGGCGGGGTTAAACGCCCAAAAGTCCCGCCCAGTCCTCGAGAGTATTGAGAAGTATCAATGCTAAAAATGTCAGGAACTTGTGCTCGTGGGGTAAATTGGATTTTAACGGGGCATTGTTTTGGTTTTGCATTTTTCTTGTCGTCACGGACGACAAAAAGGACTAAACGTCCAATTGATTTAGGACTGGGAGGGACCGCCAATGAGTTCATTTGTTTATTTCCTGTAAATTTGGAATCCTTTCCAGTCGATTCTAGGACATTTTCCAGAATTTTTTTTTATTAGTTGGTTGGTTGGTCACTTCCTGTAAATTTGGGGTGACTTCCTGTTGATTCTAGATCATTTCAGGGCCACTTCCTGCTGATTTTGAAAAGATTTGTTGATTCTAGGCTTTTTGCTAGCCACTTCCTGTTCCTCAAGCTGATCTGCTGGCATTTTCAGGCCCCTTCCTGTTGATTTTGGGTTACTTCCTGGATATTTTGGATAACTTCCTGTTGATTTTGGCTCACTGTCTGGACCTTTTGTATCATTTCATGTTGGTTCAAGGGAATTTTCGGCTCACTTTCTGTTCTGTTGACTGTTTGTTTACACCCTTCATTTTGGGTCGTTTAAGATGACCAAGTGGCTCACGTGTGTGCGGCGTTCCTCAGGGCGTGGATTCCCTCCGACAACATCCAGGACATCAAAGTGAGCGTCCAGAAGCTGCAGGTGAAGCGGAGCACCGGCTGGAAGAAAGCCTGCGACGAACTGGAGGTCTACCAGCGCTACTCCAAGGAAGGACGCTCGTGGAAGATCAAGCCGGAGGAAGACGAAGACCAACACCGCCGCGACCAAGACGACGACGAACGCGACCAAGACGACGATGGCGCCGGCGGCGGTGGGCAGGGTCGCCTTCCCGGCCCGCGAAAGATCCAGAAGGACGCCGACCAGCGGACGGACAAGACGGAGAAGGCGCAGATCTCGGACGCCTCCGAGAGGACGCAAGCGTCCAAGCGGGCGGAGAGGAGCGAAGAAGCCGAGTCCGGCATTTCGTCCACCAGCAACGAGCAAGTCCGACAGGTCGGTGTCTTAACTCGTCCGCCACGCTCGTTAATTAAGCCAAAATGATTCATTTTCAACTAACATTCCTCTATTTGCCCCTCCCAGTCAAAATGAATTGGACGTCTAGCGCCGTCAGTGGCAGCCAAATTAGTTTAATGTTTCTATTGGTTGCCCTTCGTCATCTTCTTTAATAGTTTTATAACTTACAATTCATCTCAAATTTTAAACATTTTAATAAAATATTTAACACAAGATTCATTGTAAACACGGACACGTAAGATTTTGACGTAACGTGGCGTCCTTTTCTGTCGGCAGATGAAAGGCAGCCAGGAGCCCAAAGCCAAGAAAATCCGCCGCGCTCAACAGGCGGAGCTTAAAGAAGAAGCCAGCGTAAGTTTGGCCGCCTCCCGCAAATCCCCGGAACTGACAAAAAGTAACTTGAAATGAACAAGAAGTCACCCCAAAATGCCCCAAAGTCAAGAGAAAGTGACTAATAATCAGGAAGAGACCCGAAATTGCTCTGAAATTTACCGGAAGTGGCACAAAGGGCAACAGGAAGTGACCCGGGAATCAACAGGAAGCGAGCAATGATCTCAAACGTACAGGAAGTGATCCCAGAATCCCCCAAAAGCAAGGGTGTCAGACTCGGGTTAGTTCGCGGGCTGCTTTAACGTCAACTTCATTTCACGTGGGCCGGACCATTTAATATTTATATATTTTTTATTTTTTTATTAATGGATTAAAAGCCCTGAATATTCAGTTTTTTTATAGATCTAAAACAATGTTTATTTTAGTTTTTTTTATATATTTTTAGATTTTACAAAATGATTTTTGAACTAAAAACACAGAAAAAATGGATTAAAAAATGACAATTTTTGATTTAAAAGGGGGGAAAATCAGGAAATTTAATATACATCTATACTTGATCCTAAAACAGAAAATCGGCACTCATGATTTACTTTCCCGGGGCCACACAAAATGATGCGGCCCGGGGGCCATATTTGGCCCCCGGGCTGCCACTTTGACACATGTGCCCTAAAGTCACAAAACTGAACAAACAAACCAAAATCATGATAAAGCGCCCCACAAAGGCCCTCAAATCAACAGGAAGTGACCCCGGTACGCCATCAAATACACCAGGAAGGACCCAAATGCCACAGGAAGTGACCTGGGAATGCTCCCAAATAATTCTGACCGTCGAATCGGATGGGGAAATTGTTTGATTGAAATGGTTAGCGTGACGCTATTTTCTTCTCAGGACCCCGAGCCCGAGATGGAGGCGGTGAGCTCCAGCCAGGAGATCGCGGCGTCGTGCCCGCCGCCGGCCCCCGAGAAGCAGTCGGTGTCGACGCAGACCAAGAAGGCCGGCGGCGGGTCGCCCCGCACGCTCCACCGCGCCACCCAGACGGCCTCGGACGCCGCCGCTACCTGCCAGAACATGTGCCACGAGAAGTACACCAAGGTCTTCAACGACGTGAAGGAGATGATGAAGGCCGACAACAAACGGGAGACGGAGCGCGTGGTCCGAGAAGCTCTGGAGAAGGTCTGAGTGAGCCCCACCCCCTTTTTTTACACACTAACCCACAGCCGTAAACAATTCCTATGAAGGTTTTTAAGGCTTTTAAAGGTTGTTTTTGCCATTTTTACACTTTTTAGATACTTATTGCACTTAATTCTAATCGTAAAATTTATGAGGACCATTGGTCGATTTAGCGGCGCTAGCGTTAGCGCCGGCGTCACTAAATTGCCGACAGGAGGCTGCCATTGGTAGAGACACCATAGCTAGAGTTAGCATCGGCGCCACTGATGTGCCAACGCGAGGCTCCCATTGGCCGACGTAGCGGCGCTCAAAGTAGTGTCGCGAACACGCGACGCTCTTATTGGTGCGTTCGGAACTCAGCTCAACCACCACACTTTAGCTTACCACAAGTGTGTCAGACTCGGGTTGGTTCGCGGGCCGCTTTAACGTCAACTTGATTTCACGTGGGCCAGACCATTGTAGATATAATATTTAGATTTTTTTAAAATAAATGGATTAAAAGAACTGGATTAAAGTCCCTGAATATTCAGTTTTTCTTTTAGATCTAAAACAATGTTTATTTGAGCTTTTTTAATATATTTTTAGATTTTACCAAATGATTTTTGAACTAAAAACACAGAAAAAATGGAGTAAAAAAATACAATTATTGATTTAAAAGGGGGAAAATCAGGAAATTTAATATACATCTATACTCTTCATTTTAATTTGATCCTAAAATAGAAACTCGGCACTCATGATTGACTTTCTCGGGCCGCACAAAATGATGTGGCGTGCCAGATCTGGCCCCCGGGCCGCCACTTTGACACCTGTGATTTAGCTTAACGGTTAGCAACCATCAAAAGGCGTTCAGTTTCAATTATCGCGACTTCACTTATCGCAAATTCACTTTTTCATAATTTTTTGACACAAAAAAAAACATGTCGCCGTGTCATGCCAGCTTCGCGGCGAGATGGAGGAGGAGAAGCAGCAGGCGGTGAGCAAAGCGCTGGGCGGCGCTCAGGCCGAGATGGAGCGCAAGTGCAAGCAAGTGAAGGACAAGTGCAAGGAGGAGCTGGTGGACGAAGTCAAGAAGCTGGTGGCCCAGCACAAACAGTTGGTCTCGCAGACCAAGAAGAAGCAGTGGGTGAGTGGCTAGCAGCAAGCTAACTGGCTAGCCAGTTAGCTTATTTGGTTTGCCTTTGCTAGCTTGTGGTTTTCCTCCAAAGTGTTACAACTGCGAGGAGGAGGCCATGTACCATTGCTGCTGGAACACGTCGTACTGTTCCATCAAGTGCCAGCAGGAGCACTGGCACGCCGACCACAAGCGCACCTGTCGCAGGAAGAGATGAACAACGTGGCCCCGCCTCCTTACACCTGTCAGTCAGTCAGTCAGTGTCTTCAAGCTGGCCTTTCTTTGTGGCTCCTCTCTTTCTCTTTTTCTTTTTTTTTTTATAGGTTTTTATTTTTCACACCCTCTTTTTCTTTCTTTTTATTATTTAACGCTGTTTTTAATTTAGTGGCAGCGACTCGTCTTGTGTCACAAAATGTTATTTAAGCGTGTGCGGAATTCGTAAACATTTAACCTGTTTTTTAAAATATTATTTGGGGGGGTTAACTCCTTCACTGCCATTGATAGCGATAGGCGTCTAATTTGAAAGAGAATTGTTTTATTCCAGAAATGAGTTTGGCTTTTTAATCACTGCTTATAATACAGAAATCGTTTTTTTGCCTTATTTTATCAAAGTAAAATTTAAATAAGTGGACATTTAAATTAGACTTTTTTGCCCTTTTTGTTCTTGAAAGATGGTTTTCGAAATTTAAAAAAAAAACATTTAAAGGCGTATTTAGTTTTTTTGTGCAGAGTTCGTTACCGTTAATTTGTTTTTTAATTGGTAAACACTTAAAAATTTGACAGCCATAGACGTCCAATCTGTTGGGACTCGCATTTCGAGCTAAAAACATATTTTTTTAAAGGCGTATTTACTTTTTTTGTGCAGGGTTCGTTACTGTTTGTTTGTTTTTTAATTGGTAAACACTTAAAAATTTGACAGCCATCGACGTCCAATACGTTCAGACTCGCATTTCGAGCATCTATCGTGGCCAATCACGGATGACCGTCTTTCTCTGTCGAAGCCAACCCTCCCAGTTCACGCAGATTTGACATGGACCGCCGTCAATGGCAGCGAACGGGTGAAAAGCCCAACGAGCATGCGGCGATTTGGGGGAAAAAAAATAATGTGAAAAAGACGACAATGACCGGATGACTGATGAGGACGCACGCGTAACTTTTTTTTAACCAATTTTTTTTAGCAAATCAATCTTTCATTTCTTCCTACCTAAACCGGCCAAAAAAATAATGATATAAAATAGAAAATGAAGCCCATTGGAGGTGATTTATTATTGGTGACAGGGTCGCAGCATCAACGCTGACTAAAGCAACTTTCCTTCCACTTTTCAATCATTCTGCACATTGTTCTTCTGACTTCTGAACACTACTTCATTGAGTTGGAAATGTCTATTTTTATGGCTCATTTGTACATAATACACAAATCGTCTCAATTTTCGTGCACCTTGATTGTCTTTTTAATCCACTAAATCTGGGAACGGGATTCAAACCTCG
Organism: Stigmatopora argus; assembly: GCF_051989625.1. Lineage (NCBI taxonomy): Eukaryota > Metazoa > Chordata > Actinopteri > Syngnathiformes > Syngnathidae > Stigmatopora > Stigmatopora argus. The sequence goes on from NC_135398.1 coordinate 928,388, forward strand.
GATGCCTCAATTTAAACTGATCACGTAAACGTCAAAATGCATTGCGGGAATATGTAAGGACATTAAAATAGTCATTAAAAAATCATATATATAATAAAAAAGTGTGTATGTGTATATATAAATTTATATGTATATAGGAAATGAGTTAAAACATTTTAAAATGAAAAATCAGTTGCGACTATACCTCGTATGCCATCTATAGGTAGCTTAGCGTAGCTCCGGCACCCCCACAAAATACATTTAAAAACTTTTCTCATTTTAAATTCCCCTTTTTTTACGTTTTTAAGTGAAAGGTATATTTTTGTATTCATTTTTCTTTGATTTGAAGTTACAAATAGAACAAATGTGACTGATTAAAAAATTATCAATATCTGCGATTGAACTTGACTGGGATTGGCTCCAGCACCCCCTACAACCCTCGTCCGCAGAATATTGTTTTTTTATGGTTACATCTCTAAATCATTTACAACATGAAAGATTAAATTCCTATCTTTCATCATAAAAAATATGTTTACACCTTTTTGTTTTGTTTTATTATGAGCAGTCGAACATCATAAACAAACTTATTTATACATTTTGGTGAATTTTTTTATAATTTTGTATTCCTTATTTTAATGATGGTCTTCTTTGAGTGTTTCTTCATTTTAAAATTTAGATTTTTCTACATTTAGTGGTTTGTCGAATATTATTTTTATGTATTCCCGCAATGCTTGATGTATATTTGTTACATGTTTATTAAATTTAGGCATCAAGAGGGTTAAGAAAATTAAAATAAATGCGGATAGATATGGAATGAGATGACAAAAAGGCGTGGCCTAAAAGGAGGATAAACTTGTTTTCCTCTCTTTAAACAAGATGGACTTATTTTTCTTCACATCATCGTTACCATAAAAATTAAAATTTGTTGCCGTAAATTCTCAACAAAAAATAACAACTTTTTTCTAAGAAAAAAAAACATTCCCCACTTTGTGTCCATTTTTTTTACAATAGCACTTTGTGATCCATGAAACGATTTTTAACTTTTTGTTTCAGTGGCAAAGATTCACTCACAAAAAAATCACCTTTATTAAAAAAAAGCGAATTCTTTTTTTTTTCAAAATTAACAGCCAGTAAATTTCATTCCAGTGCGTATGTGCATGGCTAGTTTTGTTTTTTTTGTTCCACTGAGTTCTCGTAAACACAAACGCAAACAACAATATTTGTTTTTGCCTCAAAAAAGAAAAAAGATCATCATATCGGGGCAAAAATGTTACCAGTTGCGTCGTCACTTCCTGTCGCAGAGCTCGCATGCTCGATAATGACGTTTGGGTTTTTACGCTCTAGCTAGCAATATGTATATAAATTTATGTGCTAACATGGAGAAAATAAACGTATCAACCAAATGTACGCGTTTTGTCATGCTTTTCTTTATTTTATCGACCCTTGTAAGGATTATCATATCGGAAAATGAATGAATTACTATGGTTTAAGAGTGAAATAGTATATTTTTCTTACTTTGATACAAAAAATACCTAATTTTACCCATGATAAAATAACTTGCTGTGGAGCACAGTTGACTTCACTTCACTAGATGTTTGCTATCTAATATTGCAATTCCTTCTCCCACCACTTTCGGCGCTGTCAACATTTGAAATCAACGAAGAAGAAGAAGAAGTTGAAGGGTTACATAGTACGATACTGCCACGCGTAAATTCGTTATTTCAGCAAGCTTCACCTTTTACGTCAACGCCCCACGCCCCAAGTAAGTATGAACCGAAAATATGTTATAATATGACTATAAAACGAGGCTAAATATCAATTAACCGCTTTTGTTTGGGATTCTTTTGATATGTTGACGTCCCGTGCAATGCTAAGCTAACGATCCAAACGTGCGTGTGCGCATTTAAACCATTTTAAATTGGCAAATAAAACACACTAGCTATATATCTTGCTGCCATAATAATACATTTACCAACAATACATTCGGGGAAGTTAATCAAAGCATTTTAGGTATGATTAATTTTTTCCACAACTCATCCGGAGCCATTCAAGTGGGTAGACGAGCGTAAAAAAATCATTTTTTCATTGAGCACACATTAACTTTGACATATTACCACTTACGTCACTCAACCTAAGGAAACACGTCAATTACCTTACCACTATTAGCTCGAATCTAATGTTGCATCATAAATTCACTCGTTGACGACAATAGACGCCCAATAATTTGGCTTTTTTATCCCGCTGTGAATTGAAATTAGTTTGTTACTATTAGACGTCCAATCCGTTGGAACTCTGAACCATTGTACCTTCGCTGCCATCCCTCCCAGTTCAAACATTACACGCATATCGTGGTCAATGGTAGCTAATGAATGAACTGCTATGAATTGGTGAGAAAGGAAAAAAATGACTGCACTGCTGTCATCATACTCGTGGACAGAAATTTGGCACTCAATTCTGACTATTTTTCACCATCTTATAGTTATTCCATCCTAAACAGTGTATCAGAGAATCCCCACTTTTCCCATTAGCAATTCTGGTTGTGATGTCAAAATCAGAATGGATCGTGTCTACTTTTCTAGTGCTGTGCTAGCAAGTTGACGTAATGCCGGGACATGACAACATATGCCTATGGATAGCATGCGAGCTAACAGACTGCAAAAATTGTCATCTTTTGTTGAATTTTTTGGGTTGTGGGCGAGAATTTAGAAAAAAAATCTTTCCGTTTCTATTTTCAGGCCGCCATGTCGTCTTACACCTGCATCAGCTGCCGCGTGGCGTTCGCCGACGGCGATCTTCAGCGGGCCCACTACAAGAGCGACTGGCACCGCTACAACCTGAAGCGAAAGGTGGCCGACATGCCGCCCGTCAATGCCGACGACTTCCGGGCGCGCGTCCTCTCGCAGCGCGGGGTCGGCGAGGACGGCGTGCGCCAGGCCGCCGGCGAGGTCTGCGCCCTCTGCCGCAAGAAGTTCTCCAGCGCCAACGCCTTCAACGACCACCTGCGCTCTCAGCGTCACCTGGCGACCGAGCGCCGACGGGTGGAAGAAATCAACCGCAAGAATTTGGAAAAAGGTCTCGGCGCCGACGACAAGGCCGACAGGGACGCCAGGAACGCCGCTCTGCGCCGGGCCCTGGGGGGCGGACGAAGGGAAGAGCCGCCCGAGGGGGGCGGGGACGAGGCGGGGGCGCCGCCGCCGCCATTGAAGAGCATGCCGGAAAAACCTCCACGCCAAGTATGGCTGGAAGAACAGGCTAAGCGCAGGCAGCGCGAAGAAGACGAAGAAAAAGAAGAAAAAGAGGAGGAGGAGGAAGGTAAAACCTTTCCAATTCCGATTGGCCGGAATGCCGTTTTTGTCCAAATTAGGGATGTCTCCATGGCATATTTTTGCACGCAAGTCAAATTCGGTCTTGATCCGATACCTCGGAAATGTATTAGAGAAGGGAAAATAGCACATCCAAATGTCTTTTTGTCCCAATTTGAACAAAGCTATCCAACCGTAATGCCGTTTAAAATGGTTAGGAAAAACTTTTTTTGCAATTTAGTACAAAATAAGGTCATGAACAAATGGCGTTGACATTTTTCTCGTGAATTAACTTTTATTAGTCCAATGTGAAAAATGAAGCTATCATTTTCTTGACTTTCTGAAAAGGCTGTTTCCCCGGTTAAAATATTATTTGTATATTTTTCATTTATTTAAGAAAGAATGCATTGTTGATCATTCGCGGTTTCTTGGCTTTTAATACTTGTAAGAATCCAGAGCACTTTGTTCACTGGGCCCTCCCAGTCAGAATGCATCGGACGTCCATGTCCGTCAATGGCGGCCAAGAATGCATCATATCACCCTGAATGTAAAAGTCCAGTTGTTATTGTGGCGTGTCGCATTGTGCTTCCAGGGGAGTGGGAGGACATGGACGATGATGACAATGACGAAGAGGAGGAGGAGTTGGAGGAGGAGGAGGAGGAGGAGGAGGAGGAGGAGGAGGAGAACATGGATGAGGATGAAGAGGAGGAGAAAGGGGAAGGCGACGGCAAGGGGCAGAGCTCCGCCCTCCCCGGCTCCATCCCCGTCACCGAGTGCCTGTTCTGCACACAACGCTCCAAGACGCTGGTGCGCAACGTGGCCCACATGACGCGCGTCCACGGCTTCTTCATCCCGGACCTGCCGTACCTAGCCGACCTCCAGGGGCTAATCCGCTACCTGGGTTGGTCCCGCCCACCGCCACCGCCGTCAAATGACCCAATTCTAACTCTTTTGACGACGCTTTTCCGGCAGGCGAAAAGGTGGGAGCGGGCAACGTGTGTCTGTGGTGCAACCAGAAGGGGCGCTCCTTCTACTCCACCCAAGCCGTGCGCGCTCACATGGACGACAAGAGTCACCGCAAGCTCTTCACGGACGGGGATGCCGCGCTGGAGTTCGCCGACTTTTACGACTTTAGGTCGGTAAATGGTCTTGTCGCTCGCTAATTTATTGGCTGCCGTTGATGTCCAGTCTGGCAAATGAACATTTTTTGGGGGGTCCACACTTCTGGAATGTGTGGAATATTAATAACGCTAAGAATTTGACGGTGCAGGAGCAGCTACCCAGACAGAGGCGGCGACGATGACGGCGACGACGAGCTTCCCGACGACAAGGACGTACAGTATGACGATGAGACCATGGAACTGGTGCTGCCGTCAGGTCAGTCAGCATTTTTTACATTTTTTAATTATTTCTACTTAATAATGATAAAACCATGGTTTGGATGGCTTCCATCTGGCTAATGTTCATATTCAAACTTTGTTAAACCCAAAGACACTTTTTAAACAAAAAAGTTCAATCGTCAAGTACTGTATTTACTCGCATATGCAGTGTATTTGGTACCCAAAAAATGATGACTAAATCGAGGGTATGGCTTATATGCGCATAAATTAGACTTGACATCCACGGCCGGATGCGGCCGATATGGTTATTTATTTCAAAATAGTGAAAAGATAAACCGATAAAATGCTTCACAAAATTGATTGTGACGTCTGAATGAAATTCAAGAAAAAACGTCCACGAATATGGAGGGGAAAATTGTGAATCAGATGGCGTCTTATACCAGAGAGATTTAAAAATTCAACCATGTTAAGGCAATTTTAAGAGTACGCCTTATACGCGGAGGCGGCAAATGTGCCAGAAAATACTGTACGTACTCTTGGATCATGACAAACCTGTTACTTTATTTTATAGATGTTAACAAGTTGTTGTTTTTGTGCGCTTGCAGGCTCGCGGGTGGGCCACCGCTCCCTCATGCGCTACTACAAGCAGCGCTTCGGCACCGAGCGGACGCTGGTCCCGAGCCGCGACTCCCGCGCCGTGGGACGCGTCCTGCGTCATTACAAAGCGTTGGGATGGACCGGCCACGCGGGTAAGCCAAGTTTTCGCCGAAACGCGGACACCGCGCCCAACGTTAGCTGGCGGTCCCGTCTCATTTGGTTTGGATTGTGTTCAGGTCCGGTGGGAGTGCGCGGCGTCCGTCGCGACATGCAGTTCGTGCAGATGATGAAGTCCAAGTGGATGCTGAAGATGGGCATGAATCACAACACCACCAGGCAGAAGCACTTTCGCGCGCAAGTCATGTTCTGAGCGGACGCACAAAGTGACTGACGGAATATTTTTGGGCCGGGGCTTTTCAAGTGGGACCAAAATGGATTCCCAAAATAAAGGATCTTTTGAAATGCACTCGTTATTTTGGTGCTTTCATATTTCTTTTATTCCTCCTCCAAAGCACTACTTTGTGGGAAACAATAGAGCACCGTCAAGATAGAGTGCTAAAACAGTCCTTCGTAGTATACAGAGCGGTGAGGCTTTTATTTTGAAAGGCTGTTTCCGAATTGCGGGGACGTCCGATGCTACTTTTTAAGATGTTCCATTTTTTTTCCTCAGTTATTTGGACACGTGGATGGAGAAACTAACGACTGTTGCGCTCAAATTGAATGACTTGTCTGGAGCTCCTGCTGGAAAAAACGAGGGATTCTTCAAAGAAGAGGAAAGACCATCATCAGCAAGGTCTTTTTTTGGATTTTTTCCCCCCCAACCCTAAATAGTAGTAAAACTAGCAAACAATAGACAGATTGAACGTTTTAAACATCTATTTCGGAACTAGAAATTCACGTCATTTAATATATTTGTCCATAAGACCCGTAAAAAGGACGCGTAACGCAGAGATGTGCGAATAAAAATAATTTATTTACAATCCATCAATGATAAATTAAACAGCAGCGAGCGACCGACGCCAAAAAAGCAGTGTTTTTTGACAAAATAAGATGATTTCTATGGTAGTCTTCAAACAACTCGTAACTTTAAAACCATACCGTAAATGTGCACAAACAAAAAGAACATTGACTAATTTTTCCAGTCATGATTAAAATGTCCTAAATATCATAAAATGGCATTATTAAGACCAAGACCAAAAATACTTGATGCAACTTCTAAGGCAAAACGGGACATTCTGCAGTTAGACATAAAAATAGCCATCTAGCAGGTAAGAAAAGTCATGTACAATATCACGCAGTATATGTATTCATATATTTGATTAATTATTTTCATATTTGTCAGCCAAGTTAAGACTATTCGCCCCAAATGTAGAAATACCCAGAAATACACATTCTCAGCTAAGGGCAAATACATTTGTGTGATGATAGAAGTAGACTCCACCAAATGTTAATTTATGAAATTCAATAAACACTTTTGGCAGTAAGGAAATTGTTAGTGTGTTTTCTTAGTTTTAATGCTTGACTTTGTTACGGAGTAAGATGTCGTATTTACAAGCCCAACTCAAAGAAAAATGTGCACTAACCTTTGTTTTTGATGAAATTATAGGTGCTACTCAAAGATCAGGATCTCATGTCCTTGTTGGCCTAATGGTATACTACCCTGAAAATGCCCAAAGTTAAGCAGGGTAAGGCCTGCTTAGTACTTGGATGGGAGACCAACCGACCGACTGCCTGGCATTACTACCAGCTGCTCTAACTTATACTTATGTTCCCAATTAGCTCAAGTGCTCATTTGGCCTGTGAGAAGCAGTGACATCTCTAATTGACATATATTCTACTAGGGACCCGTGGCCTGATTGGTAAGTCATAACCCTTGGAGCCTCACAACTCTGACCGCGTGGGTTCAAATCCCGGTCGGGAGACATTTTCCCTTAATTGTTTCTATCTATTTGTAGTCAAGACCTTCCAATAATGACAAAGTAAAGTGTGGCCAGGCAGGGTTCGAATCTCAGTGGACGCTGAACTATTTTGCCATTAAAAAAGACTATGTCATCTTTCCTTAAATAAGAGCACCCAATGACCATGTATAGGCGGGCCGCTTCGTGGTGTAGTGGGTTAGTCACCTGCCTGCGACGTGGGTGTCGATGGTTCACGTCCCGGTGTCGCCAGTCGACGACTGTATGGTGTCGGCAGTCGGCCGAAGGCCGACTGTCGAACACCACCAGGAACCCCCTCCCCCCAACTGTCTTCCGGTCAGCCGAAGGCTGACCGGAACATAATTGTTTTGCTGAAAAAAATGACTAAGTGTTTATATTAATGAAAAAAGAATCATCCATTTACTGAACTACATAGTGTAGTGATCAGTCAAACGACACCGGGATTCGAACCCCAACTGCCCACACGCCAGTCAGGTGTACAAACCTCTACGCCACATTGGCCACACTTGATTTTGTCATTATTGGAAGTTCTTGACTACAAATACATAGAAACAACTAAGGGAAAATGTCTCCCGACCGGGATTTGAACCCACGCGGCCAGAGTTGTGTGGCTCCAAGGGTTATGACTTACCAGCCAGGCCACAGCCCTCTAAGAGACTTTGTGTATATTAGAGATGTCACTGCTTCTCACAGGCCAAATGAGGAACATAAGTATAAGTTACAGAAGCTGGTAGTAATGCCGGTCGGTTGGTCTCCCATCCAAGTACTAACCAGGCCTAACCCTGCTTAACTTTGGGCATTTTCAGGGTAGTATGCCACAAGCCCAAATAAGACATGAGATCCCATATGGTGAGTAGCAGCTATAAATTTAGCAAAAACAAAGGTTAGTGCACATCTCTCATTGAGTTTGGCCTGCAAATATTACTCCTTCAACTTACTATCGACTTGTTTTTAAAGCATCTGTCTCCAGTTGGTCAGTCTCCGTCGATGGCAGCCAAGTAGTTCAAACAAATCGGCTTGGATCAAAAGCTTCCAGGACATCTCCCGAATGGTCCAATGGGGTCAGCAGCAGAAGTTCTAGAAAACATTTGGGTTTGGGTACATTCAATCACTGTCAGTGCAAATAAATCAAAAAGACCTGGTGTGGACATCACATTTTGGATTTTGTAGGCTACTAATTTAGGTCTTAACAAACAAATTGTGATGTCCACAATCACAATTACGGTCTTTATTTGGATTATTATTGACTGTTATGTTCTTAATGTTGTTATTTTTCCAAATAGAATAATGAATAAAGGCTGGGGTGATATTGATAGAATTGTCCAGGTCTTACTCACAGAGTTGATGTCGCCATCTTGTGCTAGCATGTCCATTCCCGCCAGCTGATCCAGGACCAGATTGCCGTCACCCAACTTGGACACAAATAAAATGACAAGAATTCATTTAACATGTATAGTATGGCTTTTTTTCTTTAAAAAATGACCATGTATAATATAGCTTTTTTTCTTTAAAAAATGACCATGTATAGTAAGGCATTTTTTCTTCAAATAAACGACATAGTATAGTAAGGCTTTTTTTGTAAAAAAAAAAAGTTGTCTTTTTATAAGAAAAAAAGCCTTACTATACATGTCGTTTTTTTAAGAAAAAAAGCCTTACTATACTATGTCGTTTTTAAAAGAAAAAAGCCTTACTATACTATGTCGTTTTTTAAAGAAAAAAGCCTTACTATACTATGTCGTTTTTTAAGAAAAAAGCCTTGCTATACTTTGTCGTTTTTTTAAGAAAAAAGCCTTACTATACTTTGTCGTTTTTTAAGAAAAAAGCCTTACTATACTATATTGTTTTTTTACAACAAAAGAAGCCTTACTATAGAATGTCGTTTTTTAAGAAAAAAGCCTTAATATACCATGTCATTTTCTACGAAAAAAGCCTTACTATACTAAGTCGTTTTTTGATGAAAAAAAGGCTTACTATATTATGTGTTTTTTTTAAAGAAAAAAGCCTTACTATACTAGGTCATTTTTTTAAGAAAAAAGCCTTACTATATACATGGTCGTTTTCTACGAAAAAAGCCTTACTATACTAAGTCGTTTTTCGATGAAAAAAAGGCTTACTATATTATGTGTTTTTTTTAAAGAAAAAAGCCTTACTATACTATGTCGTTTTTTAAAGAAAAAAGTCTTACTATACTATGTCATTTTTTAAAGAAAAAAGCCTTACTATACTATGTCGATTTTTACAAAAAAAATCCATACTATACTGTTGTTTTTTTAAGAGAAAAGCCTTACTACGACATAGTATAGTAAGGCTTTTTTTGTTAAAAAAACGACATAGTATAGTAAGGCTTTATTTCGTTAAAAAACGACATAGTATAGTAAGGCTTTTTTTCATAAAAAAAAAACGACATTCTATAGTAAGACTTTTTGTTTTAAAAAAACAATATAGTATAGTAAGGCTTTTTTTTCGTAGAAAACGACATAGTATAGTAAGGCTTTTTTTCATAAAAAACGTTATAGTATAGGAAGGCTTTTTTGTTTAAAAAAACGACAGTATAGTAAGGCTTTTTTTTCTTAAAAAACGACATAGTATAGTAAGGCTTTTTTGTAAAAAAAAACAACATAGTATAGTAAGGCTTTTTTGTAAAAAAAACAACAACGACATAGTATAGTAAGGTTTTTTGTCTTAAAAAAACGACATAGTATAGTGAGCCTTTTTTCTTAAAAAATGACTATAGTAAGGCTTTTTTCTTTAAAAATGACCATGTATAGTAAGGCTTTTTTTTGTTAAAAAAACGACCATGTATAATAAAGCTTTTTTCTTAAAACAATGACCATATAGTAAGGCTTTTTTTCTTTAAAAAAACGACCATGTATAATAAAGCTTTAAAGCGGATGAAATCGACCCTACCTGTTCCGGGTGCACGACGTTGCTGACGTGGGCGGACATGTTGCCGTTGAGGTGGTCGTAGGCATTAGCGCCAGAAAACGATGCCTGCTGCACTTGGAACACGCTGGAAAAGACAAACGCAACCACGTGAACATCCCAAAGACCAACGCTCGATGGGGGGGCGGGGCCGAAATGAACTCACTTGTTGGCGGGTTGCATCCACGCGCCAAGGTCGGAGTAGGCGGGCGCCGCCCCTCCCTGCATTTGCATGCCGGGTGACAACATGGACGCCGAGTCCAAATGAGGATGAGGAGGAGGATGGCTGAGGCCTCCTGGGAATTTGGCAAAAATATGATTAATATATAATAATATAATATTTGGATGGTGAATCTAGAGTCATTTCGTTAGCGGTATGATTAGTACAAGCTAGCAAGCGACGTACGACTACCGTAGCCGTGCGCGGCGTAGCCGTAGTGTTGACCCAGGCGCGAGTTGGGCCCGCCCCCCACGGAAGCCATGTGGACAGCCATCACGGCGCCGTGTTGTTGTTGTTGTTGTTGACGTTGTCGCAGGTGGTTGCTGAGGTACTCGCGGTGACGTTGCGCTAACATCTGCGCGTTGAACGAGGCCTGGAGAGACAGCCGCTTTTATTGTGAAATTCCACAGGAAGCCAGCGCTCGCGAGAGCTTTACGTGACCATTTTAAAACGGATAAAAGCCTCGTGTTAACTGCGCGAATGCTAGCTAATTGTGAAATATTAACGAGTCTGACCTGGTTGGGAAGGTTGGACCTGAGAGGTAGATTGAGGGCGGGCACACCAGTCATCCGGTTCATGATTGGCTGACGGTTCTACAAGGGAAAAACCGGAGAAGTAGTTGATGAAAGTTCGAGAAAAAAAGAAAGCTGAGTCGAGAGATGGCAGCCATCTTGGGACAGAATAGGTCACCATAAAAGCCACTTAAATACGGGACTTCAAGGTCAGGAAGAAGAACTCTTTCTGTCCCAAGATGGCTGACAAAGCACTCACAGCACACATCAGATGTTTAGCGTAAGATATTTGTGGGTTTGCACTCGTACCTGAAGCTGCAATCGGTGTTGCAGCTGCATCCGGAGGTTGTTGGGCTGCGACGGCAACGGCAGCCCGGCGCCGGACCGGGCGCCGCCCGCTCGTTGCCCCTGCGCGCCGGGCATCCTCATGACGGGCGGGTAGCCGGGCACCCGCTGCTGCCCGAGGTGGCCGGCGACACCGCCCACCGAATGGCAGAGGAAGGAGGCGTCCGAGGGCCCGTAGCCGTAGTGCTGAACGCACGCGGGGGGCTTGACGTCGGGCATCGGATCCGAGGGGGCGAAAAGCTGCTCCGACACGGCACCCTGAGACAATTTGATCAAGTGCGTATTTGTTTAGTACTTCCTGTAGTAAAAGTGGGCGGAGTTCTGGCTCACCTGCCCGGCCATGCTCGGGATCCCGAGCATCTTGTCCAGTTCCTCCAGGCCCTCGTAGTTCTTCAGCACGGAGCACAGCTGGTTGAGGAGCGCCCCCTCGTCGGCCGGGCCCTCGGGCGCCGCCCCCCCGCAGCACCCCACGCCGTCGACCCCGTACGGCGACCTAAGACGGGGGCGGGGCGTTGGGATCACGGGTTGGATTTAGTTTGAGGGAACTCCGGTTTTGGCTTCTCTGGTTCCGTACCCGCGTTGACCGCCGTAGAGCTCCAGCGTCATCCCGTCGGGCCACGGGGCCGTCTGATTGGGCGGCGCGTGCCGCTGGTAGCCCGGGTTCGCCAACTCCATCTCTGATTGGGCAAGAAGGCCGAGAAGGTCAACGCGGGCGGGTGTGCTTGGTCGTCGGCTAAACTTCGCTCGGCTCACCTCCGCCGGCCATCAGGTGAGCGCCGACGAGGGAGCGGGCGGGGACGGCGTCGGGCATGGTCCGAGCCGCCCACGGCACCCCCGCGGACCCCCAGCCGTGCTGCGCCGGGCCAGCCGACAAAAAGGCTGACGGGGAAAGACGGCGTTTTAGGGGGACGTGGCGTTCACGGACGCCAGTCTCACGTGTTCTCACCCGTGTGCTTGACGGGGTTTCCCATGACGCTTTGCGGCGGCCGCAGTAACGGATAGGGGCCGTCGTTCCGGAGGCCCTCCTGCGACAGGCTCCTGATGGGCGGGGCCGGGGGAGGAAAGGGGCGGCGCTGCTCCCCGTGGGTCCCGCCCACCTCGTGCGGGACATCCGGCGCCACGACAACCGGGGAAGCCGACAAAGGAGGCGGAAGTCCTCGCGGGAGCGACGAGTCCGTCGAGTCGTGATGATGAAGAAGGCCGCTGTTGTCCAGGAGCTCTTCCAAATCATTCTGGAGACAAACGTTTCATTTATTCATACAAAATACACAAAACATATAGAAATGCAATAATAATGAGGATTTTAAAACTATTATTAGTTTTGAACCCCTTGATGCTAAATTTACATGGGAAAGCATTAGGAAAAAAATACACATGGAAACGAATAATAATATTGAAAATTGAGTTTTAAAAACTGGAAAACCCTCAATTTAAAAAAGACCTTCGGGAATTAATTCAAAATATAAATGTGAACAAAGAATTGTTTTTCATTCATTTTCTGAACCGGGTTGCAGGGGGTGCTGGAGCCTACCCAAGCTCACTAGACGGGAGACACCCTGAATCGGTGACTGGCCAATCGCAGGGCACAATGAGACAAACAACCAATCCCGCATAAATAGGGACCGTTTAGCATGCAATTAGCTTAGACCGGCGACAAAACAAGGTAAAACAAGACGGTCTACGCATGAATAAAAGGCAACAATGGCCATGAGCAGTTTCACTGAGCCCACGTGGGAGTGTAGTATAAGAGTTTGTATGTACATGCGCTGTCCCTTTAAGAAGCGACGTCAAGTTCTCCAACAAAAAAACAATAAAAGTCTGGGAAATTTGGAGCTTTTCTTTAGCCTAATAATTCATAGGGCATTAAGTATGACTAAATAAGAATTCACAGTTTGTATTTAGGGAATTTGAGCAACCATTTCAATGGTAATTATCGATAACCTTCCGGGCGACCAAAAGACCGGCGACCAATCGACCGTGTACCGGGCACCCACCTGATCGAAAAGGGCGTCCTGCTTCTCCGTCTTGACGGCGCCGTCCCCGGCCTCCATCTTCACGGCCTTGTCGGGCACCAGGTTGTCGTCGCGGTCCAGCAGGTAGCGCAGCAGCACGTTGTCCTTCTTCTTGGGGCTCTGGGGCTCCCCCCGCCTGGCCCCTTGCTCCCCCCCACCGGGGCCGGGGGGCTCCTTGCCCGTGGCCTGGGCCGTCAGCTTGGCCATTTCCACCGGCGACGGCGAGCTGCCGTTCTGAAGCAGCCGGTGCAAGATTTTGTGCTTCTCCTTCAGCGAGGCCGAGTGGTCGGCGTGCGCCGCCCCCGGATTGCCGTCGTCGGCGTCGCGCTCCTCGGCCGGCGCCCCGAGCGAGGCGGGGGGCTCGCCGCCGTCCGGCTTGGCGGTGAGGAGCCGCAGGAGCTGCGTGCGGCCCTCGCCGCTCAAACGGCGCTCGGGCTCGTCCGCCTCGTCCCCGGACGTTAACGGCGAGCGCGTCGTCTCGGGGGACGGGGCCCCGACCGGGTCCGGGAGGGCTCCCGAAGCGTCGGGGCCGAGGTCGTCGTCGCCGATAGACGGCGGGGAACGGAGGCCGCCGAGCGGCGAGGAGGAAGCGGGCGCGGGAGGGCTGTCGTCGACGCTCGCCGCCGTGCTGGGGCTGCGCTGATGGCGGGGGGACAGATGGGACCCCCGGAACGCCGAGGTGACGTCAGGGCTCCCCCGGGGCGAAAGGCCGCCCGCCGGTGCGTGGCCATCGGACTGCGGTGAAGACACGCCCAAGTGGTTCCCGGAGATTTCGGGGGCGCCGGCGTCCGGGGAGGGGCTCACGGTGACGTCCACTGGGTCCATGGTCTCCCTGAGAAAAAATAAATAAAAATGATTAGAATTATTTTCAACAAACATTTAGCCGCCAAATTCTGTGAAAAAATGAAAGAAAAAGAAAAATATGTTATTAAGTGTTCAAACAGGGCGACCTGGTGGACGAGTGGTTTTTTTCCGGGTACTCCAGTTTCCTCCCACATCTCAGAAACATGCATGCTAGGCTAATTATATGCTAAATTAAAGATGGCGCCGTACAAGTGGCAGCCGGCGGCGGTATCTCCGTCCACTCTTGCTCGTTTTGTGTGCTTGCTGTTTTTCTGTCTTAATGATTTGACTTGGTGATTCTAAATGATCCCATTCACTTTGATTTGCTTTGTACTTTGTGCTTTTGCTTTGTTGTTCTGTCTAATCACCCACCCTCTTGCTACTGCCACAATGAAATTTCCCGAATACAGTATATTAATAAAGTTATCCAATCCAAAAATTGCTCTTAGGTATGAGTGTGATTGGTTGTTTGTCTCCTTGTGCCCTCTGATTGGCCGGTCCCCCCCGCCAACACCATCGTTACAAATGAGGCATCGGACATCCTTGTACGTATTGATGACTAAGTATGGCTACTTGCTAATCAATACGCACAAATTTGAAGGCAAATTGTCCTCCAATTGTGGAAGGAAGGAAGTAAAGGAGTGGTTACCTCTGTAGCACGTGCAGCGACAGGTAGCGCTGCGGCTCGTCGGTGGCGGGCGAGCGCACCAGCTCGCTTTTGGTGTGCGCCCACACCGCTGTGCCGTCGGACAGCGAGAAGCGGTAAAGGGGGCTGAGGGCGTGCCCGTTCCTCAAGACTGACGCCAAACCCAAACAAAAACAGACAAGAAAAATGAGACCGGAAGAAAGCGCGGCGGCGGCCGCGGCGGCGAGACGTGATCTTTCCTCACCGTCTTGCTGGTGGCGCTTGGCGAAGGAGACGTCGCCGTCGTTCTGCAGGTGGAAGCGGCGGATGCAGCGCCGCACCAGATCCTCCCAGCCGGCCTTGGTGGAGGCCCGGAGCGAGGCCACGTCCAGAGAGGTGATTTTGCCTGTGGTGGACGGGTGAGGGGGTGAGGGGGTGAGGGGGTGAGGGGGCGAGAGGGCACCATTTCCAGGCTTTTTTGCCTCACCCTGGAGGTCCTGTCGCGTGGTGAAGCTCTCGTAGGACGGCGCCGCCGCTTCCCGCTCCTTCGCCGCCGAGACTCTTCTGGCCACGCAAATGAGGCACGACTGCAGATCTAGGGGGCGCCAAAGAGACATTTTGGCCGTCGGATTTCGTCGCCACACTTTTTGACCAATCCGGTGCGGGGCGGGGCTTGTTTAGCAGAACGAAGTTCGACATAAAGAGCCAAAATGTTAAACCGTGGGAGTTAAATGAGCCAAGCCTTACGCCAGAAGCAGCATAAAAAAATCAAATCTGCCAAATGATATTTTTGAAATAGAATCTATGATTTGTTTTGAAACAGCCGTGATGAATTTGAGCGTGTTTTAAGAGAAAGTCAAAAATAAGAGAAATATGAAACGAGGCACCGTATGTACAAATTATGACGAGAAGCAAAGAGCTGCATTCAATTTGGCCGGGAGCCGCATGCGGCTCGAGAGCCACACGTGGCCACCCCTGGGTTAAACCATGTAAAAAAAAATTTAAAAAAATGTCTACAAGCCATTTATTTCCCCGGCAGACGTCTCAAATTAGCGCCACGTGTCATCGGCTAATCGGGATTTCCCAAAGGACGAGCGGTGACGGAACGGGGACGAGACGCCAGAGGACGGAAGAACTGAGAGCAATGTTCCCTCGAAGCTGCGCGCGTGCGCAAATGCGCACTACTCTCGTCTTCTCTGCGCACAGCAAATCATATGGAGCGCACAAAATAAAATCACTTTTTTCTTTTTTGCTGTGAGGCCGACGCGCGAACCACTCGTCCGCCGGGCCGCAAATTCATAGATATTAATCATTACATTTTATTATGACTAAATCATTTATGTGTAGTAGACATGATACTGGTGTGTGCCCATAGCGAGCAATGACGATGTTGCTCACACTGGTCGGTACTCAGTGTGCTCAGGGAGGT
Source organism: Stigmatopora argus (assembly GCF_051989625.1). Taxonomy (NCBI): domain Eukaryota; kingdom Metazoa; phylum Chordata; class Actinopteri; order Syngnathiformes; family Syngnathidae; genus Stigmatopora; species Stigmatopora argus. Next base: position 944,451 of record NC_135398.1, read on the forward strand.
TGTCTTTCTGCCCAGACAAACCAAAAATTTGAGGGAACATTGACTGAGAGAGGATTTTTTTTTTTTAAATCCGTACTAGGGTGGTCTTTTAGCGAGAGATTGCGCTTACCTTCCCCTTCTTCCCTCATGCTTTTGGGCTGGGAGACGGCGAAGCATTGCATGCTTTCGTACTCCCGCTGCGGCGTGGCTTCCTGCCCGTCGGCGTCCTCGCCGTCCGCCGGCGACAGCGACGGTTTGACCAACATCCGGCAGGTGAATGCGTGACTGTTCCTGCTGGATGGGTCGCCGCCAGCGCACTGGTTAACTGGACATCAAGAACAAACCAAAAAATAATAATAATTACAAAGAGCCAGAATAAAGAAAGCTTTTTTTTGTCCAGCTGTCCAATTCCTCTGGACTGAGAGGGGTGGCAGCGCTGGTCCGATAATAATCATAATATTGTACATATTCATTCATTTTCAACATGTAATTATTATAAAAAATTATGAAATTATTATGTAAGTATTATGAAAAAAATGAATTACGAAAAATTTAATATTGGGGGGAATTTGTACCCTATTTTTATTATTATATATATATTATATATTTATTTTAATCAGTTGAAATATGTTTGAACATAATTCATACTATTTACTAAAAAAAAATGCTAATCTTACAAGATCAAGTCACTAACAGATTTTAAAGATTATTTTTTCCTAGACTAAAATGGTATTTTAGCGTGGTTTAAAAAAAAGGTGAGAATACATTTTCCAATTTCACATGTAAAGGGGGGGGGGGGGGGGTTAATCAATTATTCAATTTCAACGTTCTGGACATCTTTTTTGTTGCTTGTGGGTACGCACTGAGGCTTTTGGGGAGCAGGTTTCTGACAAATTGGTGGTGGTCATCCGGGTGCAGGACGTGGTAGACGCTAGTGCGGATCAGCTCCTCCTGCCGGTAGCGCAAGTAATGGCTGACGTTCTCCGACACGAAGACCACGTCGCCCTCCGCGTTCACCACGAAGAAGAAGCCGTCCAGAGCCTGCCCGGCAACAAATGACAAGACCTTGTTGAGATTGGGCGAGAACTCTTCAGCGGCACCTCTACTTACAAATGCTGACTTCTACGTACAAAATTATTGTGCGTGTGATCGTGTGTTAACGTTAGCTTCCTCCTTACAGGAATAGAAAATGTTTCTGCACGTTTCTTATTCGTTTTACGACATTCATTCTTAATTTTCTAGTCATATCTCATCCTTGTGGGTTTCTCACAAAACTGGGGCACTTTGATCGTTTTTTAAAAAGTTTCTTTGAAGGCCGTGGAACAAATTTGAGAATTTATTCATATAAAGTACTGCTCTACTTACGAAAAATCCAAGTCACGAAATCTGTTCATTTCGTAAGTAGAGGCATCACTGTATAATGCTTTTAATTTAGATTAAATTAGATTACTTTATTCATCCCGTATCATTTTAGACTTAAATAAATAGGTAATAAATAAGTTAATTAATAAATAAATATTTTTTAGAATTAAATCTATATATATACATATATATATACACACATATATACATATATATACATATATATACATATATATACATATATATACATATATATACATATTTATACATATTTATATTATATATATATATATAATATATTTATAAATAAATAAAAAATATAATAATTTACTTTTTTAAAAACTTTTTGTTAGATTAATTATAAGGGTTTCCCGCAACCACTGCACCCCTGCAACCCTTGTGAGGATAAGCGACACGGAATATAAATGAATGAGTTTTTAACAAGCAATAATTCGCCTGTTGACATTTAGCCGATATACGCTATCGCTAACATACACACAAAGCAATGTCTTTTTTTTTTTCTTCCCCCCACGCGCACACATTCCGTGACACCCGCTCGTAATCGGCTTCCGGCGGATCTTTTTATTTAGACTAGCTCGGGGCCGAGCGCCACGTGGTCGCTCGCGCGTAGCACGTTCGCTGGCGGACCGATCCGCTCGCCGCCCGCCGCCCGCCGCCCGCCGCCCGCCGCCCGCCGCCCGCCGCCTCACCTCCAGCATCATGGGCCCCAGCGCGTCCTTGTCGATGACGGCGCGCCCGCTGGACGACACGTCGGCCATCTGCACTTGGTCGGCCGGAGCTTTCTCTACCAAAGACAAATTCAGAGCCGCTGATTGGCCGAGCGCTTTTTTTTGCCGGCGCCGGGCGTCCGGTCCGGTCCTCTCGTACCGTGCTCTTTGATGTGTCGGATCTGCTTGACCGTCTCCTTGAGGATGACGCACTTGTCGGGCTTGACGTGGAGGTCGTCCATGTCGTTGATGTTGGCGAAGATGAGCTCGGCCAATTCCGACACGTATTTGTTCTCCCGCTCGCGGTTGGGACGCTCGCCGGCGCTCCTCTTGGGGCTGCGGTCGGGCGTGGTGGATTGGACGTCCGTTGCCGTCAATGGCGCCCGGGGGCCAGTGGACAAAAATACATACGGTACATCCAAATTAGTACAGATGAAAATGACTAAATATAGACAGTTAAAGCACAGAAAAAGCAAAAACTAAGTTAATATTACTCATCGATAGGATTTAACTCTGATTTTTTCCCAAAAATGATTGATAGATTATTATCCTGATTGACAATAATAGACATTGACTTAGCCAAAGACATTGTCATGCGTTTATCATTAGTACAAGTCCAATCCCTTTGAATAACAACAATAATATTGACATCATCAAAAATGGTGGCCGACCTTGGTCCGAGGATTTCGGGGGGGCGCTCCTTCCTCTTGTGGGACTCCATTCCCGGGTCGGGCTCGATGCTGGCGTGGCCGCTGTTCATCGTTGGCGGATCTCAGCGCAGCCTGAATGAGGGTGACGTGTACGTTAAGGGACGTACTAGCCTTTTTTTGCTAACATGCTAATCAACTTGCCTGCTTCTATTGCTGGGGGTCAAACGCATGCTAGCTCAATCTCAAGTGGGCCGGACCCGTTTATTAAGGGTGAAAATTGTGTGCGCGCCATTGACGGCGCTAGACCAATCGGTTTTGACCGGGAGTGGCGAATCCCTGCCTTGCTGTGAATGGCGCTGAAAGATGAGCATCCACAGCCAGTTTCAGTCAATTGAACATCTATCCGTGTCAATGGCAGTTCATTTGATGTCACTTTCTTATCATTTTAGGCTATTTACAGGTCATTTCTTATGGATTTGGGGGGAAAGTAAGCAAAATGTTTGACAAAACAGCAAGAAAACAAGTGTGTAGGAGATAAGAATAGGACAGTATGCTGACAGGTGACCGAACCACGCCAACATAGAAATGAGCATTCTGGGACAAAAATCAAGTGCGCCGTTTGGCTAAGAAATCCGACGAATCAAAAAAAAAAAAGGGACTTTTCTTACAGTGGACGGATGGGTCGTCAAAGTCGTTCGGTGACGGCTTTAAAAGGGTTAAAGTGACAAACGACGCCCCCCCAAAAACTATATCAACACCTCCCAGGGTCATTGTTGGTTCGCTCGCACTCGAGAAGAACTCGCCGCCGCCGCCGCGTCACCTGACCGTTACATAATCGGCGACCCGGCGGGGTGAAGGAAGGCGGGATAAGGAGACCGCGGCGAAAACAAGAGCGCGGGGGAGGGGGTGGATGGACGGCAAAGGAAGAAAAAAAAATAGCACGTGCCCTAACGGAGAGCCAAGCGCGGCAGACGTCGCGCTGGCGGGCGGGGCATCTGTCACTCTAAATGAATAATTAGGCCCGGAGGAAGAGGAGGAGCTCGGCCTCATTAAGAAGAAGGACGGGAATGAAAATGGAGAACGAGAGAGGAGGGAACATGGCGGAGGAGAGGTCAGAAAAACAACAACAGGTGGTCTCAGCCATGCTAGCAAAAGCGGAGATGTCCACTCCGTTTCAAGTGGGAGGGTTGGCCACGAATGCTCATTGTTGGACGGCGCCAGCTGTCCAATCCAAAATGGATCAGAGAGATTATTTGTCGGTTGCTAGCGCCACGCTAGCTAGTACAGGTTGAGAGAATAACGTGGCTGTGGCTAGCGGGCTAGCTAACGGACTGTGCGTGGGAGATGTTGTCATTTTCAGTGGGCGGGGCCAAGTTAGTTGGAGAAAGCAAGGTTAATTCAAAGTTTGTTGTTAAGCCTGACTTTTATGGATGTCAAGAGGAAGCACCAAAGTGCATCCATGCCCAAAACGGGGCAGGAAGTCGGCCATTTTGGTTCAAATTGCCCGTCTCTGTTCACAGCTTCAATTCAGTTGTCGCTGCAAACAGCACAAAAAAAACAAACAAACAAACAAAAACAATTGCATGGAATGAAAGCCATTCAATTTCTGTACCACGTATCCTCACAAGGGTCGCGGGGGTGCTAGAGTCTATCCCAGCCGACTTCGGACACCCTGAATTGGTGGCCAGCCAATCGCAGGGCACAACAAGACAAACAACCAATCAGACGCATGGCGAACATGATGGAAGCGTCCTGGTGTTGGCATCGAGACTGCCGGGGGACATAAAGAAGATTGAATCAAGGGGATTAATACGGGCCAATGGAGCGTCAGGAAACGCAAACGTCCACAAAGTGCGTGCGCGTCCAGTCGTAACAATCCGTCTGGGCCGCTTTATGGGCCACTCGGCCATTGGCTTTATAGCCGCCGGCCGTTGCCGTGGACAACGCGCTCCGGTCCCAACCGGGAGGGGTGAATCATTTCAAGAGCCCGTAAACGATTGGCTCGGGGAACACTGGCTCGCCGGTAAACCATTGGCCGAGGGAACACGGACGGGCTCACCTATGAAATATGAACGTGGGAACCCGTTGCTATGGCGTCAATTTGGCCCACTGTTCAAGCGCTGGAATTAGAAGGGAGTCATTCCTTCGTTTGATGAACCGTTTATGCTAACGAGGCTCGTGGGGGGTGCTGGAGCCCATCCCAGCTAACTACAGGGCAGGGGGGGAGGGACACCCAATCGTAGAATGGAGTGATCTACAGTCTATCTAGACTTTTTTAGCAATAAATTGTGACGCTGGAAACTGCCGTTGAGAAAAGTACAGAAAGACGGCCATTTTGGATCCAGGCAACAACAATTGATTTGAAAATTCAGCCCCTGAGGCCAGTTGCACTTGAGCATATGAAATTTGGTGGAATGGTTTATCATGAGGAAAGCTACAAAAAAGTCTCAAGAAGCTATGCCCAAAAAGATACAATAACAATACAAATACAAAGATAAAAACAATACAATACAAAGAAGTCAGCCATTTTGGTTCGAGGCATGTATACGCAACAGCAAGCCCCTGAAGCCAGTTGCACTTGAGCATAGGAAATTTGGTGGAATGGTTTATCAAAAAAGTTTCAAGAAGCTATGCCGGAAAAGATACAAGTCGGCCATTTTGGATACAAGAATTTCTTTGGAATCATTTCAAAAACTCCCCCCCCCCCCAACAACTTATATTAAAATTGTAGTTACTCTTATTTGAATATGAAGTATAACCAGGATGTCATCACTATAAGGTCAAACTAAAGGTCGATTTATTAGCAAAATTCATTAAAATTCATGCCTTTGTTCGCAGTTGCTTTGCTTTAAGTCGCACGAAAGTTCTATTAAAGCGACGAGGTAACGTAAATTTCGACGATTCCAATGAACGAATCCATCGATTAATTGATAACTTACAATAGATGATCGCCGCCGCCAGATTTTTTAATACTTTGACATATTTTTAACCCTCCGTTAGTCGCGAAGCGCCCGTAAATAAAAAAGAGGGGGCGGAGCTTACGCAGCACTCCATTACAAAAGCGTTTTGAAAGAAATTCAGCCCCCAAGCAATAAAAATAAAACGCCGGTCTGGTACGCTAAGCTCAAATGACGTCACGCGGCACGCGAGTAAAGCGGGAAGTGGCAAAGTTAACACGTGAGCGGATGGTGCGGATCGCCGGCGGCTTTTGTTGTCCCCACCTGGCCGCCCAATTGGCGTCAAAGCTGGCGGGGGGCGCAAACTTTCCGTCCGAGACGGCGAGTCGACGCCGAGCGTCCGCTGCCTCCGACGGGGAAGGAAAAGAGCGGCGCGAAGCTTTTAAGCTCTTTAAGGTGTCTCTCAACCACGGACATGTGACCGCGGCAAAAAAACAAAACAAATACGAGCATGCAAAGTCCTTTTTAAAAGACTTGTGGAGGAATTTCGCCTTTGTGCTTTGCTGGGAATCAATTTTGGGGGCACTTGTTTTGCTGACTGCCGAGATTATTATTATTAGTGTGTTGTTTATTCACGCACACACCCTAAAAAAACAGACATACATTTTAAATGGATGTAAACAACCAAACATAAAGATGGAGATTTACATTTAACTAAAAGTGCTCAAGTTGAGGCAAAAAAAACGCATTTTAATCACTACCAAACGTTTGTAATCATTGATAAAAATGTTTTACTTGATGTTACAACCAATCTGTTAAATTGTAAAGGGAGACTTTGCGGGCACATTGACCGCACACGTGCTAACTTTCCTTTAAAAGAAAATGGGACGTGTTTTATGGGAGTAGTTTTGGTATATTCACGGTTAGAACACTGAAATTGCCTGCCACTGACAGGAATGAACGTCCAATCCTGTTTTTCATTTTGGTTTGTAATCTTATTCGCTAGACAGTTTAAAAAAAATAAGACAATGTTTTCGCCTAATGACAGAGAATTTGGTTGAATTTTTTATCATAACTGGATGAACAAAAAAAACAAAACCGAACAGGAAGTCAGCCATGTTGGTTTGAAGCCAATGTTTCAACATCGTCTAATTTCCAGGACAATTAATAAAAAAAAATTCAGCCCCCGACACCTGTTTTACCCACTGACATGAAATTTACTCGACATATCTATGACAACCAGACGCACAAAAAAGTCTCAAGGACCTATAACCAAAACCGAACAGGAAGTCAGCCATGTTGGATTGAAGCCAAAGTTTCAACATTGTCTAATTTCCAGGACAATTACTAAAAAAATTCAGCCCGTTATACCCACTGACATGAAATTTGGTAGACATGTCTACAAAAGCCAGATGCACAAAAAAGTCTCAAGAACCCCTAATCAAAACCAAACAGGAAGTCAGCCATGTTGATTTAAAGCCAAAGTTTCTACATTGTCTCATTACTGGTACAGTTGCTAAAAAATTCAGCCCCCGACCCTCGTTTTACCCACTGACGTGAAATTTAGTGGACATGTCTACAAGAACCAGACGCACAAAAAAGTCTCAAGGACCCATAATCAAAACCAAACAGGAAGTCAGCCATGTTGATTTAAAGCCAAAGTTTCTACATTGTCTCATTACTGGTACAGTTGCTAAAAAATTCAGCCCCCGACACCTGCTTTACCCACTGACGTGAAATTTAATGGACATGTCTACAAAAACCGGACGCACAAAAAAGTCTCAAGGACCCATAACCAAAACCAAACAGAAAGTCTCAAAAGCAGCACTTTCTGTCCCATTGACGGTGTGTTGCAGATGGCCCAACCAGGCCTGCTATAAAAATAAACCGCTTTTCCATCATCCCTACATTAACTTTCACATATGAGCACCTAAACCACAATTTTAACAATATTTCATCAACTCATTTGCCAAACGAGACATGTCATCAACGCAACCTCCGCATTTAACGTCCGAATCCACGTCGACGAGCCCAGCGATTTCAAGTTAAGTTAATTAGTCTGCGCGTATGCCGTTATTGCAACGCCGCTACACGTGTGCGTTATCCGCACACGCGTGCGCTGGGAAGCTCAAAGTCCGGCTCAAGTCTTGCACAAAGTCGCCACACGCGCCATTCTCTCACGAAAAGGGAAAACGAGAAAGCCGGGCGCGTTGACGCCCGCGCGGTAACGCCAAGTTTGGCCATCGGGGAAAAGAGCGGGTCGGACGGAGCTCACCTGCGGTGGGCTGCGAGCGCTCCGCGACCGGTCCGGCCGGAGGCGACCGGTCGGGGGCGAACGGGTGGCTGCGTCCGCTGTGGCCGATTAGCACGGGGTGTCATCCCCACTAATGACAGCTGACAAACTAGCCGGCGCAAATCCTACACGGCGCTCTGGCAACCCTCCCCCATCACGCTGGGTCACATGCTCCGCCCATCGTGCACACGCACGCACGCACGCTCGCACGCACGCTCGCACGCTCCTTGCTTACTTTAGCTCAGGCAGTGTGAGAGCTTCCCTCCCCTTTTTATTGGCCAAAACAACAATCCCTTTTTACTCATTTGCTTATTACACTGTAATAAACGCATGTTATTGTAGTTTATCCCAATTCCTGCAAAGACTGACTTTATAGATAGATTTATACACGCGGTTATTTTACATTCAATTTTGCGTCTGTAATTGTTATGATACTGTAATAACTGTAAGAAGAGGAAAGGTTATAAGAGTTTAAATTAAAAAAAATCTTAATCAAATTGTGTAATCAACTACTGTGATTATTTGGCAAAAGACATTGAAATGAACTTTTTTAGCAGAAATAATATTTACTGTAATAACATTTACTGTTATTACAGTCATTCATGTTTAATAATTAAGTATAAAAACTGTTTAGGTTTATTAATAGCAGTTATTACAGTAAATATTATTTCTGTTAAAAAAAGTACATTTCCATGTCTTTGGGCAAATAATCACAGTAGTTGATCACGCAATTTGATGAAAAAAAGTTTACATTTAAACTGGCATAACATTATTAATTCCATTTCTCTAGAGTACGTTTTTTTTTTCTTGACGTTTTATGTTTTAATTTATTTGTCTTTATCTTTTAATTGTTCATTACATCAGGACTGAACCTCTATTTTTGTTTATTATTATCCTTATCCTCACAAGGGATGTGGGGGGGGGGGTGCTGGAGCCTATGCCCGCTAACTATCAAATTTTATTTTTAACTTATACGACTCTAAATTGATGTATAATTTTAAGAACTTTTTTTTGTTGATTTTGTTTAATAGCTGTTTTATGTTGTTTATTTCAGGACGGAACGTTTGTTGAATTCGTGACTTTTTTGGGGTCAAAATTGGACGACAAAACCTTGAACTCTTTTGCTAACGGCGGGAAACAAAGACGGCGTGTGAAAAGCTTTCCCCGAGCTAAACTCCGGCACCCGAGCTTAGGATAACAACGAGCGCAACCTGTTGCGTTTCCCACACTCGGCAGGTGCCGGGGGCCCCGAGGCCCGGAGGCCCGGGTCCCGTGGACCAGGGTCCCGTGGACGAGGGGCCCACGCGGCGCCGGTCCAGGGATTCGCCTTCTTCCCTTTCACGCACTCCATTTACCCCCTAATAAAGGTGTTTTTTTTTTACCACAAAACGATATTTCGGGTTCGGAGTCGTTGACGGCGATAGATGTCCAAATCGGTTTAAAGTGGGACGGATGGCAGCGAATGAAGAAATGTTAAAAACGTCCGTGTTTTGCTTGAGCATCATATTTAGGAATTATTTAAAAATCATCGCATTTAGTCATTTTCCTCTATTCTTATCTTCAAGCGGGGGTGCCGGAGCCTATCCCGGCTGACTATGAGCAGTAGGCGGGGTACACCATTTTTTAGCAGCCAATCGCAGGGCACGACGAAACCCAAAAAACATTTTTTTCTGGCGTTCTGGATTTATTTTAATTCAGAAAAAGATGTACAATACAATAAAAAAAACTTGCAAAACAAATTAAAATATTGCAAGGGCCAATTTGAAATCCTTTTTCCAATTGTATGGGTTAAATCAGAATCAGGTAATAAAGATCAGGTTTTAATCCATCTAGACTGAGAGGGTTAACAGCGGGTCAATAAATTATATGTATATATTACACATTTGTGAAAAACAAAATCTTGAAATTCGACACTATTTTCTTTACAGATTTCAACAGTTTTTCAGATTTTGAACGCAAAGAGATGCTAGTTTAATTGACTCGCTCCATCTAGCGTCTGAGCTGAGAATTACAACAATGTAGGCTGAACGGGAGCTTCTTGTGTGGGCCATTTTCAAGGATATTTTCAGAATTTACATGGGGCTTGTCAATAAAGGGTTAAGTTATCTTGTCTTTTGGTTATCGTGATAATATTACTGAGAGTTGTATTGTATTTGGACCACTGAGTACAAAAAACATTTTAAAAAATCAATGATTATTTCCAGCGCTTATGTGACCCTTCCTCTGGTGAACTTTGACCTTGCCTGGAGGTTGCCAGGTAGATTTTTGACAGAGTGGAGGCTGCCCGTCGGCCTGCCTGTCTGAAATGCACTCTTCAACTTTCTATATTATTTAGCTATTTTGGACACGCGCATCGAAAAATGATATAAATTGCGATCATCAAAATGAAGGCCGCGAGTGAACGCAACAATTTAAGTTTCGATTACAAAATATTGACTTTTAATCGCCTTTTAATTCCCTTTTTCAAAAATATATTGCATTTGGATCGGCGTCGATTATTGGACAATTTGGAGATTGGCTAAATCCTATTTAGAAACAAATAATTGGATCGGAAGTCACAAACAAAATCAGCACGGGACATCCTCAGTGTTGTAAAGACCAACAGTACGAGCGTTCCTTGAACTCATCGTCTCAGAGGTTGCTTTTCCACATTTTGTCCTGTGCCCATTCCGCCGTCACTGAGGAGACATTGGAGTTTTGTTTTTTTGTGGTAGATTCCGGCACCCTCCCCCCGCGCGCACCCTAGAAGAAGACCCCTCCTCACCTTGACTTATCTTTCCTTCTTTCTCCAGTTTCTTCAAGTGGTGCCCCAAGTTGACGTTGGCCGCTGGATGCAAATGTTCAGGGGTGTCCTGTGTTTTGAATCATTAGAATGTTAGGAAAATAGCAAAGTCATATCCAAATTAAGTCAGCATTAAAGTGATTAAGTTTTAAAAGAGTTTACGTTTAAAAATTACACTTACAAAGTTATTTTGTTTTCACTCAGTGGCTGAAAATGGATTGGACATCTATTGCCGTCATTGGCGCAAAAAAAGTGAATGTTACAATAATGGGTGCCTATTTTTGTGGGTACACGGTTGATTGGTCGCCAGTCTTTTGGTCGCCGATCTTTTGGTCGCCGATCTTTTGGTCGCCGGTCTTTTGGTCGCCGGTCTTTTGGTCGCCGGTCTTTTGGTCGCCGGTCTTTTGGTCGCCGGTCTTTTGGTCGCCCGGAAGGTTATTGATAATTACCATTTAAATCTTTGCTCAAATTCCCTAAATACAAACTGCGAATTACTATTTAGCCAGCGGCGACCAATCGACCGCACACGATTTTTGCGTGTCCATCCCCATTTTAATTATTTAAGGTATAATGTTTCTGATGAAATTTAAAAAATATCCTATTAAAAATGCAATTTATACTCCAATGCGGTGGACCAGTGGTTAGCGCGTCAGCCTTACAGATCTGGGGTCGAGGGTTTGATCCCATGTGGGTCCTTACTGTCTGTGTTCATCCCCAAGCTTGCGTGGGTTTTCTCCAAGGTACTCTGGTTCCCTCCCACATCCCAAAAAACATGCACTCTATGCTAATAAGATGCTAATTACGAGCTCTGGCTAAAAATGGGGTACCCTGAAGGTATTTGGGGTTAGACACTGACCTTGTAGATGATCTTCACCAGTTCCATGGATGAAAAACGATTTCCCGCTCGCGCCCGAACGGCCGCCAGGATCTGGCGTTCCCTCTCCTGGCGGTGGCTGACGTACTCGCGGATTTTGGCGCAGGCGTCCTCCACCACGGGACCGTGACCTGCGGGGCCGGAGCGTCCGATTGGGTGACGGGTTCCGGCCGGGTCAGGTCGGAACGGGGACGGGACGGCGAACTCACCGGGGTAGATGAGACGAGGGCCGGCTTGCGTCAACCTGGCCAGCGAGCTCATGTAATCGCGCAGGTCCTCGAAGACGGCCGTGCCTTCGCCCAGGACGCAGTCGCCCGAAAACAGCGCCCCCTCCTCCTCCAGGAGTAAGGACATGTGGTCGTCCGTGTGGCCCGGCGTGAACAGAACCCTTGACGGACGGCGGGGCAAACCCGGTATTTAGTGGAGGGGCTTACTGGCTGTCAATCATCACGTTTTTGTGTCCAAAATGCTAGGTGTCCAATTGACCCGAAAAAAAACCCAAAATGGCCGACTTCCTGTTCAAGAGAGTTTTACGCGTGTTATCTTATGATGGACATATCCATCTAAATTTGACATCTGGCGAAACCGGGTTCAGGGGATGAATTATTTTTATTTAATAAAGGAGTAAACTCAATAAGAAATGTCCACGTCGAGCCAAAATGGCTGACTTCCCGTTCAATTTCAGGCACAGATCCTTCAGACTTTTTGGCACGGCACGTCTTGGATGTCTAATTTTTTAATGATTTTTTTTTCAATTCAAATAGATTTTTTTTTTTAACTAGCAGCGTTTATACCATAATATCCATGATACACATATTTACCAAATTTCATGTTAAGCAAAACTGATTTCAGGAGCTGACTATTTTTCCCTAACTGTCCAAGGAATGAAACTTAATACAAAACGCCAGCTTGAGACCAAAATGGCCGAATGCCTGTTCCGTTTTGGGCACGGATCCTCCAGATTGTTATGATTGACATGTCAACCAAATTTCATGTCATGAGGTGAAATTGGTGTGAAAGGACCGCAAAAATCGAGGGAATACTCTATTTAGGTTTAGGTAATTCCAACCTTGACCAGCAGAGGGCGTCAGTGAAATTAGACTGTTACTGTACAATACTAGACAATGACAAGGCTCTACTCACTTGAGCGTGGCTCCTTCCGTTCGGACCACATCTCCATCTTTCAAGTAGGTGTACCTGTCGCTGCTCACCGGCCCGGGTCGGGGCAGTTTGCTGACTCGGACCTCGGGACCTGAGGTAATACGTAGGTACGTACGCGTGAGCGCCTTGGATTTTTGCCGCCGTGGACACTTTTTGGGGCGGTTGGTCTCACCCGTGATGTCGCGGCAAATGTCGTCCAGGCCGCCGGCGTGGTCGTGATGCCAGTGCGTGACGAGGATCTCCTGAATGGCGCCCTGGAACACGCGCAGAGCTTCTTTCAGATTGCCGATGTACTCCGGGACCGCTGACTCTCCGGTGTCGATCAGGACTCGTCTGTGGACGGACGGTCAGGATTTTAAGTCACGAGCAACAAGAATTGTAGCATTTTTACGTTTTTTTCTCCTAAAATAGAACATGTACATACATCCAAAAATGGAAAAAAAAGAATGAGCCTTAATATTTTTAGTTGTGTTGTTCCATTAAACTGAAAATACCATGTTTACTGTTGTTTGCCTATGTATGAAATCAAAATATGATCCTAAAATATTTTTTATTAAACATTGAAAAGAAGTGAAAAAAGAAAACTTCACAAATTGACATAATTTTTAAGAAATGGTAAATAGAATGTTTATATTTTCCTATTTTTCCTTTTTTTGCTAAACATTGTTCTTTTAAATAATGAAAATTAAATGGATGCATTAATATATAAAAAGAGAATATTTATTGATTCATTCTGATTTCGTTTTTAATTGAATCAAAAAATGGGAGGTGGGGTGGAAAAATGATTTCGAATATTTTAGTTTGCTATGTATTGTAAATGACATGGCATATTTGAACAAATACATTAAAAGAGAATAGATGTTGGTCTTTTCCAACCATTTTATAAAACATTCATATTTGAATTTAAACAAGTAAATGAGAAAGGGGCTAAATTAGGATTTAGATAATCTTGAGGTCGACAAAGAGTCTAAAAAAAAACTAAATAGTTGAGCGACTATCAAAATTGAGGAGCCATTTTCTCGCGGGCGTTTATTGAGTTTGATTTATTTAATATAAGGGACAGCACATATTAATGAACATATTTATATTCTGTTAATCAACATATATATGTAAATGTATAAGATTGTAGCCAAATGGTCGCACTAGTGTGGTCCCAATTACGAACTGGTGTGTGTGTGTGAAACCAATTGAGGCGTCCTTCACCTGCTACCGGTCCCGACCAGGTACGTGTTGGTCCCCTGCAGAGTCATCGGTCCCGGATTACAACCCAAGACCCGCACCACTCGGGCGGAGAGCTGCTCGATTCGGGGGATGAAGGCACTCATGGCGTCTTCATTTAATCCAAACGGAGAAACAAACAAACCAAACGAAAGCACGACAACGACGACGACGACGACGACGACGAGGCTAAAACGCCAGCAGGGAAAACATGCTAACCTAGCCAAGTTCACCGGAAACACGCGGCGATTGTTTACTTCCTGGTTGGGAGTCGCCTTCACAATAAAACTGTGGTTACGCAAAATGGACGCTTGGTGGGGCCAATGTTTGCTAAATGCCAATGGCTTAAAAGGCGAATTTTAGGTATTAATATTATACTTTGCCCGATATTTATTTACATTTCATCAATGTGTATTGAAATTCGGTTATCATGTGTACACGTCAATATATTTTGAAAGGACAATTTCATAAGGATTGGATGTCCAATGGTGTCATGTTTTAATGATTTTTGTTTTCAATTTAAATCTTTTTTTTAAACTAGCAGCTTTTATACTGTTTTATACTTTCATTGGTCTATTTGCATTAAGCTAAAAATTGTCATGTACACACACAAAAGGCACATTTGACATTTACGAAACAACTTTATTGACACCGATAGAACAAAATAGCTTCTTTTGCTTTTCTGTACAATGTGCTAAAGTGGCCCGGTCGTTTTTTAAACACAAATTCTCCAACTCGTTTGCGCTTTAAAATCCACCGTTAGACCTTTCCGTACCTCTCGTTCTTTTCCGCCCGAGTGATGACTGACAGCGCGATGATTGGCCATGCACAAACAAGCACTCAACTAAGTTTTAAGCTAACTTGATGACTAATGGCTAATACGACAAAATATAAACAAGTGACAGTTAATAGCAGCATCCAAAACAGGCTTACCTCAGCTTTCCATGGCAAAAACGGTACAGCTACGATGGGATGTCAAGTCAGAACAGTCCGGAGCACAAGTGATCCTTTCAAAATAAGAGCAATCGAAAAAAAAGGATAGCTAATAAATGCTACATACGGAAACATCTCCATTTATCTTGACTCACAACCTCCGTTTTTACGGCTATCATGCACTGGAATGGGAAACGGCGTCAAAAGGGGCGAAGCACTACAAACTCATCGGCCGCCATCGACGGCGGCGGACGTCCGATCCTGCCGGGCCGGGTCGGACGGGCGTCGCCGTCAAAGGCGCTCGCGCTTGATTCAGCGCAAGATCCGGATGGATGACGGGGAAGAGGGGGAAGATTGGTCGCCGGCCCGGTGGTGACTCCGCCCTACTGAGGAAGCGATTTGAGGATGGCGTTGACTTCTTCGGCCACCGTCGTCAACGCGAACTCGAACTGATCCTGAAGACGACAGGGACGAGGTCAACCAATGGCGTTCCACAATTATTTTGAAAGGCCATATTTTATGGGAGACAAAAAAATGGACCCTCTTGATCGTAAATATTCCTAACATTCCATTTAATGAGTCCGTGTGAGCAATAGAGACTCATTTAGCAATAAATATTCAGCTGTCAGGCTCTTTAACAAAAAATGGCTGTGTTAAGACCTACCATATGCATGCATGTACATCTATATGTATGTATGTGTGCTTATATATATATATATATATATATATATATATATATATATATGTATATATATATATATATATGTATATATATGTATATATATATATGTATATATATGTATGTATATATATATACATATACACACACATACATACATATATATTCACATATATATACATATATATATACACATATATATATATATATATATATATATATATATATACATATATATACATATATATACACATATACATATATATATACATACATGTACATATACATATATATAGATGTATGTATATATATATATATTTCAGCAACACGCTTATTTATTTATATATTTATTCATTTATTTATTAACTTACTTATGACCTATCTATTCATGTCTAATATGTATTTTTCTGTGTCTGTATTCACACCCTCTTGCTACTGTGACCACGAAATTTCCCGAATACGGGATGAATAAAGTTATCCAATCCAATTCACTTGTTTATAAAAATTATTCTTAACTTTTTCTTTAAAAAAAGCTAAAAACCACATATATTTTGATTCATTTTTTAATGTACATAAGGGATTCATTCACCTTGGTGTTGACCATCCCGGGACGTTGGTCTCGCAGGTGCTCCAAAGTGGCCGCGATGTCGATCTCCTTAGCCCCTTCAAAATAAAAGACAATAGTGGAAGATGTTACAGTAATCCCTCGAATATCGTGGGTAATATAGACCAGACATGGCTGCGATAATCGAAAAATGGGAGGAAGGCCTTTGACGCTCACCTTTGGCCATCTTGTTGAGGACCATGTCGACCAGGACGTACGTCCCGCTGCGGCCGGCGCCGTCGCTGCGCAACACAAAACCGTGATTTCATGAATTTGGACGTCTATAGCCATCACTGCAGACTTGGTGGTACTACTCACCTGCAGTGAACAATGATGGGACAGGCGCGTCCGCGGTAGCACTTGTTGACCTTCCTGCAAAAACAAAAAACATAAGAAGGCGCGCCCTAACTTTAATATTAAATAATGCACGTGTCAAAGTGGCGGCCCGGGGGCCAAATCGGGCCCGCCGCATCATTTTGTGTGGCCCAGGAAAGTCAATCATGAGTGCCGACTTTCTGTTTTAGGATCAAATTAAAATGAAGAGTATAGATGTACATTACATTTCCTGATTTCCCCCTTTTGAATCAATAATTGTAATTTTTTCATCATTTTTTTCAGTTTTTTTAGTTTAAAAATCATTTTGTAAAATCTAAATATATATATATAAAAAAAGCTCATAAACATGGTTTTAGATCTATAAAAAAAACTGAATATTCAGGGCTTTTAATCCAGTTCTTTTAATCCATTTATTAAAAAAATCTAAATATTATATCTAAAATGGTCCGGCCCACGTGAAATTAAGTGACGTTAAAGCGGCCCGCGAACCAACCCGAGTCTGACACTCTTGAAATAATGGATCAGTTTTTACGAAAAAATGAACTAATGCCTTAATACCTGAATTTACATTGAATGAATAGGAGAAATTGAAAAATGCCTAATGATATAAAAATAGGGAGGAAAAAAATCTAAATTTGAAAAAAAAATTCTAAAAGAAATAATCTTTGTTATTCCTGAATTGATCTTTGTTTTAAATAGGAAAAGAGCGCCCGCTTTCGAGAAAATGCCTGCGTAAAAGTGGCGCGCGTTTGCAGGCGGGTGGGGGTCCCAGGGGGGGTTGCGTCTCTCGCCCCCGCGCGCTTCCGGCCGGCGCTCGCCGCAGTCAAAAGTCACGTTGCCATGGAAACAGCCGGCAGGCTAAACGCGGGACCGCGACTCGGCGGCGGGCGTGCCGAATCGACGCGTCAGAGGCGGAAGGGAGCGGCCGAGCGCCACGTCCGATTCCGCGTGCCGTTGACAGAGAGCGTGAAGGGGGCGGGGTCACGTGTGGGTGTGGCCAAGCACGAGGATGGCGGAAAAATGATGGCGCATGCTCGTCTTAGCTCGGCGGGGAGAATTAAGTTGGTAAAGTCGCGGGGGTGACTATGGAGGCGGGGTTAGTTTCCGGGCTGGAGGAAGGTTAGGTGTCGGTGAGGTCGGGGTGGGGGGGTCCGTACGGCCCCCTCAGTTGTATAATGGCAGTCTCCAATGATCACTTTTGTGACTATGCAACTGGGCTCATATTACTAGCTGCAACATCACAAAAATGACACTGGCAACCGCTAGTTAGCCGCTAACAAGGAGGGTGGGGGCATGATTTGGACGGGAAGGGGAGTCGCTCGCGGTAACCGTGACAACCATTTTGCTTTCGGCATGGCCTCGTGTAATCGCGAGAGTGGTCGTTGTGTTCGTATTCGGAGGAAAAAAGTCAATTGTTTTGACGTTGGGCGGATTTTGTTCGGCTTCAGTTTTTGGACACGTGAAGCACAAAAGAGTATTTGGCGAGGGGCATAGCGTTAGCAACAAAATGTGGCGTTACAAGTTCCGCGGTGCAATGTTCCCTCAAATTTTTTGTTTGTCTGGGCAGAAAGACAACCTCCCTGAGCACACTGAGTACCGGTGTGAGCAACATCATCATTGCTCGCTATGGGCACACACCACCAGTATCACATGTCTACTACATATAAATGATTTAGTAATAATAGAACGTAATGATTAATATCTATGAATGGGCGGCCCAGCGAATGAGTGGTTCGCGCGTCGGCCTCACAGCTAAAATAAATAAATTAATTAAATAAATAAAAATAATAATAAAAAAGGGATTTTATTTCGTGCGCTCCATATGATTTGCTGTGCGCAGAGAAGGCGAGAGTAGTGCGCAATTGCACATGCGCGCATCTTAGAGAGAACA
Organism: Stigmatopora argus; assembly: GCF_051989625.1. Classification (NCBI taxonomy): domain Eukaryota; kingdom Metazoa; phylum Chordata; class Actinopteri; order Syngnathiformes; family Syngnathidae; genus Stigmatopora; species Stigmatopora argus. The sequence goes on from NC_135398.1 coordinate 962,838, forward strand.
TTGGCGCGGTGTGACCACACCAGCAAAAAGTCTCAAAAATACTGTCAAAGTCGGCCATTTTGGCTCTAAGAAGGATCCGTAAGCTTGGAAAATCCAGCCTTCTAAAGCAGTTTCAATTGGTTCATTCGTTAACCCCAATACGAGAAGGTGGCCATTTTGGTTGGAACACGCAAATTCTCAACTTTCCGGCCTTTCCGTGGGTGCGCGGTTCCCTACCTGCGAAAGTCCAGGAGAGTGCGACTGGTCTCGGGGACGTTCTGGTTGAGCCACGTCAGGAAGTGGAACTGCGTGACGGTGCGGGTTTCGTTGGTCTGCATGTTCTTCAGGTAGAAGCTCCGCACCAGGAAGTCGTCGCACCAGACGTGCTCCGACACCAGATTGACCTGCGACGCCGCCAAAAAGTCTCACTGGACCGACCGCTCGCCATTTTGACGCTCCCCCGTGACCTCTACGCACCTCGTAAACGTGGTAGAGATTGGAGCCCTCGTCGGGCCAGTAGTGGTAGCACTGTTTGACGCCGTTCTCCACCAACGGCGTTAGCATGACGATCACCACGCAGCCGTTCTCCCAAACCATCTGGAAAAAAAATGAACGTCGTCAAGGGGGCGCCGTCCCTCCCGTCTTTCGGGGTCCCCGTCGGAGCGAGGCTTCACCTGCCAGAAGTCAGCCACGGTGGACGGCAGCGGTCCTTGCGTGACGATGTAGGCGGGGTTTCGAGGGTCGTGGTCCATCTGCAAATGGCGGCCGGCGGTCCAGGTGAGTAATATTGCAATGTGTAGCATCGTAGTCAATTTGCTAGCTAGAAACACTCGTGATAGTTGTCTGGGGTAATCATCATGTACCGTATTTTGCGCACAACTATAGTATATTCCATTTTCTCAAAAGTTCAGTGTGCCTTATAACCCAATCTGCCTTAAAAATGGATTAATATTGGTTCATCTTTGGGTGAAATTCCCTTTAGCACAGCTTCATGTAGCACAGGGGCCGGAAACAATTCCTATTTTTAAATGTTATTCTTTCAGAGCCATACTCTGAATTTAAAAGTCCAAATACATGAAAATGTGTGCTTTTTTTGTCATTTCGACACTTAACATACAACAACTCTCAGAAATATTTAGCGGCGCAGGGCACATTTTCATATGCTTTATTTATTTTAAGACATTAATAAATGATTCCCTTTGAAATGATTTTCTCTCATTTTGTGTGTTCATTTTTCATAGAAAATTGGGACACTTTGACCAATTTAAAGGGTTTAGTTGGTAGTTGCGTGAGGCCTGTGGAATGAATTTGAGAATTTACATATAAAGTACAACTCTACTTACGAAATTTTCAAGCTATGAAAAAAGTCTTGGAAACAATTAATTCCGTAAGTAGAGGTACGACTGTATATAAATATACAGTATTTTCACGACTATAAGGCGCACCGCATTATAAGGCGCACCCTCAATGAATGACACATTTTAATTTTTTTCCATATATAAAGCACACTGGATTATAAGGCGCCCTGTCTATTTTGGAGAAAAGTCGTGAAAATACGGTATGTATACATATATAATTAAAATAATAATAATAGCAGAAAAAAATGTGAATTAGTGAATTTGCGATAATTGAGGGATTACTGCATAGAGTTTATAGACTGTACTTACAATAGGGCTGGCATTGATGTAGTCCGAGTTGCCTTGACTGTTTTCCAGTCGCAATGTGATGCGGGAATGATCGTCTGCAAGGAAAATTGTGGAATCGGCTTAAATGGTCGCCGTAATAGACGTCAAATCTCAATGGGTTAAATAATGGATTTTTGTTGTTGTTGTCTTACAGGCCACCACGGCGGGCGATCGGTTCTTCTTGGCGTTGCCGTCCTTCAGGCCCGCCGTGCACGCGTTGGGCTCGGCCTGGTACGCGCACAAGGCCTCCCACTCCTTCTCCAGGCGGTTCTTGTTCTTCAGGTGGTCTTCCATGTACGACTGCCAGGAAAGACAATTCATTCATTTGCACACGGGTCGTCTCTATTTTTTTTTTTACAATTCAACACGTTCATTATGACATCAAGTCAAATAGGATGACAAAATGCTGGGTAGCATTTTTATTATTATTTTGATCCTGAAGGGAAACAGATGTGGTGTCTACAAGGTCAAAGGTCACGGAGGTCTAAGCTCTTTATTTTGGAGCGTCTACGGTTAAAGGCGGCCCTCGGTTTCCTTCCCGATGACCACACGACCGCCCCCCCCTCCCTATTGGGACAACGTGACACACCTCGCGGCATCCACCAGCGTCCCGTCAAGCCACGCCCGCCCACAGCCGCTCTAATGCCAGAGTAATAGGGTTTTGCGGCGGCCTAAAGGGATTACCGCAATCCAATCAGGAGGTGCTGAGATCACCATGTGTCGCGTAAACACTCAATAAAACCCCTTGTGGGGGAGGGGGGAGTAGGCAATGGGGGGGCGGGGTCTTCGAGCTAATAACACAAACCATCAAAGCATCTGGAAGGAAACCCGACGAGAGCTGATCCCCATGTAGATATAGCTATTTTTGCATTGTACAGACAAGTAAATGTACATCCACTTGTCTATAATCCTTATAAAGCTTGATTTATGGGTGTGTGAGTGTGTATGTTAAGATTCTCTCGCAACGTTTGTCCAAACCGTGCAATGTAGAGAGTTGAATTTTTTTTATGGTGGCCAGAAACGGCTGTCGGGTCCTAATAGATACATTTCTTAACCTTCTCTAAGTGTGTAAACCCAATCTTTTATTTGATAAACACCCATTTTTCAAAAGAGAATTTTTTGAATAGCGCAAGAATTGTCTTTTGGTTCCAAACAAGCAGTAAATAAAGCTTGTAGTAAGTAAAGTACACACAATGACACATATGTGGTTGTGGTAAAATGACACCCAAGTCCATTTTTTTATCCAAATGTTTTGGGGCGTGTATGAGCGCTAATGGTGGCCTTTGATTTTGCGAGGCGGCGCCCACTTTGATTTATGGAGGACTTCCACTGCTTTTTCATCTCGAGCAGTTTATTTTATTTTAATGTGGTATGACCGGCTCTCATGTGACCCCCGCCGACCCGCCCTGTCCCTCCGTCCCTTGGCCAACGCCCCCCCCCCCCACATCCTCTCCGCCTGTGTTTTAAGAGGATTAGCGGACTCTCTCCATAAAGCACATTATCTTGTCCTTTGTTGCCGCCCAGGCGAGTCTTAGAGATTATAGTCGGCGGGCACAGATTAGCCCCCTGGTCTTTTCACATTTTTTTGTTTGCGCTTGGCCAGCTGCGGCGCCATCTTGCGCGGGTCAAGCGTGCCCGGGCGGGTGAGCGGTCGCCACTTGCATTTGCGACGGGTTAGCAGATACATTTGGTCAAGTTAAGGTACTTTTGCATTTTTGGGGGAGGCGAAATAACTAAATAATGTTTACTGTCAGATGGAAATGACAGCTATCTCCGCGCAAATTCTTTTATTTTGAAATTTGGAATACAGTTTGGAATTGGGATGAGATGAACTGTTGGAATACTTCAAACTGGTCAAAAAATGTTTTTAAGAGTGTATGGAAATTGCCTAGAAAAATGAATGTAAGATGTTTATTTTGGAATTTCAAGACATTTTGGATTTGGTAAAAAAAATGGAAATTGAAATGTCATGCTTTTATTTTGAAAATTTGAAGAAATAGTAGTGGAATGACATAGGGTTTAAATTTGGATGACTAACTGCTCTTTTTATTATTAATACATTTGCTGAAAGTTAAAACGCAATACTTTGATATTAGAAAAGTGTCATTGGAATGAGACAAAGGGTTTAAAGTTGCATAATTGCTCAATAAATGTTCCAAAAAAGTATATCAATGAATAAAAAAACAATCAAAGTACACCTGCTTCACAGGGCGAACTAGTCAAATATATAAATCAATAAAAAAATAGAGTTATAATGCTGGCTGTTTATGACAAAACTATGAAGGCAACTGGCCCCGCCCCTTCACCCCCCCAAAAAGTAGAAAAGCCACTAACTTACCAAGATCATGTGGCCGGTGGAGATGTCCATGCTGGGCTGAGCGGGCTCCTCGCTCCAGGACGACAGGCTTCCGCGGGTTGACGGGCTGACGGCCGAAGCCCCGCCCCCGCCGCCACCGCCGCCGTCGCTGAATTGCGACGACACGCTGTTGATGCGGGACGAGCCGGGCTCCGGACGCTCCGCGGGGGGTTTGCCCGACATTCGCTGACGGCAGAGCTCCTGTGCGGACCGGTTAGCTTAGCGTTAGCCACGGACGGCACAGCGGTCACTTTGATATATTTCACTCTTCCAACAACAACCGTAGCTGTCCAATCAGCTGGCGCTCACCTGGTAGGCGGCGGTGGCGTCCTGTCCGGCGTCCGCTCCCAGGTTGCTGAGCTTTTCCTTGAGTTTGTGGTGCGAGCGGTGTCGGAGGCAGTAGACCACGCTGGACGCCAGCAACACGCCGGCCATGCACGAGACGGACGCCACGGTCAGGGCCAGGAACTTGGTGGACTCGGCCTGGCTGTATTTGCCCGGGATGGCCAAGATCTCCTTGCCCTGGAAAGACAGGGAGACGGGAGAGAAAACCAAAAGGTCAAGACGGAGCGCCACACCAACGGATAGGACGCCGACTCTCGCCCTTTGAATGGATGGGGCGGCTAGGGCGGCCAATGAGTTCCAAAAATCGACCCAACGACTTCCTCGCTAGTAGACGTCCAATCCAATTGAAGCGGGAGGGTGGCACAGTACAAACATTTGTCCACTTGCCGCCAATCTTCCCACTTCAAATAGATTGGACGTTCAGCGCTGCCAATGTCTGACCAAGTCGTGATAACAATTATTTGAAATATTTTTAAATAATATTATTATTGTTATGTTCAATGGTATTACAATTTCATGTCATTTAGACCATTTTTTTAAATTTATTTATTGTTTTATTTTTTTTAATTTTTTTAAATTTTTTTTTTTTTTTATTTTTTTATAAATCGGCCGATATCAAAACATCGCCAGCTAAAAAAAACGACAAATAATATGAACGAGTTTGAGCGCCATTGACAGCGATGGGCGTCCAATCTATTCTGTCAAAATGAATTGGAGGTCCATCGCCTCCTATTCACTGTAGATGAAAAGAATTTTGGGGGTGAGGGGGGCAAAGCGCTCAATGCACGGGAAGCCCGGCAGCTGTTAAGCTGGCTGTCAATCAGACGTGCGTGTCAATCATTCCGCGGAGACTCTTTAAGAAAAAAAATGGCAGAACAATTCTTCCACGTTGGATTGGGAGCGCCATCTGGATGCTGAGAAACGTCCCCCCCTCAAAAAAACTAGCTTCCCTTGCCTTCTCTTCTCCGCCAAAATAAAACGCATTTGTTCTCCGAATGAAACGAGGAGCGCGCGAAGGATGGGTAAAATAAAAGGAAAAAGACGAGTGGCCCCCATCCTCCATTGTCCATCTGCTGGCACCAGTTTCCTGGTTGACTCATTGGCTGCCATTGACAGCGACAGACGTCCAATCCATTTGAAATAGAAGGGTTGGCAGATGCTTCAAATGGATTGGACATCTATCTACCAATGATAAACACATTTAGGGTGTTGTCATTTGGTTCAAATGTCACATGGTTGCGCATCTTGTCTTTTATTTTGACACTTTTAGCCAAAATAGATGAAGAGTTTGAAATTAGAAGAGTTCAATTGGTCCAAAAATTAAAAAACAAAAAATTGAACAAAATTCCCCCATTCATGCTTTTATTTTGAAACTTTTAACTACATTTAGAATTGGAGTGGCCAAAACTGTTAAAGGTTCAATTGGTCAAAATAGGTATTCATTTGAAGCACATTTAAATTGTACGCTTTTATTTTGAAACTTTAAACATCATTTGGAATAAGAATGATCTGAAGGCTTGAACGTTGCAACGGAGAATTTATCACCAAGAAAATTGGAAAATTGAACACCTAAATCCTAAAAAATGAAGAAAAAAAATGTCATAAAGCTTTAAAAAAATAAAGCTTTATGACATTTTTTTATGACGTTACTTGTTAAAGTGTCAACTTTTGTCGGACGCAAGTGTTTTTGAATGAGAACGCCACGCTGATGGAATTGTCCCGTTTCAAATGTGACGTCATATTTCAACCGCGCTTTGGCCTAAAACGACGGCATAAAAATGCTCCCAGAAAAATGATGATTTCCACTTTCCCAATCAACTTTTTTGGTACGCCTGCACGTCGCGCCGAGATGGAACGGCTATTTACCAAGACGCGGCCACGAAGCGACGAAGAGGGCGACGGAAAGCACCCACCTCACGGTCCTCATCCTCGTTTTCCGGCGCGTTCCGGCAAAAAAAGTCATTTTTCCAGGGATGGCGAGGCGTGGAGGACGAAGCGCAAGCGAGCCAGCCAGCCAGCCAGCGAGTCTTTCTTGGCCAGCGGAGTGCACACACACACACATCCCCCTTTTATGGGTAGCCCCGCCCTCGGCCCGCTGGTCGCCCGCCCGTCTCCCGCACATGTCGTCGGTCTCCCCTCCCCGGTCGCCATGGCGACGACTCCACATGTTGTCGACAGGAGGGCGATGACAAAGACGAGCGCGTTCCGTGCAAAATGATTGTCAACGGTGCGGGAATAAAAAATTATAAATTTGAAAATGTCCTGACACGTTTGAACGCAAGATTCTGTTTCTTCACTTCCTTAATGTGTTTTGACGAAGGGCGGGAATTTACGCATTTTATGACGATAAATTCATAACTAGAAGGAAAAAGACGTTAAGCACAATAACCATAAAAAATATATATTTAGCATTGTTCTAAGGAATTCGGAATCTTTTTCACGTTTTTTTTTTATTTGGAGGGCCACAGTTAACCCTATTAAATCAATAATTGATAGCAATTTTAAATTCTTGAATGGTACCTGGGAACAAAATCTGATCATTCTAAAAATGATATTTTTCTGCCACTGACAGTAACAAACGTCCAATCTATGTCCAATTAACTCATTTAAATTCACAGCAAAAGTTTCTGAGGTGAGTGTTTGTACGTACAATTTGAGTATAACCGCTAATGGCAGCCAAATAAGTTAATAATAAGCCTATAAAATATACAGTAATCCCTCGAATATCACGGTTAATGTGGACCAGATAATCGAAAAATTGCAAAGTAGGGTCAGACCTATTGTAATTTTTTTTTCTTTAGTGCTGAGTCATAGTCGCAAAAGTGGCTTCTGGATTTTCACATTTTTATGAACTTTTAAAAAAGAAATTATTTTTTTTAAAATAATAAATAGTGGGGAAAAAATTGAAAAGTAGTGAATTCACCATAAGTGATAATCGAGGGATGACTGTATTAGGTATTAGCGAGATGAATATATCGTGGTCAATGGCGGAGTTCACCGAGTTTCTCCAAAATGAAATATTGGGGATGATGAATATGCAAATGAACGAGTTGGAAGCAAAAGAAAATGGCGCGTCTCCCGACGTAGACGGACGAGCGTCAACGGCGCCCGGAGCAGATGACGACGACGACGAGCTCTTTCTTGGAGTGTTTGCGTCTCCGACTCTTGCCTTTATCTTTCTATTCAAGTGAGCTGAGCCCCTCCTCCCTCCCCTCCCCTCACCTCAAAGCCAAAGACAGCACCCCCGCACCTCCCTTTGTGCCCGCCCGCCCCCTTTGCGACAGCTGGAGGTGTCAGGCAGCCACTCGAGGCGCGAGATGTCGCTAATTCTCCCCTCGACCCCCACGCCGCCTCCCCCGAGCCCCACGCGGCGTCCATTTTTCACTTTGCTCAAAGTAATACGTTGACGCTAGCACGGCGGTCCACCAACTTGTCATTCCGTTAACTCATACGCTACCAAACAACCCGCCGCCAGACATCCCCTTTAACAAATGGCCGATCTTTGGCGCGAGGCGAACGCCGAACTTACAAAAAAGGGTTACAAAACTTTAAAAAACTTTAAAAAACCACTTTCTTTGTATTTTTTGTAGTGATGAGGAATAGCCCATAAGTTGAAACGATTGCCTTTTAAGGGTTAATGTTAAGAATAAAAAACGTTCATTGGCTCCTTCTGTCAAAATGGACGCCAATGGCAGTCAATAAATTATTACTTTAATATAGAATTTAAAAATCTTTTTTTTTGGAAACATTGCCGAATCCACCTAAAAAAAAAGTGACCTTTGCAAAGAAATGGCAAAGTTTGAAATTCATAATAAACCCAGGCGACCTATGAAAAGCTCTACAAAGCGATTGGACGTCTATCGTCGTCGATGGCGACGAAATGCCATCATTTGGAATGGCAGGGAAGGGGTTAAAAGAGTGAACTTGGATGGGGCGGGGGCAGCAGCGGGTCGGTCGCCATGGCGATGACGCTAGTCAGGACCGCTGGGGTGCAGCTAATCATGAATAATTATGCGGCCTTTTTACTTTCTTTTTTTTCCCTTTTTTTTTTACTCGCACCCTGCCTCCCGCCATGAAAATTGAGAGCTTAACGCCAATTGGCTGGAAAATAAAAACGCATTTTGATTGACAGACAGAATTAGGAGCTAGCAGGATGATAAAATGAAAGAAGATTGCGCAATCACAGTCTAAATCAGGGGCGGAGTCACAATAATAGGCTTTTATATGCTACTATTTGAGGGCCATTAACGTTTGTAGACGTCCGATCCATTTCGAACCTCCGCTCATTCATTGGCCTCTCCCGGATTGGACCTCTATGGACGAAATAACACTAAAGATGTAGCAAAAGGCGCTTTAAAAAGAGTTGATTTTTATGGCAGATCCGCTTCCGCTATCGGTCAATGAGTTTTAAAAAAAAAAGCGAGATAAAACTTACCATCGCTATTGCCATCTCAACCCAATTATCTCTTTTTTTTCCCCGTCGTTTTTTTTGGCCCGGAGCGAAAAATAATGTTCCTAAAAATAAAATCAAGCAATCTTTTTTGCAACGTTGGCGGTCGGATAAACGCAGCTGAGGTCGGAGCACCTGCGGCCAATTGCGGGTTTCAAGGACGCGTTTTAGTGCGCGCGGGGGTGCCGTCCTCCCTGGTCTCTTCCCGGCGAATTCCTCGGAGTATCGACGCGTTGCAAAAATACATGGCTTCGCTTAGTTTTTGGAACCCCGTTTGATGGCGACGCAGGTCGAGTTTGAAACGGCGAGAGTCGGCGGGAACGTCACGGGAATATCGGTTTTGCAAATGGTAATCACGCTCCGTATCGATATGAAGAGAAAAAACAACTTACGTCGGCGACTCCGGCCTCCAAAATGCTGAGTTCGGCTTCCTTCTCCAGCGTCGTTTTTTCCGCCTCTGCAACGGGAACAATACCCGCAAAAAATGAGGATATTTTATCTTCAAGGGACTAAAGATGGAAATGAGCTTTCAGCTATAATTTAATACATTTCCATATCATCAATATGTATTGTCCCTTTATTAAATAAATCAAACTCAAATATTTTCATCATCATTAGCCAGCTAGCTAAGGTCCTTATTGAAGTGCCGGCTATCGCGACCTCTGACCTCCGCCCCCTTTGCGAGTGCCCGTTCTCACGGCCGCGACGCCCCGTTGCACTTGGACCCCCGGCCTCCCCCTTGCGTAATAAACAAAAGGTCAGCGACCCCGGTGGCTTTGTGCCGAGATGACGGCGGCGCGCGACGACTCCCGTCTTAACGCAGGCTGGCTGTGAACTTTGACCCCAGGGGTTGCAAGACACTCACTCACTTTTATTTTTAATGTGTGTACAGTAATCCCTCGATTATTGCGGTTAATGTAGAGCAGACATGGCCGTGATAAACGAAAAAAAACGCAAAGTAGGGTCACCCCTATTTAAAAATAAAATTAATTTTTAAAAAATGTATATATATATATATATATATATATATATATATATAAATAATAATAAAAAATAATAATAATAATAATAAAATAAAATAAATAGATTTAAAAAATATATATTTTAAATGTATTTTTTTTATTTTATTTTATTATTATTTTTTTTTATTATTATTATTTTTACTTGGGTGCTGAGTTCTAGTAGCAAGCGTAGGAAAGGGGAGTGGCTTTTGCGTGTGAGTTTCAGCGTGGATTTTCCCATTTTTATGAACTTATAAAAAAAAATTCCCCCAGGGAAAAAAACGCGATGTAGTGAAACCGCGATAATTGAGGGATTACTATCCCTTAGTTGGACCTGGAATACGAAAAATAATGCCATTTTGGCTCCACATTTTCTGCATAACTAGGACGAAAGTTGGACATTTGGAATATAGCCTCCATCTTGGATCCAGTTTAGTGACACTAATTCTTTTACTTTGGACTCAAGCAAAATAAAAACAAAAGAAGTACTTACCAGCCACTCGAGCCACATCCGCCGTGGTGACGTTTTGCCGGTTGGGGCTGACCTTGAAGGTGACGGCCGGGCCCACCACCCTGAAACAAAAAAAAGGGTGCAATGACTCCAATTGTTCAACGTTACCATATTCCATATTTTTTTCCACGAAGGAAACAATGGAACGAACGTACGACAACTCGGCGATGTCGGTGATCCGGATTCGCGCCAAGCCGGCCAAAACCTCCATCAAGTGCAGACCTTGGTCCGTCGGAAGAACGCTGAGGACAACAAGAGGGCGGGCCATCTTAGGGGGCGTGGCCAATACGGCAGCACGTCTTTTATGACCCAAATATTCAGGTTGGGAAAAGCAAGCCTTTGTTCCAAGATACGAAAACAATCCAAACATCCCCAAAACGGAAATACGCTTCTGGTCTTTTATTTTGAAATTGCCCCAATAGAATTGCTTTCCAAAAATGCCCTTAATTATGATGTTTTAAGGACAGATTTGCCAATTTTAACAATGACTATTTTAATGTTTGTATGATTTTTGTCTTTGGGCGGCGACTGGTACTCACTCGGTGTCGGTGATGACGTATCCGAAGACGTCGTCGTCGGCCGCCGCCGCCGCCTTCCCGCCGGCCTTGACGTCCAGCTGCAGTTCCTCGGGCGCCTTCCGACCCGCGTGCTGGTATTTGGCCACGACGGCGGGGGGCCGAGGGGGCGCTGGGGGTCCCGTCTCCCTCAGCCAGGCCGCCACCGCCGAGACCTCCTCCAACGACTGCGCCGCGTCCTTCTTCTGCAGCGACACGTTCTCCGGGTCTTGGCGTCCGTCATGGGGGGGCGGCGCCGGCGGTGGCGTGGAGGAGGAGCCTGAGGCTTTTTGGTCCAGGTAACTCAGCAGTTTGCCAAATACGTTTTCATCGCCAGCCTAAAGTAGCGGTAAAAATCTTGGTGTTAGTATTTATTTATTATTTATTATCATTATTTTATAACATTCATTTTTTTTAAATGGAGAAAAATAAAATGCATATGGTTTTTGGTTAGTTTTTTTTAAGATTAAGACAACATTCTCATAAAATATATATTTTTTATATTTTTGTTTGTACTGAAATAAATGTTATATTTTTTTTTTGCTTTTGACGTATTCATGTATTATATTTGTTCATATTTTCGGTGCTTTTTTAATAAATTAAAAGAAAATTCAAATAAAATCAAAATAGGAAAGGGCTTACTAATAATGGTTGTTTCCCTTTTTCTAATTACAAAAAGAAAGTCTATATTTATACTTTCTTTATTACTTACTTGGTTAGTTATTTTAAGATTAAGAGAGCATATATATTTTTTAAATATTTTTGTTTAATTGATTTTGTTTGCTATTTTTAATTAAAAAAATGAAAAGGAAAATAGAAAAGGTTATTTTCTTTTTATAATTGAAACAAAACACACCTGTATTTGCATATTTTCTATAAGTTGGGACATGATCATTGAAGAATATCAGACGGCGTACCTTTTCCTTCACTTTGTCATCGTTGGTCAGTGACTGGACGCCTGTTGGCAGAAAAAACGGAATGGATTCGAGGCCTCCTAAAGATAAACTGAGCTTTGAAAACAACATGGCTTCAGGTCGGCCATGTTGGTAGGGGCAACCTTCCCGTCAGTTCAAACCAAGCGACAATGATCTGAATTTTTAAGTATCACACTTTTATTACAGCGTCACCTGCAGGCGGATGAGGAGAGCTGGTCTCCGTGTCCCCGTCCCCATCCTCCTTCCTTCCTCCTTCTTCTTCCCCGCCTTCCGAGTCCCGGGCTCGGACCCCGTGCCCGTTTTTATCCACCACTTGCAGGGCGTCCACGATGAAATCGGACAGCTGGTCCACGTCGTGAGGCGTCAGGCGCTCCACGTCCAGGTGCTGCCGGCCCATGTTCCTCAGCACCTTCTGGATGAACTTTTCTGATTGGGCAGAAACAGAGACAGGAAATGTTTTAAGGCTTTGTTGTCAAATAGCTGGCCGCGCTTCCACTCCCGTCCACTGCGTGGCAGCACGCGGCATTCGCGCCATCTTGCAATGTGCTGAAATAACCCTTTTATATGATCCGAATGCTATTCAAATGAGGTGGCCTCACACTTCAGGGGTCGAGGGTTGGATCCCAGGTGGGTCCTCAATGTGTGGAGTTTGCATGGTTTTTTTCTGGGTACAACGCTTTACATTTAACATGCATTTACCGTCCACCGACGTAAGAGGGTCCTTGGCGGGAGGTCCCGGGGCGTCGGGTCTGGACCGGGAGCTCCCGGGGGCCGAGACCGGTCTAAGCGCGAGTCTCAGGTAGCCCAGCAGGACCCGCAATTCGTCGGCCGACGGCTTCCGCTGGACTTTGAAGGACGGAGACGTCTCGGGGACGGAGGGGCCGGGCTGGATGGAATTTAGAAGAACAATTTGACAAACAAAACGCAAAAATACAGTTTAAAGTTCTAACGGGATTGGAAATATTCAGCCCCGCCCACCTTCGGGAGGAGTCCGACGCGCCGCAGATAGGCCTGCAGGTTCCTGCTGAGCTCCGCCTCCACCGGGGCTGCCCCTGGCCTGTCACCACGCGCCGTTGATGGACCGTGCACATTCTCATCTCTCATGTTGTATTTCTTACCGGGCGTTTGAGGGCGAGCGCTGCTGAGGAATCCTTCTGACTTTGGAAAGTTCTTTGGCCAGGATGTGCTGGCTGGTGTCGTCCTCCCACGTCAAACCTGCGCACACACCTCCAAATTTTATCATGGCGGAGAACAGGAAGTGCCACTTAATCCAACATGCCAAGTTTTGGTCATGTTTTCCTCGTGTGGAAGAAACTGAGCTTTATGTTATTTTATTTAGTGATTGTTATGTTTTTATTTATTTATTATCACTGAACAAATAATGTGATTATTTTTATTATCATTATTACCATTTTTTTTACAGTTACGGTAGATAAAGTAGGCAAAATGGACATTTTTAGTAGCAATATTAATATTATTCAAATGTTTAATTTTTTTATACATATACGTTCATATAACATTTTATTATGTGGTACTATAAATGTGTTTGCATGATCAAACAATACAAAGTGCAGCTAACACGTACGTCCACTAGAGGGTGCCATCGTCTATCCTCACAATACAGAATGCAAATGGCTTGAGAGAATTATTTATATAATGAATGAACGAATTTCCTGTCAGCCTTTCCATTTCAAATGGATTGGACGTCCACTAGCCATAAACTCGTTTAAAGAGCTTCAATTTAATTTTCAACAGGTAAATGATTGGACGCCCATCATTTCCAATCGCATTGAAAGAGACAAAAAATACATTTCCACTTTGCGTGCGTGTGGGTTTACCCGCGGCGGCCATCTTGTCCAGCAGCAGTCTAAAGTGTTGGACGACGGGCAGGGTGACGTCGTACGAGTAAGCGTCCTGGACGGGAGCGGAGCGGCACCTTCCGAACATCCCATCTAAAAAAGGGATAAAAGTAATGAGACGACGCATTGCACTCGGAATTGGACTCGATCGGAAGGACGGCATCTTACCGTTGACGCACAACTCCAACGGCGTGCACAGTTCGGCCTCAAACAGACAACCTGAAATAACCACGGGTTGAAAAAAAATGTGAAATTAATTCCGATTAATCGCATTCTGGATGGATCAGAATTAGAAATTAGCACACTTATTTTAAATATGTAAAGCTCATTGGCTGGCACTAATGGCGAAAGACTCCAGATACATTTGAAGTTGGAGGGTCGACAGAAATAAAGATAAAATGAAATTAAATGAGATAAAATGGAGTTAAAATAATTGACTGTGAGATGAAGTATGAGTCAGCGCATTCGGTTTAAAAATGAATTCAAAAGTAGTACAGTCACATTAATGTTCATCTATGCTAACTCACAAAATGAAAGTAAACGCGCCACAAAATTAACTGTGCTAATTAATATTAAGACTGACTTACGGCACACAGCCTCCATTTTTTTACTAGAGATAATGACTTAATAAGCAGTTAAACTATTTAACTAGGATAAATTACGATTAATCACGTTCTGTGTAATCATGACTTCATAAGTAGCATTTAGCACACCCTTATTATAAATGTAGTGACATATTAATAGAGCCAAATTGAACGCATTAAATGGTATTGAAATAGGATATTGTCATTTATTTTGGACTTAATTTATATGTATATGAGGACAATTAGATTTATGTTTGAGTGGGGCATGTGATTGTGTCTTGCTAGCTTCGAGACTGTTCTGACAAATTGCATTATTAGGTTTTATTCCATTAGTTAAACATTTGTATCTAGAAATGTATAGATTAATTCATTCATGTTCCTATTTTTCTATTGATTTTAAGTCTACAACGTGTATCGAATCCAAATGTTTGTGTGGAAACTTGCTAGCTTAAGTGCTAAATGTACTTACGTTGTCGTACATTGCTGAAATACACACATTTGAGGAGTAAATGTGTATTTTTGGACTTATTAACATGTGAAATATGATGATACGTGTATTTTCGGACTTATTAACATGTGAAATATGATTATAGTTAAAAAATAAAACAAGGTGTGTGACGCACGACGGCCTTTTTCAGTGTTTACTGTAATGAGGACTAATTAAAGACTCGTTGGTTGCAATGGAAGCTCTCGCTACCGTGCTCTTTTAATAATCATCGTTTGTGTGTTCGTTTTGCACTAGGACGTTCATTTTTCTTCTTTTTCTACGTTGATAAATTGATTGGACGTGTGCGAATGCTAAAATGGAACCCGTCAGAACCACACTAAGTGGCTCCGAACGAGCCGAACGAGCCGAACCGACTCACCGAAGCGCCTGTCGGCCGAGGCGGGGGAGGAGGAGGTCCGCAGGAGGAGGAAAAGGAGCAGGTGGAGGAAGGAGGAAAGCGGCAACATGTCTATCCCGCCTCGGAGTCTAGTCGGCGCGTGAAAAGGCCATGTTCACCGCCTGAAGGCTACGTTTGGTCGGCGCCTACGCGGCTTGTGGAGTCGGTGGGGCGGATGGATGGATGGATGGATGGATTGAGGGAGGCAGGCAGGCGGGCGTGGGGGCGGAAGGGCTCCTCGCTCGGTGGGGCGTTTTATTCCTCTTCTTCCTCCCGTTTGGACCTCGCCGGAAAGCGCCCGTGTCTCCACGCGCACCACATCCGGAGCTAGCTGTCAAAATAAAAGTCAAACAGGAAGACGCCGTTATAGTTATAGGCTTTTCTGTCAGGTTATCTACAGAAATATGGAACTCATTTGGCCACCATAACAAAACACAAGCTGAAAATAAAAGAGAAATTGTCATTTTCTTGTCTTTATTCCAAAAACAAAAAAAACATTCTTAAGTCTATAGTACAAGGAAGCTGTTTGTGGGTCACAGCAACTTATTAAGGCACAAAAGGAAGGAGCGTTTTTAGTGACCCGTTCAAATAAAAGCAGAGTTCAGGCTTACTTTGAAAAGTGTTTCCAACAGAATCTAAATTTCAGTATAAGACACTAATGATGACCTTGACTTAAGTTAAGACTGTGAGTAAACCATGTAAATATCTAAACTTTAAAACGTTAAAGCCAGTGACGACGATACACGTCCAATCCATTTTGAATGGGAAGATGGGAATGAATTAAATTTGACCCTCCTACGCAAAATGGATTGGACGTCTATCGCGATAAACGGCAGCCAATGAGTAACTTAATATTACTTCGAACATATATGAAAAAAGAAATACAAAAAAATATAAATCGCCATTAAATATGATGATACATATTCATATTTTGACAAAATCTACAGATGGATGCAAGTTGGCTATAATGTTTATATGTATATATTGTGTTATTCCTAATAAATGCGGTAGGAAAACATTTTGTGATATTTTCAAAGACAGAACAACTTTGGCAAGCGTTGCAAATTAAAGCTAAACAAAATTGCTATATCCATGAAAAATAAATCTTTGGTTTCTATGGCTTCATGACTTTTATCCAAATCATAATATTGGCAAAAATAAGGTCAAAATGTCAGCTTTTGTTTCCCCATCCAAGAAAATTGAAAAATACAAATTTTGTATCGAAAACTAATTCGATGGCTGGCGCGCGAAAGAAATAAAAAAATAAATAAAAAGGAATCTTCTTTAAGCACAATGGCACACATCTACAAAAAATGATATTCATTTTTGAAATCTTTTCTAAAGATGGGTATTTCCCTTTTTTGGTCGCTAGGGGCGCTCTTCAGGCTGCTCCAGGATGGATGGACGATTAAGACTTTAAAGATGGTGAGGCTTCCTGTGGCCATCTTCACTCAGATCATACCTGGAGTTCACAATCAAAAAATTAATTTAACATTTGAAATTTAATGAGCTAAATAATGACAATTCTTTGTCTTTTGTGAGAGATGACGGGATGCCAACTGACCATTGCGTCCAACCCTTGGCCGTGTCCTCGGGATTCAAACTCACCAACGCCTGACGGACAAAAACGTCATTTCGTCAAACATTAGAGTGGCACAATTTTGGTAGGGAGAAAAAAAGAAAAAGAAAAATACCTTTCCCAGAAGGCCAAAAAAGAAAAAGAAAAATACCTTTCCCAGAAGGCCTTTGTGCCTGGACAGCAGGCCTCCGCCGTTCTTGACGGCCACGTCCAGCGTCCTCCTGTGGAGCTCCACCAACGACACGCTGAACTCGAAACTGGCCAGCGCAAGCAAAAAAAACAATGTATCCAAACCCTCCGGCCACCAGAGGGCGCCACCTGCCACTCACGTCTGCTCGTAAACGGGGTTGAGCGTTTTCTTGAGCGTGTGAGATTTCCTACGTCCCGATCGCCGCTTGTCAGGGAGCAAGTAGAGGCGGACGTACGGGTCCGAGCCGTGATCGCTGAACGAGATCAGGTTCCTGGACGCCGGCAGAAGGAAGAAAAATCCAACTTACAGAACAAGTCATGGTTGGGTCCTATTTCGTAAGTAGGGGTATCAGTGTATTTTGAAAACGGTCAGATTTGATGTGGTTTGCGTGTGGTTGCGGGGTACCTGCAAGCGTGCACCGTCACCACCAACTTGTTCTTCTGGGAGCTGTGTACCACAGTCAGTTGAATCTCACCCAGGGGGAAGTAGTTGAGCCCAGAGCCACTAAAACATGAACAAAATAGCCAGGTGATTTTTAAAGAGGACACGTAGCCAATGACTGACAATTGTTGACTTTTTAAAGACTCCTGTCATTATTTTCAGGGACGTCCACGATTAGATGGGAATTGATCGGAAATTCGGCCCGATCGCGTCTTTTTCGGAGGATCGGAATTGGGTAAACATAGATGGCGTTTTCCCTTTTTTTTGGCTGTTATTTGATGAGTTAAGGTAGCAAAATAATCCATAAATAAAAAAATATAGAGACAATTTAGACACATTTGAAAGAAACCTTGAAGTATATATATATATATATATATATATATATATATATATATATATATATATATATATATATATTTAAAAGGGCCAAAACCTTTGCGGTATATTAAAAAAAAAAAAATCTGAACTAGCTGGATAGTAGAGTATAGATGAAATAAAATACATTTAAACAATTTGTTACGAACCTTATTTTGGTGCCGCACAACAACTTTTTTTACAATCTTTTTTTAACCCGATTTCCGACCAATTCTGACAATTTTGCCAGTGCACTGTCTTTGATGGCACTGCGAATTCCTCGTTAAACTACGGCACCCCGCTTAGGAGATTTTTGTACATCGCCGAGGGTCCAAAATGGCGGTCCCTTCGAAGGGACCGCCATTTTGGAGAAAGCGCCCGCTTACTTGTTCATCTGCTGGAGTCTCTGTTGCAGCTCCTGAGCGGCCAACGGGTTGGAGATGTCCGAGGCGATGCTGGGCGTGGCCTCCTTGGCGGCCCCTTCCGGGAAAAGCTGCGAGCCCGAGTGGGACCAGCTGGGCTCCCTCTGCCGCGTTCCCTCGTCGCCGTCCCGCTGCTGCTGCCGCCGCCTCAGGACGTCCTGGGAGGCCGAGCGCGGGATGGCGTCGGCGGCCGGCTCCGTGGGGTCGCCCCGGGCCGGCGTCCGGTCCCGCTGGGCCCCGGGGGCGACCCCGCCTTCTCCTTCTTCTTCCAGACATAACACCTGAAAGCGCAAGGACGGTCACGGACGTCCGATCTCGTGGGAGCCACACCACATCAAATGAATGTGTGAATGTCAGAAACGTTCACGTGAATTCCACCGAGTAGACGTCCGATCCATTTGAACCGAGATGGAAAGCCACAAGTTGCTTTTACTGTGAATTTTTCTGAGTTTATCGTTAATAGATGTCCAAAGGATTGGAAGCGGGAGGGATGGCAGCGGATGAACGAAGCGCCAAATTTCCCGGTTCAAATGGATTGGACAGTCTACCAGTGACAAACTCAATCCAATCTAAATGAAAGTTTCTTGCGTGGGAGTTTATTCACACATTCTTTTGTCGCGAATTTCACCGAGCAAAAGTCCAATCCGTCTAGCATAGAATTTATCACGCGGTAGTATTTGGGATGGGCCGTACCCGCAGAGCCATCTTCATCTTGAGGCAGCTGCTGGGTCCCGAGTTGCGCAGGGGAAACTGCTGCTGCAGCGTCATGTCCGGCGCCTCCAGCAGGCGGCTCAGGGGTACGACGAGCGTCCCCAAGGAGCAGTCGTCGTGCTTGGCGTCTTTCACCTGACGGACGGAAGGACAGGTTAGGGGAGCTGAACTCCTTCCTTCCTTCCTTCCTCCCACCCATCCTCCTTCCTTACCTCCACTTCCAGATCTTGAATCCTGGGATTGTGGATCAAGAAGGTGAAGGCTTCTTCCCACACGGGCTCGTCGGTCTTGTAGCGCGTCTGCAATTCAAACGCGCCCGCTCACATCATCTTTCATTCCCAAAGACCAAAATGTGCAAAGTCCGTCGTTGGCTTTCTTTGTTTCGGAGCTAAACGGGTTTTTGACGCGCTTCCACTTTAAGATCATGATTGCGGTTTTTGCGTGTGCGGTCGATTGGTCGCCGGTCTTTTGGTCACTGTCTTTTGGTCGCCGGTCTTTTGGTCGCCGGTCTTTTGGTCGCCGGTCTTTTGGTCGCCGGTCTTTTGGTCGCCGGTCTTTTGGTCGCCGGTCTTTTGGTCGCCCCGACCGCGACAACTGGCAACCAAAAGACCGGCGACAAAACAAGGTAAAACAACACGGTCTACGCATGAATAAAAGGCAACAATGGCCCTGAGCAGTTTCACTGAGCTGACATGTGATTGTAGTATAAGAGTTTGTATGTACATGCGCTGTCCCTTTAAGAAGATACGTCCGTCAGGGTCTTAACAAGTTCTCCAACAAAAAACAATAAAAGTCCGGGAAATTTGGAGCTTTTCTTTAGCCTAATAATTAATAGGGCATTAAGTCTGACTAAATAATAATTTGCAGTTTGTATTTAGGGAATTTGAGCAACGATTTTAAATGGTAATTATCAATAACCTTCCGGGCGACCAAAAGACCGGCGACCAAAAGATCGGCGACCAATCAACCGTGTACCCGTTTTTTGTACATCACAAATATAAAAGGACATAAAAGTATATATCGATGCATTTATTTCTGGAAGCGCATTGAGCACGGGGCGGGGCCAATTGGGTCAAAATGGTGCCGCGCCCGATTGGTCAGGGCACCTGTGACCCTTTAAATGGCCTTTTTTGGTTTGTTTTATTTGGGGTTTTTTTCCTGGCACGAGAAGTCCAAGATAAAGCATTCGGATCCGATTTTGGAAGAAGAAAAAAAATCATATTTTCGGCTCACCTTGCTCTCTTCCGACTTGTGACCCACTCGAAGCTCGACGAAAGGACTGGGATCGCTGGTCACTTTCTTCCCGGCCTGCGTCAACAACAACAACAAAAAAAGCTTTACAAAAGCGCCAACGATGGCCAGAAATCCATCAACGACAACAACAGAGGTCAGATTGGAGATTTCTCTTTCTGAGCGTTTGCGGTTTTTCACTCACGGGGAGGTGTTTGGCCGAGTCCAAGAAGACCACCAACAGCGCCGAGGAGGGGCCCTCGTTGGCCTTGCCGCGGTTGGTTCGAATGGCGGCCAGAGCCTGTCGGGAGGTCGGATTAGATTGGATGAGATAACTTTTTTCATCCCGTATTTGGGAAATTCAAGTGACACGTCACCCCCAAATGTCACCTGGTCCAGCTTGTCGGGCGTGGCCAAAAGAGACAACCACTCCAGCCTCAGGTGCAACTTCCCGGTGGCGACGTCGTCCAGACTGAACCACTGGGCAAGAAAACACAACATACAGAAAATGGGAAATATTTGCATATCGTGACTTAAATAAGTACAGTGGTACCTCGTCATACGACCGCTCGTCATACAAAATTCTCGTCTTACGGTGGAAATTTCGATCGAACAATTCGCCCGTCATGCGATCAAAATTTCGTGATGCGACCAAGCCAGGTCTTTTTTGCATATCTTTCGTGTATAACAATATTTACGAGCACGGAACGATTAATTCATACGAGTTTCTCCTAAGACCAGGAAACGCACAACGCGCATGCGCGGGCAAAAAGAGGGCTTTCTGGGTAATGAAGTACACTCGTGCACACAACACCCATAGGCAATGGCAACCTTTCTCAGAATAAAACTTCATTACCCACAATCAATATGTGGGTAAGCGCAACTATTGTATTTACTGTTATTTTTTCTAAGGAAAGAAGCTCCCGCGATCGTTCTTTAAAGACTATTTGTCGTTGGCAAGTGGTCGTGCGTTATCCTATTGTGAGGACATTTGTGTGCATCATTTTGGGAATATTTTGAAGGGAATAGTACAACAGCAAACAGCCCATCGATAGCAAACGTGAGGGTGGGTGGAGGCATGGCAAACCGCCAACCCGGAAAACCAAGGTAACAAAAGATTACGACAAAATTAGAATTCAGTTTTGTGTAAACTTACATGAAACGTATGTTTGAGTGTCTGTATATATTAATCCAAGTTAATTTAAATGTGTTTGTTCCGTTTACGAGTGCGTTGTCCTGGAAATTAAACGACCCACCCCCACCACCCCCAAACGTCTCTGTCTCCCGTCGGCGAAATCTGCCCAATTTTAGTTAGATTAAACACATTTTATTACTATTAAACCACTAGTTATGTGTTACTTTGTTCATAGATGGCGAATGAGAAGAAATAAAACATTTTTCCAATCCAATATCCTGTTTTTGGTGTTTTTTCAGAGGGCTTGAACCAATTCATTTGTTTTCCATTCATTTCAATGGAAAACGTCCGCTGGAGTTACGAGAATCTCGTCATACGAGCTCAGTTCCGGAACGGATTAAGCTCGTATCTCGAGGTACCACTGTAATGACTTCATCCATTTATAGATGCATCAGCCCACTCACCTCGTCCACTTTACGCTCCTTGGCCACCTCGTCCACGTCGATGGTGACGCTGGAAGGATGGAAACGGAAGCAAATCAGCCTCCCTCTCATTGGACGTCTCCTCGCGACAAACGTAGCGTTACCTCCCCAGCTTGTCGTCTTTGTCGGTGTCTTCGTCGTACAGTTGCACCTCCACATTCTGCCCGTCGGGGTCCATCACTTTGGCCTGCCAGGCGCCAGCCGGGGGGGGTGAGCGGCGGCGCCGCCCCAAAGCCCGCCCCTTCGCCGTGGCCTCACCTCGTAGACGGCGTTCCACCTGGGGTTGACCGTGTCGTGGATGACTTTGCTCTGGAAAAGCTCGGTTCCCACCCGGATGACGCCGTAGGGGTCCGACTTGCCCTTGATGAGACCGCCCAGGAACTTGTCCTTGCCCAGGAGGTCCTGGCCCTCCAGGAAGTGGATACGCAAGATGCCCTGAAGGAGGCGGCGGGTTAGCGTGGGAGATCATAGGAGTGTGGGGGCTTTTGTCGTACTTGGGGGATGGGGAAGAGGAGCTGCTCCAGCTGGGCCTCGCCCACCAGCGGGATGCTGATGCGGTTGGGGAGCACCAGGATGCCGGCGATGATGTCCTGGATCAGGTTGTCGCACAGGCCGCTGGACGGGAGAAGCAATACAGCGCTTGAAACGTTTTACATTTTGAACGCCGTCATCACCGTAAACAGACCTTTTCCATGCAATTCGCAGTGTGGCCGACAGAGGGCGTCAAATTGACCTAATATAACAATAACCAGATTTTTTTCAGCTCTTTTCAACTTTCTTTTGTGATTTGAAACGAGTTTATCATGAAGATTTGTTCATTTGCTGCCATCCCTCCCACTTCAAACCAACAGAGGGCGTCCAATTGACCTAATATAACAATAACCAGATTTTTTTTAAAGCTCTTCAACCTTCTTTTGTGATTTGAAACGAGTTTATCATGAAGATTTGTTCATTTGCTGCCATCCCTCCCACTTCAAACCAACAGAGGGCGTCCAATTGACTGAATATAACAATAACTAGATTTTTTTTAAGAAGCTCTTTTCAGCTTTTTGTGATTTGAAACAAGTTTATCATGAAGATTTGTTCATTTGCTGCCATCCCTCCCACTTCAAACGGATCATGGCGGTCAATTTTGAAGCATTGCAGGTCATTTCCTGTTGATTTTTGTCCATTCTGGGTCCCTTCCTGTTGATTTTGGGGCACGCGCAGGTCGCTTCTTATTACATTTTGCGTCAATAAACAGGAAGTGGCCCAGAAATGTATTGCGGTGACCCAATATCAACCGGAATAAAGACTACTCAATAGTTAGCTGACATTTCAGCAGATTGTGCGTCACCGTTTCTCATTCCTCCCAAAAACGAAAGCTATGGATTTTCTGCCTCTGAAGTGGCACCCAATGTCCAGCAGGGGGCAGCGCGGTTATTCCAAATTCTCTCCCTACCGCAATCAAGAGTCGGCACGTACATTCATTCTATGCTAGGTGTGTTCCCTTGGCACGAGAACGCGCATTCCACAAGGGAAACGCCCACAATCACACTTACTCGCGCCACGCCAAGTCTGAAAGTGAAAAAAAGGGCGTGGCCGGGGCAAGTCAACCGCCCGACCGCGCGCACGCTCGTCTGCGCGCGCCACCGAAGCCCCAAAAAAAACCCGTCAGACGGGGAAGGCGACATTTCCAGAGAAGAACGGCAGGAGCGGCCGGTCGCTCTGGGGTGAAAACAAACAGGAAGCCAGCGGGAAACGCCGCTCGTCTCCTCGCGGGCGCTTATTTCTCAGTGTCAGCCCTCCAAGGTTGTTAGCTCTACCACTTTAAATGAAATGCCCACGCGATTGGACATCTCTCAGGGCCGTCAGAGTTCAAAATAAATGGTAAATTCCAGCTAAGCAAGTGGCGACAAGGGAACAAAACAAAAACAAAAACAAAAAGAATCACATACTTGAGCCCAGGAATGTCTAGTATGTTGGTTAGACCCGTCCAGTTGATGTCCAATAGCTGAAAGACACATTTGGAGAACATCTGTGACTCATCTTTTGCACATTCTCATGTCGATATCGATCAGAGCCGTGATTGGCTCAAATTACAGCTCTATGCTAGAAAAAAAAGAGCTGCCAAATAGTACGGATCTTCCATAGTTGACTATGTCCGTTTTTACCAAACTACTTCATATGCATTTTGTATCAAAATTATTTTTTTTAAAAGCAATGTTTTTTTTCAGCAATTAACATGAAATAAAAATAAAAATGTTGAAAGCTCTTATTTTTGGCTGGCCATTTTAACTGTGGAATTGACATCTCACATCTGTATATCTGGCAACGAACTCGATGGAATGACATCATCAACGTGGGACTTACGGGTTGACATCATCAACGTGGGACTTACGGGTTTTTGGAGGAAGAAGACGGAGAGCGCCCCGATCAGCGGCATGTCTCCCAGGAGAGGCTCCATCACCACCCGCATCACGCCGTGAAGCTGCAAGACAAGGCGCTGTCATTTTGCGTTTTCAAAGACAAAAAAGTGGCCAGAAGACCAGATGGCTGCTTACCTGGATGCTCTTGATTCCCCCCCTGCAGTAGTACTTCTTGACGTCTACATCGATCTCCGTGTTGCCCGCAAAACTGCAAAAAAAAGTACAGTAATCCCTTGATTATTGCGAATTCACTACGATTTTTTCCCACTATTAATTATGCCCCCAAAAAAGGATTATTTTATAATAGGGGTGACTCTACTTGGCGATTTTTCGATTATCGCAGGCAGGGGTTAGGGTTTACATTAATCGCAATATTCGAGGGATTACTGTAAAAACCTGATTTGATCAAAAATGTAAATGATACTGAGAAAATAAAACCACCAAAGGATTTTTCTTTTTAACTTCCCATGACGATTCCTTTTACAAAATATAAATAATATTGACATTTTGCACGTTGTCATAACGCTCAATCATTTTGAAAGTAGCGCGCGCTCACTTCCTTTTCAACGATACGTCAGTTGTTCCAAGCGGTTAGCTAAAAGCAACACGTGACTAATAGTTGATTTCCTGTTTTGTATTTCCTGGCGAGATTGAACAATGGAAAAAAAATTTTTTTTTTTTTTAAATATGAAATCATATTGAGCTTTACTTTTGTACGCCACTAGCCAATAGGATTTTTGGACGCTAACGTGAATGTCCCACCTGATCTGCAAGTCCATGATAACCTGCCTCTTGTCCACATTCTCCGTGTAAACCTTGACGCCGTTCACCCGGATAGGCTGCGGAAAAAAAAGATGAGCGCTCAGGGCAAGCGACAGCATTGGTCGACGCCGCCGGCCGACGCCCACCTTGTCCCCCATGTCGATCTTGGAGAAGCTGAAGGAGGCCAGGTAGGGGCTGGCCCCCCGGACCGCCGGCTCGATGCTGTCCCGGAACAACTTGTCCACAAACTGGCAGATGAACGGCCACATCTGCTTCACCGTCTGCCAGGAAATGACACGACCTCCATTTCCACTTCCTGCCGTACGGGGACTACAAAAAATGACGAGCGAGTTACCTTATTGAGCCACTCCACTCTCTCCACGTCCGGATAATGAACCTGTGAGGACAAAGTCAAAGTTCGTTTTACTGGGGAGGTCCGCCGTCAGAAATGGGGTCGTGATTTTGGGTCCTTTTGAGTGTTCCCGTTGTTGTTGTTCTTATGGACTTGGATTGGATTGGATAAATTTATTCATCCCGTATTTGGGAAATTTCGTTGTCACAGTAGCAAGAGGGTGAGGATGCAGGAATAGGAAAGGCATTTCAGACATAAATAGATAGGTAATAAGTAAGTTAATGTTGCTTTAGTTTTAAAATAAAGGTTCAAATCAGAGATATGCTCCAAAGATGTCATGCATTTGGTCAACATTTTGGTCTCGTGGAAATTTTCTATTGATTCCTTTACAAAACAATGCTATATTTATCAAACGATAAATTGATTTTTGGCGGAAACATATCACTAAACGATTAGGATACAAAGTATCGTGATATTTACTACACCATATTGGTGTGTATATATATATATATATATATATATATATATATATATATATATATATATATATATATATATATATATATATATATTCACCTAGTAGATGTTATCAACATCATTAAGTACATACATACATACATACACACATACATACATACATACGTACATACATATATATATATAAATACATACATATACACATACGTGTACATACACCTATACATATACATACACACACACACACATTAGCACATATATACATACACATAGATGTACATGCATGCATACAGTAGGTCTTAACACTCAATTGAACACTACATTCAAAGTCATTTCTCCATTTTCAATGAAACTAGCTTATGCCAAAAAAGCCCGCTCAACGACACGAAAGGCCAATTATTATTTGTTTGACAGCTTTGAAGATCGTACACTCGTTGCCCTCTCGCTGTTACGTTCCTCTGCATTGTTGCCATTCTCGCCCCGCCCGTGGCCTCACGAGACGGGCGTCGTAGCCCCGCCCACGCAAATTGAATTGACAAAAACCAAAGTGGGCGGTCCCAAACGTATACCAAAAACAACAGAATGCACCAAAATTTGCAACAAAATTTACAGAAAATCTGACATTTTTAAGTAAGCCAGCCCTTTTAAGATGAATTCCAAAGTCTTACAATTAAAACTAACCCTAGCACTAGTTTAATTGAAGGAATTGAAAGTGGGCGGAGCAAACCAAAGTCAAACACGACAGGATGCACAAAATCTGACCCAAATTTAAAAGTAAGTCAACCATTCCGTATATATCACTTATTTAGGTCTTTTGCCGAGTAAAAGCAGCTTATGGAGCTCATGGAGAAGCACCACCAATTTCGTCACATGCAGTTTCTGGGTGTGATGACAAGTAGGCTTTTTGGTTGTTGATAATGACGACAGGGCCTATGTCCGATTATTATTATTATTATTATTATTTTAGGCTGTAAAATTAAAACGGTAGCCCCTGACGCTCGTTGAATTGATGAAAACCAAAGTGGGCGGTCCCGAACGTATACCAAAAACAACAGAATGCACCAAAATGTGCCCCAGCTGCGGCTTTAGGGAAAATTCCAAAATTGACGGACAGGAAAAAGGGCGGAGACATCGGGATGAACGCGATATGCCCAGAATTTAACAGGAAGTCGGCCATTTTGATTCAATCTGATAAAATAACTCGCCGGTTACTCGTTGAGAATGGGGCGGGGCCACCTATCATAACAGGAAGCTGGAAAAAAACATTCTCGGATGAACAGGAAGCGGACAGATGGCAAAAGACGACTCACCCACGGCGGCAGCTCGGTGGTGGGCAGGACCTTCTTGACGTCGACGTCCCGGTGCTCCAGGAAGGCCAGCGCACGATTGACATGGTGGTCCCGGTCGCCGTGGGCTCGCCGCCAGTAGAAAAGGGCGGCCAGTCCGATGAGGACCCAGCTGAAGCTAAACTCCAAGTAGCCCAGGATGTAGATGGGCAGGATGGTGGCGAAGGTCTTGCCGAACTTCATCCACATCTCCGCCACGTCCGTCAGGGACGGGCCGAGCCCGGCCGAGGGCTCTTCCGGCGGGGGGCCGGCCGAGGGCGAGGGCGCCCTTTGGGGCGTCGGGGCCCGTCCATCCGGGGCTGGCGTCCCGCTGTTACTCATCTCCCCTTTGCGAAGACAAAACAACACATTTACCGACAAGGCCATTCTGCCTACCTCATTCCCGACCACTTTTACTTTGAAAAACAGGAAGCATTTAGCCCATAGGCTGGCACAAAACCAGTAAGTGAATCGTATTCGCTAATGTAGCACATAAGTTTATCATTAGCTGACGTCCAAGTGGAAGGCGGCAGCCAATGAATGTATTAAGTAGTATAAGTAGTTGTCCACCCAATTTAAATAGAGCTTTTGCAAAATTATTATCATGTTAAAGGGTGATTCTGAGAAAAAAATCATGTGCAACACCAAAATATGGTTGCAAAAAAGCATGTAAATCATGTATTTTACAGAAATGGTTAAACTAGTAATAACAAGTAATGTAATAAAGCTTTTTAGGGGTGATTTGTTGGACTTTTTTTTTTTACTTCAAGGTTTGTTTCAATAGTGTCAAAATAATCTATTTATTTATACATTTTTTTATTATATTTATGGATCATTTGGTTACATTAACTGTCATAGCAAAACATATAAAGAACCCCATCTTTTTTTGGACCTGATTCCGATTCAATTTCTGATCAGGAACATCCCGACTTCATACAAATTGGACGTCAATGGCACATGAAGAGTTAAAAAAAATGTCTCTCCCACTAATTTGTTTACGTGATGTGTTCATCCCAAAATGGGAAAACTCAGTTGTTGCTTTTCTCCCCTCTTTAAACTTTGACTTAATCTTGCAACATAATTCTCCCGATGACAGTAAAATACATGTTTTCGTCTTAGAAAAGGCTGGTTTAAATCACGTGACATGACCCAAATAACTAAACAAAAAAATATGACTCATGAATCCTTGGAGGGGGAAAAAATCCCTCCTTGTAAGGAAATAGCAACGAAAAAAAGTCATGGAAGTATTGCAATTGCATAAAACTTAAACAACAACAGCTAAAAAGTGATACTGCGGACGTTGTCATTTATTTTTATTTTTTCAAAATAAAAAGCCGAATTCCCATTTCCAGTGACGTCATTTAACTTGCGACGTCATTCAACTTGCATCGCCATTCCACGCTTTACGAACAAAACTAGCAACTTTTCCTCGATTAACACACGATTAAAGCGGTCTGAAACCAAACTATAAATTCCGCTGCACTCCAAAACGTTGACTAATCGCTCTTATTTCACTTTAGAAAGTGACGTCAAGCTCCTTGTGGTATGTAGCCACAATTCTGGAACCGACATCACGTCATGTTCGAAACCCAGCCTTTAATCCTCTGCAAAGCCCCACTTTTGCACCTATGCCAAATGAAACATGACCTTCTAGTAAATAAAATGAGTGGGCGAGTGTTTATCACCAAAAGTCTGGCATTGACTAAAAGGCGTGCACACGTAAAACTAGCCAAAATTTCCATGGCAGTACCTACGTCATGACGTTATTCCACATAAGTGACACGTTGAAGGACTTAGCGAACGAGCACGGAAAAAGAAAAAAAACACAGCAAGGTTGAACTTCTTGCGAGTAAAAAACAAATGCGTCACACTTACCAGAATGCGCATTCGCTCTTCAACGACCTCAAATGGAGCAGCGAGGACGTGCGGTAGTCGTCATGCCGACCAGCTCGACTCCCCCTCGGCGACTGGGCTCATCCCGATGTGAGTGTGGAGGGGCCAAGCCTCGCCCCGGCCCGGCCCGGCCCAGCCCGGCAGGAAGCTGTCATGGCCGGGGAGAGGTTTGGAGAGGTCGGCCTCCATCCGCTTGGGCTTGCTGCGGAACATTGGCGCGCCCTTGTGGACAAATGGAGAACAACATGTGTTTTATTTCTCTGTGTGATATTCTTCCCATTTTTTTCTTTAAATGTTGTACACTTGTCAATACATGGTAAAAACGTTTCCATTTTTTTCATTAAAAGTTCTTAAGAAAAGGCTGCAATTTTTCTCCTTGAATCTGTCGTACTTTGCCATTGAAGCCGGCCGGTGACTGGCGCATGCGCAGGATAGATACAGCCACCAAACATAAACATTCGTGTTGGACTGGAAATTGCGTTGCTTTTTTCTAGTGTTCATTTGAATTTATTTTGTATTTTTGGCTCGTGGTCAAGGCGCTCCCTGTAGTGGCTCCCGCACCCCCGGTGGACCCCGGGGATGGTTGGTCCATGTCCCGAAACTACTAGCGACAGGTTGCTTTTTCCGCATTTAACTCAACAGATCCAGTAAAACACACGTTTCACCGCCATTGATGGGGATGGACGTAGATGGCTGCGTCTTCAAACTCACTTTTCGCAAGTGCGAACAGATCATTGGAAACCTAAAAAAAGAAAAAATACACACAGCCTTTACACTGGACGTTTTTAGGTTGCGGCGCTACTTGCCCCATTCGGGGGCCAGCTCCCGTTAACGTCGGTTAAAAAAAAGAAAATAAGGGCGGCATCCGTTACAACGGCAGACCTCGGGGGGACCCGCCCCCTCAAAGGCGCGTTTGTCACAAACACGACATCACGTTTAATCGAGAAGCGACGTCACGTCGACATCAAACACGACATCGCGGCGGAAGGCGCCCTGGCGGGGCGGCGCTCGATCGGCTGTGTTTTTTTTTTAACCTTTTCAGTTTTTTGGGGGGGAGACAGCCGCCCCGACCCCGAGCCCGACCCCGCCTCCGCCCGAGCGGACGCCCAGCGGCTCGCGTCGAGATGGACAGCGACTCCACGTACATCTCCAGCCAGGTCCTGCTGTCCCTGACGGAGAAACACTTTTTGAAGATCACGCCGGCCCACTGGGCCCTGCTGGCGGCGGGCGTGCGCGACCCGGCCGTGGACATGATCCTGGCCGACATGTGCGGCGAGATCGTGCAGACGGTGGCCACCGAGGTGCTGCGGCTGGTGGTGCCGGTGCTGGTGGAGCACCTGGAGGGGCGGGCCTCGCCCGACGAGATGAGCAGCGCCATCGAGCGCTGCACGCCGCAGCTGGGCGACAGCCTGATGAGCACCTTCGCCGCCGCCGCCGACGTCCCCGAGGTGGAGTTCGTGGGCGCCCGGCCCTTCACGGCGCTGGTGGAGAAGGAGGCCAGCGTGCGCATGAACTCGGTGCTGAGCTCGGCGCTGAGCGGCAACGAGGGCCAGTCGGAGCTCTACGTCAACGCCTCCATGTCCAACGTCAACACGCTCTACGAGATGGTCAACCACGCCCACAAGTGCCTGTCCTACCTGAGCAAGATGACGCAGCGCTTCTACCGCATGAGCGGCCTGACGCCG
The DNA here is from genome assembly GCF_051989625.1 of Stigmatopora argus. Taxonomy (NCBI): domain Eukaryota; kingdom Metazoa; phylum Chordata; class Actinopteri; order Syngnathiformes; family Syngnathidae; genus Stigmatopora; species Stigmatopora argus. The sequence continues at coordinate 993,427 of NC_135398.1, forward strand.
GTGGACGCCGAGGCGGCCGCCCGCTCGGTGGCCGCCATCCTGCTCAAGTGGGCCAAGGAGGGCCGGGAGGAGCCGGGCGAGGAGGCGGCGCGGCGCTCGCAGGACGCCAGCGCCGCCGCCGAGGACATCGTGCAGACCATGGTGCAGCTGCAGCGGCGGGCGGCCGACGGGGCCTCCTCGCGGGTCTTCGCCAACCCCTGCATCGACATGAGCGCCGTGCTGGCCAAGGTCAAGCGCTTCTTCTCCTCGCGGCCCAAGTCGTCGGCCCGCAGCGACGAGCTGGTGGTGCGCAGCTCGCTCAACACGGTGGGGCGCTCGCGCTTCCAGAAGATGATGGCGGGCCTGAAGAGCATGTTCACCAAGTCGGAGCCGCCCTTCGTGGTCAGCCTGCCCACCTGCAGCTCGGGGCGCCGGCGCGCCACCGGCAGCGGGCGCAAGACCTCGCGCTCGGCCTCGCGCCCGCTCTCCGAGGACGAGCTGAGCAGCAAGTTCGACAGCTTGACCTCCAACCTGGTGGACTGGGAGCCCGAGACGTGCACGGAGGAGGAGCGCCGCCAGCTGACCGACACCGTCTACGAGCACCTGATGGCGGCGCAGGAGGACGGCGGCATGTCGGTCAAGCAGCACGCCTACTGCAACGTGCTCTACGCCATCACCGACGACACCATCAAGAAGTACATGCAGCAGTTGCACCTGTGGCTCAAGGTTCTGCGCGTCAACGCCAAGAGCCGGGTGGAGGTGTCGGGGGCCCTCAACGAGATCGACTCGCTCATCTCCGACCTGAGCAAGAGCCCCGGGGACGAGGACGGCGGCGAGGGCCCCGCCTCGGCCTCGGCCGCCGCCGCCTCGCGAGCATCGCGTGGCGGGCGCGCCGGTCTGGCCGGCCCCGCCCCCTCGCTCCCCTCCCCCACCGGGAGCCTCCACCAGGCCCACATGAGGAGCCTGCTCAGCGCCCTGGTGGTCACCCTGCTCATGCGCCTGTCCTGGAAGTGCCGCTCGGCCACCAAGATCACCGCCATCCTGCCCGTCATCAAGCGGCTGTCGGAGCGGGCGGTGGACGAGATCAGCCCCAAGATGGCCGCCGCCCTCGGCGACTTGGACACCTACGACGGCGTCATCCAGGCGGTGGCCCGGGAGCTCTGCAAGGACTTTGAGTCCCTGGAGATGCCCTCGCTGGTCCAGGACCCGGACTTTGACGACACCCTGTTCACCCATCTCAAGTTCCAGCTCCAGGCGCTGAGCGGCGGGGGAGGCGCCCCCCCGCCGTCCGGCAAATTCTTCTCCAATGTGGGCAAGGTTCTCGCCAAGCCTTTCCGCCAACTCTTTCGCCGACCGCTGGCCAAAATCAACTGAACGCCGGCCGCCGCCGTAGCCCGGACGCTCGCTCGCTATATGTGAGGCTAGATGTCTTAAACGCGCCGACGGCGGCCATTTTGCGTTAGCGTCGTTCGGTAGGCAGACGTACGATATATATCGCCCAAACCGCAGCGAACCTTCTATTGACATTTTGCATGTCTCTTTTCGCTATAAACTGACCTGTTCTTGCGATGTGTATTTTGCCCAGTAGGTGGCGCCAGATTTGCTATATTCGTGGGATTCTAAATGCTATGGTAATACCACCTATCGGCCTTTCGATGTCCCTATAGATAGCAAGTAGGCCCCCCGTTACGCAAGTATACGTGCACTCCATGCAAGACAATTGTAAAGTATCGACAAATATAATCATTCAAAAAAACGCAATTTGTTCTACTAAGAATATTAATTTATATATGATTAACTCTTTGATCCCTGAATTTGCATTTAAATGGACATGAAGCATTTTGGAAGAATACATAGTACTTTCAAATAGTATTAGGACGCTAAAAATATCAAATAAAAAATGATAGAAAAATAAAAATTGAAAATTAAATCCAAATATTTAAACATTTCCAAATAAAGAGGACTTAGTTCAAATTTGGTCCTTTTTGCATTACTAATGAACTTTTTTTAAACATCTTATTTTCTTTTGTTTCTTTTTATTCTCTTGTTAAATTGAGCATTTGATCTTTCGGTCGCTGCCAACCCCCCCTGTCCAAATGGATTGGACGTCGGTCAATGATCATTTTATGCTGGCAATCCGTATGCTAAAATAGTACCCGGCAAAGAATCTCCTACACAAGATGGCCTCTAGTTACTTACAATTCCCCTTTAAGACATCTAGCGTTATATATACTATACTAATATGTATCCAAAGACAAATAAATATGGAAGCGGACTGCTGCTTCAAGATAAAAATCACGTTTAAACGTGATTTCCTTCTCACGTGACAAAATGTTCACGTGCATTGAGCACCTGTTAATGGTGCATGACACTAAACAAGTAAATCATCTCTTATAATTTCAAAAATGACTCACCAGTGCAGGTGTGATGATAACGAAGGTCAATTGTTGCAAAATCCCCCGTCTTATTAAATATTACTTCCATTTGTGCCATGAAGTCCGTTTTTTGTGAGTACGTTCTTCAGAATTAACCAAATGTCTTCCCTTTTCCAAGTTCTTCATTTATACGCATTCACAACTCTTTTTAAACTCCATAATGTCAAAAGAAAACTACAAAAAACGCAACTCCGCAGTGGGGTCAAGGAGGCAGCCATGTTGGATGTTGACATCGCCAACCGGCCGTTGTGATTGGAGGGCGTGAGATCACATGACCTCAAGGTATGCGAATGCTACTATACATAACCTTGTTCGGATTGGATGGTGTGATAACACGTGACCACACCGTATGAAAACTTTACGACAGAACCATTACTGTACGTAATTAGTATTTTGTGATATCAATGTTAAATTAATTCGGATCGGCTCTATTGCTAAATGCTAATCTTTCAAGGTGTTTCTGTTGACAAGAAAAAAGTCTGAACAGGCTTTTATTATGTAAGAGTATAAGAGTATAAAAGTATCAAAGCAATGTGCCAATGTGAAGAGCTTATTAAACACTAACAATATTAATGAGTAAACATTATTAATATATGAATAAGTGCCTTAAAATACAGGTGCTACTCAATTTATATTAACTGATATAAATACAAATATTACTACATAATAAGTGCTTTAAAACATGGTGCATGAACATTCATTCTCAGCCAAACTCCCACTTTAGATGGATTGGACGTCTACGTCCAATCCACCCTCCTACTTGAAATGGATTGGACGCTCACTAGCAACAAACTCATTTTAAAAAACATCTTTTCAAAGTTATGCAAATAAAAATAAATGGCGTGGTCCGGTGCAATCGGTCACTCGTTGCGTGAAGTGATGTCCTGAAAAGGAATACAAACACTTTTTAAAATAAATGTATTAAAGAAGGAAAAAAAAGTGCATCTAACCTCGGTCTTGGTGCGCCGAGTCCTGCCACGATCGCCTGAAACGACAAGGAGTTGAAATATGACAGCAGCTCGGTTCAAACGTCACCAAATGCCGGCCGGGGCAACACTCACAAAGGCACGCCACCGCCACCACGCCGCAAATTGCCGTCAGCATGCTGACGGCAATTCCCGTCGCACCCCTGAAAGGAAGCCACGCACAGCTGACGTTATTTGGGAGGATTGTCATGGACTTGAAAAGAGCAAGGCTTACCCGGCGGACACAAACGCGGCCGAGACCAGGACGAGGAAAGTCAGTAGCAAGAAGCTGCCTGAGAAACAAATGCATCATTCATTGGATGGCAATGTTAATGTCAAAGAAGACGTTTTCTTCTGTCAAATTAAAATTTGCGATTCAACACCAGTTTGGATATGCAGGGGTACCTCTACTTACGAAATCTTAAGGTTGCAAAACACTTTTATATGCAAATGACCGTTCCGATATACAAAAAAAAAATCCTAGTGACCAAATCCCCCAAACGTAAATATATATCCACTATTTCCGTTGCTTTATTTTGAAATTAACCTGAGGATTGCGTGTGCCGACGCGGATGCCGCCAAGCGGCGCCGTGAAAGACGGGAGGAGGCGGGACCTCCGACAGTCCGTCTAGGGACGGACTCGGGCGTTTGATTCCTTGGCAGATTTCCGATCCGATCTCCTCCTGGATCATCCTTTTAGGGGGCGGGGCCTCCTTGTCGCCAGGGTGGTCCTTTCGGCAGGGGTCTGAAAAGTCAAAATGTCAACACGGAAGACGGATTGCGATTTTTGGGAAGCTGGGAAACGGCGTTCACCGTAAGCAAAGAAGTCGCAGCCGCCATCGTCGTCCACCGGCCAAATCGGTTCTTTCGTCCACGGCTCTTGGTCTCGACGCAAGACGCCGGCCAAAATGGACTCGTCCGTCCAGGTCTGGTGGCTCTCGTCCACGTCGCTCAGCGGGCGCGTCAACGAGGCGCCACCGCTTTTACGCCGCCGCCTCCGGAAAACTCTGAAAGCACGGGAGTCCAAATCCAGGGGCTTGATGCGTGGTTTTGCAATGGCGGGCATGGACGGACACGCGAGCCCACCTGAAAAGATTCTCCTTGTAGGACACGACGGCGGCGCACGGCCCCAGCGACACGTTCCCGTCGTCGTCCCGCAGGAAGCTGTCGTCGGTCACGGCGTAGTAGCCGTTGGTGAGGAGGCGGGGCGAGAGGCGGCGCCAGACGGATGGGGCGCCGTCCTCCGCCGCGTAGCATACGTAGGAGGAGTCGGGAGACAACAGGGACGCGTCCGGGCTGAGAGCGAAACGCCGTTAATGGCGCCGCGGCCTCCGTGGCGCCGTTCGGGAACGGCGGACTTACCTCCGGTGGGCGGGGCTAGACCTCAGCCATCGTCTTATGGGCGAACCTGAACACAGAAGCCGCGTTAGACCACATTTGCGTCCCGCTACCGGGTGAGGAGGAAGACAAAAGATGGACGTACTGGTCGCCGCTCCAGAGAAGAAGAGCGACATTGAACTCCAGGAACTTGTCGCTCTCTAGTCAGACCCGATCGAGGGGGTGATGGCGTCCGATCTTCGCATGGCTGCTCACTAACGGGAAAAACAAGCAGGGTCTATTACAGACATGGGCAAACTATGGCCCGCGGGCCATATACGGCCCGTTAGGCCTTTTAATCCGGCCCGCCGACATTGTCCAAATTATTATTATTATTATTATTTTTTTTTTCGGTCAAAATACAGGAAATCATTGGATGACCTGCATGAGCAATTCTGCTGTCGGTTTTGTGATTTTGGAAAAATTGACAGCTTTTGTCATGTCCTTTCTCACAAGAGCCGGAAAGGGTTCCACAGGAGTTGCAGTTGGAACGGATTGATCTCCAATGTGACAAGTTCAACTCCCTAAAAGTCTCTGAGTTTTAGGCTTCATTAAGTGAAGCCAAATTTCCAAACATCCAGAAGATGGCATAGAGGATTCTGGTATTATTTGGCTCGACATGTGTGTGAACAGACCTTTAGTCTGATGAAAACCAAGAAAGCACCCCATAAATCCCAGATGAGTGATGAGTATGTTCATACTTTAGTCCTTTTTTTCTGTTTATGTTTCATATGTACTGTTAACGGATGCAGTTTTTTATATGTATCGTATCTTGTGCTGACCCGGCCCGCCTGTCAAATTTCTATAAATTAATTTGATGTATTGTTTACTTGCGCTTCACTTCCTGTTTATGTATCTGTCTGTCTCTTTCTCGATGTATCGGGCAAATTCCCAGCAGGCATTGCGGCGAGCTGCTGATGCAGGAACCAATTGCGTCACCGGATGTGAATGAAGCCAATGAAAAAGCCAGGAAAAAAGATGAAAGATAACTCAAATTATCCGTTTGTTTTCATTAAAAGTGCCATGTAAAGTCTCCGCATGAAGCTTAAACGTTTAAATTTAAAAGCCCTCCGGAAATCGGTATTATTTAGCAAACTGGACGGTTATTTTTAGTAGCGCTCTTCACATATTTGCGACATTAAGTCATCTTTTTTACGGAATTCACTTTTGTTTTACTTGAGGACAGTTAGTCACGTGAAAAAGCTGTTTTTAAGTGTTCGGCGTGTGGTCAAGAGCGCAGAAAGTGAACTTAGCACACACAAAATATTGAAAAAAGAATCCACTCCACCTTACATGTCGACGATCGTTCGTCTTCTCAAATTCGGTTTCCGGTTACGAAAGCAAAGTTTGTCCTCGTCACTTTGGCGCTTGTGAATCTTTTTGGATGTCCAAATAGAAATGTTTTTTGCTGGAATCCAATTCGAGGCGTGTCAAAACGTTCCGAGCCCTGCGTCAGACCGGCGCAAATCACGTGACCATGGCCAAGGAGGCCTCGTACGTCACAGACGTGTCAGCGAATCACGCTGTGCGGCGGGAAATTTCAGTCGGAGCGCCCGCCCCCTTCTGCCCGGAGACATGACAACACCGATTTAAGTTCTTTCTTCTGTCATATAAAACGGTATTTAAAACTTATTTTCAGACAAAAACAATGACACTGACTTGAATAGTCGACTTTAATGTTGTAAATGGCACTTAAGAAGAACGACACAATCCCACGGTTGAAAAAGACGGACGACACCGACCATACATTGAGCCAAAGGTGAGGAAACTTTGAAAACAGTCAAAAACTAAAACTATGTTTGTTTGAAGCGACGTTTTTTGTAATTAAATTATAGTGGCTCTTTCTAGACTGGAGAGTAAATTATAAAACTCCTTTTATCGAAAAAAAAGTGTACCAAAGCTTTGTTTCCTCGAAAACAACCACGAAAAAAAACAATTGAAAACCAACGTAGTATGGTAAAGTATTTCTTTTTTTTCTTAAAAAACAAGACCATTTTCTTTAAAATAAATGACCAGGTTTAGAGGATTTTTTCCTAAAAACAAAACTACATTTTGACAATAAAAGTAAGTCATAAAAAAAACATATAAAAACATGACCAGGCCTTCCCGAGATTCAAACGTCTTCCATTTGCGTGACCTCTGTGTGACCTCATAACCTTTTAAAGCGGTGTGGCCCAATGCGAGATACGACACGCTCCCTATTTCCTATTGTTGCCGTCACAAACTTGAGATTAGGACGGCGCTCGCCATTACGCAACATTGTCCAACTGACGCAATTTTTCACCTTGAGATAGACGTCCAATCCACTCTGAAAAACTACTTTTGCACAATGATAGACGTCCACTCTTGTGACTTTTAATACTTCTGCAGTGATGGGAGAAACAATCTTTGCCACCATCCCATTTCAGGTGAATTGGACCCCTGTAGAATGGCAGCAAAATGGACGACACAAGAGCAGAATACATGTCAAAAAAGTCAGTTTTACATATCGCTACCAGGATCTGCATCTCAAAATGTAGTGGAGGGCGATAATGAGATGTCCCATGTTTGTCTTTGGCACCCAAGCAAAAAAAAACACTCATAATCAGACATAAAAAGCCCACAATTGATTCTTCCCCTCTGTCGGCTAGCATAGCTGTCACTCAAAAGCAAGCATTGACGTCATTGGTCAGTAGGATCTTTGTGTAAATCCGCCGGCACGAGAGCACAAAGTTAAAAGAGAAGACGTCTCACTCTGTTTTATTTTGTTCTCTGAATTTCACGTAAATATAAGCAATATTTACTCAAAAGACAAATGTGTCTTCGTTATTAGAAGACGAAAGGCTTGTTTTTAATCAACTTTGGAAGCTCTTTAATTTCAAATAATTTTTGGTGCACCTCATCATCCTGTAGTGACACATCTTCGCGGTGTTTTTTAGGTTCGGCAAAAGGGGGCGGCAACCACTGCAGTCGGCTCCGCTCACTCCATCCAAGCGGGCCTGGCGGTCATTCCCCGACGGGCACACGGGAACCTGCGTAGTAGAAAAACCCGAAGGAGTGCGCAGGAGAAGCGAGAAGAAGGCACAACTCGAGAAGACGACATGTCGGCTCCGAAGCGCCAGGATACCCGGAAGCTCTTCGAGAACCTGTCTGGCACCGGCAAGTCCATCGCGGTGCTCACCAGCGGCGGAGATGCCCAAGGTAACGACTGCGATGCTGGCTTTCCATTATCGGACAGTGACTATGGTTCTTCAATTCGGGTGGGCGGGGCGCTTATTTTATATTCACAACATTATTCTTCCTATCGTTTGGACCATCATAATGACGCTGTTGCATCTTTTCGGCACGGTATTACTAATATTGGTTTAATAAAACAAAAGACGTAAATAGCATCAATTCTACGAATACAGAACTTGTCCGAAAATGGAATCACTCCCTCTGTGCAGCAAGTGGTTGTGGAACTGCACCAAAAATTTCCTCTTAGTCCTTTGAAATCTTTTGCAAAATGATACTTATTTTATGATTATTTTATTTATATTTCCTTATTTCTCAATAACTACCACGAACATGGAATCGTGACTGTGGAAACACACACTTCTGCCATGTGACTTTCAAAGCAACATTAGTCCCGTTCGCTTGCACTTGTTCTTGCTTTTACTTTGAAAGGACAGCGTGTTTTTCGGAAATGACTTTCGGGAGCTTGACGCACGCTCGCGTCGCAGCGCCTACGTGAGGAGCAGCAAGTGTCCCTCGCGCACGCGCACTGTTCATGTTTAACTCCCCGTTTATACACGTATATACATAAAAATAACAGGAAATGTTTACATAACACGATAGCTTGTAGACAATGCTTTGATTAATGTTATCACGTCGGCTGCCATTGACGGCAGTAGAGGGCTAATCCATTTGCCCCAGGGAGTGCCCGGCAGTCCAAATGGATTGGACGTCCATTTCCGTCCGCTGAAATGATCTGCTTGTCTTTGCAGGGATGAACGCTGCGGTCCGAGCGGTGGTCCGCATGGGCATTTACGTGGGAGCCAAAGTCTACTTTATACACGAGGTCAACCAAAAACACAACACGACACATGCAAATGCAGAAAAAGAGGAAAATTGCCTTTGTAATAAAAGATAGATGAGAATGCAATTTGCACCGTGGGCCAAATTTATTGTATGCTCTCCTCTCACCCAAAACATCCCCACCCCCGAACGCCTTGAAAACCAGTTTGGGGTTTCAAAACGAGTCAAGTGAGGAGGTGCTTGGAGTTAATTGCTAATTGGATCAACGCGTTGATCCTCGTGGTCACCACGTTCTCCTCACGTGCGCTCGCTCGTTCACACTTTTTTCCTCCTGCTTTTTCTTTGGAGGCTACGTCAAAACAACCTCCAGGTTTTTTTGGGTGATGACGATTCAAAAGAGTGATTTGATTAGCCTGAACTACAACATGATTACCCCCATTAAGGGGGTTCACCTTTCCCTACTAATTAAAATGAACAACATTTGGATGGACAAATTGACTCAAATTGTTCTCGGTTGAAATCCACATCATGTCGCATACCTGTCAACCTCTGCCGATAACTGCCCTTATAAAATTTAATTTAAAATTGTGATGGTGGGAAAAAGTAAAAAAAATCCCTTTTCTTGTAATAAAAAAAGAAAACAAAATAAAAGACCACGATTTCAGTCATAAATATGAAAGGTGGAATATATTCCTAATGGATTATTTTTCCATTTCGTCTAAAAGATGGACAAAAAAGTTCAATCAAAATGAATGAAAGCAAAATAAATATAAACGTGAAAAGAAAGACTGACAATAGGGTTAATGCCTAATTAAAAAATGTAACAAGAGTTAGTAATAAGAATCAAATATAACAATAACATGTTGGCGTCCTTCAGGGCTACCAAGGCATGGTGGACGGTGGCGAAAACATCCAGGAGGCCTCGTGGGAAAGCGTCTCCAGCATGTTACAAGTGGTGAGCGCCGTAAACGGCCCGGCGACGACCCACGGCAAAAAGAGCCCCCGTTGACCTTTGCTCCCGGCAGGGCGGCACGGTCATCGGCAGCGCTCGCTGCAAAGCGTTTCGGGAGCGCGACGGTCGCCTGCGGGCGGCGTGCAACCTGGTCCAAAGGAACATCACCAACCTCTGCGTCATCGGCGGCGACGGCAGCTTGACCGGAGCCAACCTCTTCAGAGAGGAGTGGAGCGGACTCCTGGACGAGCTCTTGCGCCAGGGTGAGCGGAACCGGCAATCTTTCGCTCGAGACGTTTCAAAAGTCTGTTCTGTGATACATCGCCTGGCGTCTTACATCACACGATTTTCATGTCCATTCTGAGATATGTATTTTGGGTGGAAATAAAGAATAGGTGGCTGAACTTCCACTCTCATCCACTAGTAAGCAGCAAACATAATGCTTTGGAAATCCCTGCTTAACAGAGAAACGAGAATGAATTGTTCTCTCTGGAGAATATGGGCATCGATCCCATTACCTCTCACATGCGAAGCGAGCGCTCTACCACTTGAGCTAATTCCCCTTCCAGAATTCCTGATGGAAATGCTATAACTATAATTTAAAGTGTAAATGGTTCAACTAATACCTGAGGGACACCACACTTAAGGCCAAAGTCGACAATGACATATAATTAGACGGGCAGTAGTTTTTGAAACATTTGCCAAAATTGGGCAGTCATTTGGAGAATATGGGCATCGATCCCATTACCTCTCACATGCGAAGCGAGCGCTCTACCACTTGAGCTAATTCCCCTTCAGAAAATTATACAAGAATGGTATATAATTATAATTTAAATGGTTCAACTTTTATTTCTGGGCACAGTTACCCATATGGAGACTGTGGGCTGAGAAATCCAACCGTTTCCATGCTACTCCGGAATACTACTAAATAGTTAAAGTAGACTAGGACCCCAAAGATGGCAGTTTTTGAGGAATTTGTCATAAGTGACCAGCCATGTGGAGAATACGGGCATCGATCCCGTTACCTCTCACATGCGAAGCGAGCGCTCTACCACTTGAGCTAATTCCCCTCCCATAGCTACTGATGGAAATGCTATAACTATAATTTAAAGTGTAAATAGTTCAACTCATACTTGAGGGCTAGACTATCCATTTGGAGACTGTGGGCAGAGAAATCCCACCGTTATCATGCTCTTCAAGAACACCACAATTAAGGCCAAAGTGGACTATGACATATAATTAGACGGACAGTAGTTTTTGAAACATTTGCCAAAACCGAGCAGTCATTTGGAGAATATGGGCATCGATCCCATTACCTCTCACATGCGAAGCGAGCGCTCTACCACTTGAGCTAAATCCCCTTGAAACTAATACATGGTATATAGAATAATCCCTCAATTATCACGTCTTCACTTATCGCGAATTCACTAGTTTGTGATTTTTTTCTGCAATTAATTATTTAAAAAATAATAATAATTAATTGCAGAAAAAACATGTTCAAAAAAATGTGAAAATCCACTCTGAAACTCGTAAGCAGAAGCCACACTTCCTACTATGATTCAGTACAGAAGGAACAAAAAGTTATGATAGGAGTGACCCTACCTGACGATTTTTCGATGATTGCGCCCATGTTTAGTCTACATTAACATTAACTGCGATATTTGAGGGATTACTGTAATTCTAAATGGTTTCGGTCCCCTCAGGCACCATCAGCGAGGAGGCGGCGCAGGGCAACTCGACGCTGCACATCGTTGGCATGGTGGGCTCCATCGACAACGACTTCTGCGGCACCGACATGACCATCGGCACCGACTCGGCGCTGCACCGCATCATCGAGGTGGTGGACGCCATCATGACCACCGCTCAGAGGTTGACCGGCCGTCGCTCGTTCGCGGCTTCGTCGGAGAGACGTCCGCCTCTGACGCTCGCTTCCGCTTTTTAGCCACCAGAGGACCTTCGTGCTGGAGGTCATGGGTCGCCATTGCGGGTACGTACGTCCTCAAAAAATAGACTAGCATAACAATCTGTTTTTAGGTCAAATGTCTTGTTGTAAATGAGAAGCCCTCATTTTGTTTGCTTGAATTTATTTGCAGTTTGTAACTGCTTTAACCACTTTTACATGCAGTCAGATAAACTTGTTATGGGCTTGAAAATACAGTTGAGAGTAATGCAAGGTATTCTCATTTGTATTCACCAATCTTTTATTTCTTATTATTTTTCTTTTCAAGGTCAATTTTTTTCCTTCCATGTCATTTGGGTCTCAAGGTCAAAAATTTTAAGGTCATTTGGCTCTCAAGGTCAAATTATTTTTCAAAATTTGACCTTTTTTGCGAGGAAAGAAAGCCTCAATGTACATGGGCGTTTTTTATTTTTTAAATAAGCCTCACTATACACTATACTATGCTAGGAACGATTAAGTATCGATTAAATATGGCAGCCCTAATATATACTGTCAATATTTTGAACGAAATGTGGTCTGCATAGATATTTGGCGCTCGTCAGCGCTCTGGCGTGCGGAGCCGACTGGGTTTTCTTCCCCGAAATGCCTCCCGAAGACGGTTGGGAGGACGACATGTGCCAGAAGCTGTCCGAGGTACGCATGCTGGTCGCCATTGACGGCGCTAGACGTCCAATCTGATATGACCGAGAGGGTTTTTACAAGCACGTGTTGGTTTTAAATTTGTTGCCTACAGGACGACCTCCCACAGAGATTAGATAAACATTTTGAAAAAAAATGCGAATGTTTCAGGTCAAGTCAATTTTAGACCCATTTTTAAAGCTAATAGACTCTGGTGGGACTCGAACCCACAACCTTTGAATGCCTTCATAGACCAGCCTTTAGAAGTCCAATGCGCTGTCCGTTGCGCCACAGAGCCACATGGTTAGTAAAAAAACATCTATTTTTTTCCCAAATTTTATATCTACACTTAACCAAAATCCCATAGAAATATCATTATCGTATCCAGAAAACTTTCCGAATCTTTTTCTGGGAAAAAAGAGACACAAATACGACTCTGGTGGGACTCGAACCCACAACCTTTGAATGCCTTCGCAAACTAGCCTTTAGAAGTCCAATGCGCTGTCCATTGCGCCACAGAGCCACATGTTTAACAAAAAGCATCTACATTTTTTTTCCAAATTTTATATCTACGCGTAACCAAAATCCCATAGAAATATCATTATCGTATCCTGTAAACTTTCAGAATCTTTTTTGGGGAAAAAAGAGACACAAATATGACTCTGGTGGGACTCGAACCCACAACCTTTGAATGCCTTCGTACACTAGCCTTTAGAAGTCCAATGCGCTGTCCGTTGCGCCACAGAGCCACATGATTAATAAAAAGCATCTATTTTTTTTTCTCCAAATTTTATATCTACACTTAACCAAAATCCCATAGAAATATCATTATCATATCCAGAAAACTTTCTGAATCTTTTTTGGGGGGAAAAGAGACACAAATACGACTCTGGTGGGACTCGAACCCACAACCTTTGAATGCCTTCACAGACCAGCCTTTAGAAGTCCAATGCGCTGTCCGTTGCGCCACAGAGCCACATGATTAATAAAAAGCATCTAATTTTTTTTCTCCAAATTTTATATCTACACTTAACTAAAATCCCATAGAAATATCGCTATAGTATCCAGAAAACTGAAAACTTTTTCTGGGAAATTAAAGACACAAATACGACTCTGATGGGACTCGAACCCACAACCTTTGAATGCCTTCGCAAACTAGCCTTTAGAAGTCCAATGCGCTGTCCATTGCGCCACAGAGCCACATGATTAATAAAAAGCATCTAATTTTTTTTCTCCAAATTTTATATCTACACTAAGCCAAAATCTCATAGAAATATCATTTCGTATCCAGAAAACTTTCTGAATCTTTTTCTGGGAAAAAAGAGACACAAATACGACTCTGGTGGGACTCGAACCCACAACCTTTGAATACCTTCATAGACCAGTATTTAGAAGTCCAATGCGCTGTCCGTCGCGCCACAGAGCCACATGATTAATAAAAATCATCTAATTTTTTTCCAAATTTTATATCTACACTTAACCAAAATCCCATAGAAATATCATTATCCTATCCAGAAAACTTTCAGAATCTTTTTCTGGGAAAAAAGACACAAATATGACTCTGGTGGGACTCGAACCCACAACCTTTGAATGGCTTCTGACACCAGCACTTAGAAGTCCAATGCGCTGTCCATTGCGCCACAGTGCCACTTGACAAAAAGTAAAAGCATTTGAATCTTTTTTCTAAATGTTATATCTACTGTACTAAATTCCCATAGGAATATCACTATAGTGTCCAGAAAACGGAAAACTTTCAGAATCTTTTTCTGGGAAAAAAAGAGACAATTACGACTCTGGTGGGACTCAACCCACAACCTTTGAATGCCTTCACAGACCAGCCTTTAGAAGTCCAATGCGCTGTCCATTGCGCCACAGAGCCACATGATTAATAAAAAGCATCTGATTTTTTTTCAGAATTTTATATTTACACTTAACTAAAATCCCATAGAAATATCGCTATAGTATCCAGAAAACAGAAAACTTTTTCTGGGAAATTAAAGACACAAATACGACTCTGATGGGACTCGAACCCACAACCTTTGAATGTCTTCACAGACCAGCACTTAGAAGTCCAATGCGCTGTCCATTGCGCCACAGAGCCTCACAACAGCCTCGGAAGTTTGAATTGCATCTCGGCAATTCCCTTGGAAGTCGAACCCGCTGTCCATTTGGCCTCCATTTGCCCGCAAAGCATTGTTAGAAGCTGTCCAAGCACTCGTAGTAGATGGTAAAAATGGTAAAAGTTGTCTTTGGTCGGCAGAACCGCGCAGACAAGAAGCGCCTGAACATCATCATCGTGGCCGAAGGCGCCATCGACCGCCAGAACAAGTCCATCACCCCCGACTACATCAAAGACGTGAGTCCCCCCGAGCCCACGTGGATGGAGGATGGCCGCTGATTTCTTTCCTGCCGGACAGCTGGTGGTGCGCAACCTGGGCTTGGACACCAGGGTGACCATCCTGGGCCACGTGCAGCGAGGCGGAACCCCCTCCGCCTTTGATAGGATCCTGGTAAGCGTCTGGGCAAAGAGGGAGGTGGGTTGGGGGTAGAGGGTGAGGTGGGCTGGGGAAGAGGGGGAGGTGGGCTGGGCAACAGGATGAGGTGGGTTGGGGAAGAGGGTGAGGTGGGTTGGGGAAGAGGATGAGGATGGCTGAGGAAGTGAGCGAGGTGGGTTGGGGAACGGGGAGGTGGGCTGGGGAAGATGGTGTGGTCGGCTGGGCAAGAGGATGAGGTGGGTTGGGGAAGAGGATGAGGATGGCTGAGGAAGTGAGTGAGGTGGGTTGGGGAACAGGGAGGTGGGTTGGGAACGGGGAGGTGGGCTGGGGAAGAGGGTGAGGTAGGTTGGGGAAGAGGATGAGGTGGGCTGAGGAAGTGGGGAGGTGGTCTGGGGAAGAGGGCGAGGTTAGGTTTCCCGCTAAACATGGCCGCTTTCCTTCCCTTCCTTAGGCCAGCCGCATGGGCGTGGAGGCGGTGCTGGCCTTGCTGGAGGCCTCGCCCGGCACCCCCGCCTGCGTGGTGTCGCTGGTGGGCAACCAGGCCGTGCGATTGCCCCTCATGGAGTGCGTGCAGATGGTAAGAAGAAGCAGCATTTTTTGTTCAAAATGACTTTTCAACACAACTCCACTTTTATTGTTTACAAATTGATATACACATTTATTTACCTACTCGTATATGAACTTGAATTCAATTGTGAGAATGTTTATCTCCAATCCTGACGTTTATTTTAGACGCAGGAAGTGCAGAAGGCCATGGATGAGAAGAAGTTTGAAGATGCGGTCAAACTGCGTGGACGGTATTTATTTTTACCAAACTATTTCTGAACCACCAGGGTCGCAGGGGGGGCTGGAGCCTATCCCAGCTGAAAATGCCACGGCTATGTATCACGCTTTAGGCAACGGGCCTATCTTCTTTATCCTCTTGCTCTCTCTATTTTGAGGCCAAACGATCATTTTTGTGCATTTTTCCTTCATTTTCAGGAGTTTTGAGAACAACCTGACCACGTACAAAATCCTGTGCAACCGCAAGGCCGACTCGGAGCTGCCCCACGTAAGACCCACACACTTCTACGTTACATCAACAAATAATTGACCATTAAAAAACAAATGTGTCTCTCCTTATAGCCGCTCTGAAACGTTAGCCTATCAAGGTACTCGCTGCACTGATGCATTATGGGCGCTGGCTCTAACGAGCCAATCAGAGAGAGGGGGTGGAGCTACTGCACGGTTTTGTTTTGTTTTATTTTTTGGTGTGTGTTGGATTTTAGATTAAGGTCAAATTTTGGAACTAAATTTGAGCTGATTTTGCGGAACCTCCAAAAGCAAAAACTGCATTATTTTTAAAAATCTTTTTTTATGTATAGATGTTACTTCTCTTTGGTGGTTTTCTTTTTTATGTAATGCCGTTTTCCTACTAGTGTTTGTATTGTTTTTTTTAATACTTTTGGGTAATTGTTGACCTTTTTGGCATTTGGTGTTGGTTATTTAATCTTAATATTTTGTTATTTATTCTTCATTTTAGTATTGGTTTTTGGCTACTTTACTTTTATTTAGCTTTCTTTTTCAAAAAAACATCCTAACTTTATTTATTTTTTTGACTTTTTAAATCAGCATGTTCTGCCCCTTTAAGAAATGCCTTGAGTCATTTAATTCAAAATGTATCGCTAATTTTGGAGGCTCCACTATATCAGCATAGATGCTAGTTGTTAGTGCTGCTCAATTCCTGTTTTGCCTTTGCATGGTTAACCCTTTACAGGGCATTCATTGGCTGCCATTGACAGCGTTAGACATCTATTCCAATTTCACGAGATGGCTCCTCCCAGTCAAATTGGACGTCAATAGCAGTTCAAATGGCATTAAATGAGCGTACGCCTACGAGGAAAAAAAAATGGAGGATTATAACAAATAGGGACGTCTCCATCCGATCGGAGCCATCATTTATTTATTTTTTCAAATGTAAGTCCTACAAAGCCACAAAATAAGACCTTGTCAAAAGAAACCAAAACAATCTAGGGCACACGTGTCAAAGTGGCGGCCCGGGGGCCAAATCTGGCCCGCCGCATCATTTTGTGTGGCCCGGGAAAGTCAATGATGAGTGCCGACTTTCTGTTTTAGGATCAAATTAAAATGGAGAGTATAGATTATGTACATTACATTTCCTGATTTTCCCCCTTTTAAATCAATAATTGTCATTTTTTAATCCATTTTTTCTGTGTTTTTAGTTCAAAAGTCATTTTGTAAAATCTAAAAATATATAAAAAAGCTCAAATAAACATTGTTTTAGATCTATAAAAAACTGAATATCCAGGGCTTTTAATCCAGTTCTTTTAATCCATTTATAAAAAAATTCTAAATATTATATCTAAAATTGTCCGGCCCACATGAAATCGAGTTGACGTTAACGTGGCCCGCGAACCAACCCGAGTCTGACACCCTTGATCTAGGGTTTGTACTGGGAGATGTTCAAAATAAAATGTAAAAAAAACTGCAAAAATATGTGATTGGCACAACTTCGCTAATAATTGCTAATTGATAACTTTTCTTAAATCAGCCTAGCATAATCACCCGCTCTACAAAGGGTTAAACGGCGAACATGCAAAGACGGCGGCTTGTCGATCTTTTTCTCCGGCTTGAGGAGATTTTGCCGCAACCCGAACGGACTGTTTTTTTTTTGTCTTTTGCTCAACTCGCCGTCCGGTTGCCACGGTAACCAGCGGGCGACGGCGCAGCTCGGTGGCAGCATGCGGCTTCTCGCATGGCCGAATGGGCTTTCCGGGGACCGCTCGTGGCTAGGCCGAGAGTCCCGGTCTAGGCGAAGGTCCCGGAAGTAATGTGCTCTTTTGGCTCCTCCTCAGAGTTCCTTCAACGTGGCCGTGCTGAACGTGGGGGCGCCCGCCGCCGGGATGAACGCCGCCGTGCGTTCCGCCGTCCGGGTGGGGATCACGCAAGGCCACAAAATGTTCGCGGTGAGCGACGGCTTCGAGGGATTCTACAAGGGCCAGGTGAGGAACCCGTTGGACTTTTGTCTTTGCCGGTACGACCTCGTTCAGACGGTTAATTGACAGGCACGCACAAAGTGTGTGTTTGGCGGGGGAGGGGCAGCCCAGAATTTTGGGATGTACCCAAATGCGGGGAAACGGGGGCCAGGCAGGGGGGTGGAAAGTCACAATTTTTTAATCTAGTTGACCAAAAAACCTTACAAACACCGTACGAGTCGTACGGTGTTTGTAAGGTTTTTGGGGGGTTTGTAAGGGGAATCATAATCATTTATAAGGGCAGTTATCGGCAGAGGTTGACAGGTATGCCCTTGAACTAGGCTAAAAGCTAGCGTATCAAAAGTAACTAGAAGACTAGAAGAATACGAGCGACGTTAACGGCGATCGTGATGTGGTGCAAAATGATCAAATTGCTTAACGAGATATGAGGAACAGCTGGGCGGCCCAAATGGCAGCGTGGGGGTGGCACGTTTCTCTCACTGACCACCGACAGTTATTTTAGGCTAGGGTTATCTGAAAAACTCTTGTCTTAACAGATGTCTATTTAGCCTGTTGATTTCCATTTGACTCTTGTTCTTGGTTTCTGGGTTAGGTTTTTTTTTTAGTTTTAGGTTAGGTTAGTTTAGAACTTTATTTCATGCCGTATTCAGGAAATTTCTTGTTTGCAGTAGCAAGACAGACACAAGATATTGTAGACCTTGATAAGAAATTTTGCCCTTGTGTGTTCTTTGGCTGGTGCGACTTAGAGTCGGGAAAAGGCAAAATCCGTGGTTAGAAAATGGGAGCGGGGGAGGGATTTTCTGAGAGTAGGTCCTCCGCGGAACAAGATTGGGGGTAAACCGGGCGAGCTGGTGTCGGTGTTAATGAGAAGTGGGCGTGGCTCAATTCAAGGGGATGGAAAGAGACATTCCTGCCAGGTCAGTAGGACAATTGACAACAGGCGTCAAGTTGAGATAAGCGGGGGAGCGAGTGGCCGCTGCCAAATACAGACGCTCCCTAACTTACGAACGAGTTACGTTCCGAATGATCGTTCGTAAGTTGCTTCAGTGCTACATTTTGTATTATAATTTATGTTTAAGGCCTATATAAGTATATTGAAGGTTTATATAAGTATGTTTAAGGCTTGTATAAGTAACCTGTATTGGTTTGTACTGAAAAAAATCATTTAATAAAATGGAGAGAATACGTACAGTACTGAACTACGTATGAAAGAGAGAGAGTATGTACATGTATGTAATAAGATAAATAAAATGAAGTACTAACAATCTGCCCAAGCCACTTTTTGCCAAACTACAAATGCACTTTCTGTATCAAAACTACAAAAAAACAATGTTTTCCTTTTGACATTTGAATCATTCATTTAGAAACGCAGTGTCATACTATACTAATCTCTTATTTTGAAAGTTTTGTTATAGTTTTGAAAGTTATATTGAAAAAATATAAAGTAATAAAAATAAAAACAAATATCGGCCTTTTATTTTTGAACACGTCTAGGAAAAAAAGGCTCACTAAATGTGAAGATTCTCTTTACCCACTATGAAATAGCATTTGGGAGCTCTGGAATGTTAATTATCAATTAAGCGGGGGTGTCCAAACGATTGGGCAAAGGGCCACCGCAGCGGGGGCAGGGTTTCGATCCGACGGATCCAGCATGGAGTGTTTGAGCCAGGAGCTTTCTCCGGAAAAAAAAAAGCGGCACCTGACGCCAATTGGCTGATGAAGACACCAAATGAAACTGTCGCCATTTGCATTCACGTGACCTAATTTGTATCAAAGATTAAACGTTATTTTTTGTTTTTCTTGTGTTCTTTGCACCTTCATCAATCAGATTAAGGAGATCAAATGGGGCGACGTCGGAGGCTGGACGGGACAAGGCGGCTCGCTCCTCGGCACAAAAAGGTACACATCAAGTGGAATCGTGTATTTTTGGATGTCGTTTTGGAAGCGTTCACGCTATGGCTGTTTAAGATTTGGTTCAAATTTGGATTCATGCCCAAATGTTGTGCCAAATGTTGTGCCAAATGTTCTGCAACGGGGAAAAAAAATCTCCTAAACGATGGTGACATCACCCAGAATGATCATTTAATCACTCCCAACCCATCCTGGTCCAAATGGATTGGACGTCTATTGCCGTCAATGGCACACTACACAAAATTAGGTCATTCCCAATTGAATTCCAAGTTGCTACAAAGGACTACAAGTGATTTTTTTAAAACCCTATATGGCCAAATGTATCAAATTCCATATGTACATTTTGAGCAATGTGATATATTTTTAATAAAAAAACTGATGTATCCTACAAATATAGTATAAATATGATGAATGTTGTACTTTGTATGGACCATTAACTACTTAATTTGATTAATTTGCCCTCAATGATTTAGTGGTTGAAAGGGTTAAAATGATAGCAGGCCATTTTTGAGACAAATCCATCTAAATAAAAAGTGACAGAAAAGACATTTTAATGAAATGAAATAGATCCTAATTGTCTCCCTTTTTTCACGGTAGTCTTGACTCATTGGTTATTTTGTGACTCGTCGGCGTAGAACCCTTCCCGGCAAACATTTGGAGAAGATCGCCGAACAGATGAAGATCCACAACATCAACGCCTTGCTCGTTATCGGCGGATTTGAGGTAACTCAAACGCATCACAAATACATTCATAGTATATATCACATCTAGCATAGCGCTAATGCTAAAGATAGATTTAAAAAAACACTACATTTTGCGTGTATGATGTTGTCTTGAAATGTGTTCATTTAAATTCTGTCAATCACACAACATCATCATAGATAGTGCGTTTTTTTCCCGAGTTTGTGTGTGTGCATTGTGATTGGCTCTCTCCCTTTGGCTCCTCCCATGACTTCAGCCCAACCGCCATTGTTTATTTTTGCATCGATGCCACTCGTTCATTAGTTTGTTTCTCCTACATGTTGACGTCTTGTGTGTTAGCAGAGGCTAACGTTGTTCGGCTAACATTAGCTTTTCAGCTATTTCTTTGACTCCTTTTGGAATGTTCTCCCACATTTTATTTTGTGTGTGTGTGTGTGTGCCTTAAACCCCCATTCGAGATAATAGAATCTTTTTTTTATTTTATAAACTGACCTCCCACAAATTTCCATCAAATAGACTCAATCCGGCCATTTTTTTTGCCTTCAAATACAAACGTTCAACATTTGGTAAATAGCAAGGACGAGCCTCGAATCGTAAAGCGTCCCCTTGGCCCCGCCCCGTTGATACCTAACGACCAATGGAATTCCGGCTCTGACCGTTTCAGGCCTACATGGGATTACTGGAACTTTCGTCGGCCCGGGACAAATACGACGAGCTGTGCGTGCCCATGGTGATGGTCCCCGCCACGGTGTCCAACAATATACCGGGCTCGGACCTCAGCATCGGTTCCGACACGGCGCTCAACGCCATCACGGACGTAAGTCGTGATGGCCGTGCACGTGCATGCTTGTGTGTGCGCATGTGCATGCGTGTGTCGCGTGACAAAGCGGCGGTCGCCCGCAATAGGTGCTTCTGTCATGGCCTTAATGTCGTTCAGTCAACATGTGCTAGCTAGCTAGCTAGCGCAGCACTGTAAAGCTAGCCATCGTTGTCAATTCTGGTTGTGACATCACAACCAGAATTGCGGAAATGATGCCATTTCTGCAGTGGAATAACTAGAAAATGGTCAAAAGGAGCTAGATTTGAGTGCCAAATTTGAAAAAATAATAATAATATAGTGCATTTTTATTGATTGACAGTTCATAGCACCTTTTTAAAGGGAAAAATGAACTAGAAAAGTGCCCCAAAATGTCATTTGTTAGTCAAATTAGTCCCAAATAGGATCATGTGGCGCTAAGCTAACCTCAGGTAAGTGTTTGGCATGAAGTGGTTTGTTGTCGTGTCTTTTTGCTACGCTTCGCTCTTGTTTGGTCAACAGTGGACGGAGAAGTTGCAGGTTGAAGGAAGGTCCTTGTAGTTTTCCACTTCGTGGGTGTGTGGGGGTGAGTGAGTGGAATTTGACGTTTAAGGAGCGGCCAAACCGAGAGTGCAACTTTATCAGCTCACTTCAGCACTGAAACGTGTTGACAGACAACTGGCTGCGCCATGATATAAAAAACAGTAATCCATAATGAATGGATTACCAGATGAATCGGCGTCTATTTTGATAGTGGGCCGATTATTTAAGAGAAAATGTTGACCGTAAAATTGTCCGTGTTTTCAGTTTTTTTTACATTTCGGTAGAGTATAACTTCTTTACATTAAGAACACAAAACCATGCACATTTTAATGCGTTATTGCATTAAAATTCAGTCAGCTATGTACGCGGTGCGTTTAGGGACACCCCCAGAAAGCTCCGAACTCAACACAACGAACTCATGAAGCATACGTGCAACCCGATAGGTTACCTGGCCTTCTAGCTAATCTAAATTGGAAGTCGTTTGAATTTGACTGAAATTTGGCCAACTCGCGTTTTTAGCCCGCGAATGGGCTTACTTGTCAAGTGGAGAGAGCCAATGAACAGAGAGCCCACAAAAGGACCCGGTGTCCAAGTGTAATGCCCCGCGTGGTCCGCCAGGCCTTTGAGTCGGTCCTGCAGCTTTTTGAGGCCCGAGGGCACTTTGAGGAATTTTGCGTGCCGCTCTGCGTGCTTCCCGCCACCATTAGCAACAATGTGCCGGGCACCGACCTCAGCCTCGGGGCCGACACCTCGCTCAACGCCCTGGTGGAGGTAAGCCACCCCCCACGTCGCCGCACGCCCGCCGCTTTGTCACGCGAACGGTGATTCGTCGTCGTCGCCGCCGCTCGGTCACGCCGCCGACTTTTAAAGCGGGCGGCGTGGTGGTCGGCAGACGTGCGACCGCATCAAGCAGTCGGCCAGCGGAACCAAGCGGAGGGTCTTCATCATCGAGACCATGGGGGGCTACTGCGGCTACTTGGCCACCGTGGGAGGGCTGGCGGCCGGGGCCGACACCGTCTACATCTACGAGGAACCCTTCGACATCCGAGACCTGCAGGTACGTTTAAGGCTACTATTCAGGATTTGTGAGACTTTTTGAGTGGGACTGGTCACGGTAGATTTCCTGACTGGATTTTCAGATGATACGCAAACAGGCTGAAGGGGTTCATTTGATTGAATAGTCCTAAAAATCCTTATAACGAGCAATTTAAATGCAATTGGCAAACTTTGTTTCTGTTTCTGGTCATCTTTGTGGGATGCTTTGAATTTGGCTTCTTAGGCTAAATTCTTTAGAATTGAAGCCTGGCGTTCATATAGAATGTAGACCTCATATTTTGGATCATGTATGCCAAATATTGCACCCAAAATTTGATGTCCACCTATGTAGGCTTCTTTTTTTTAGATTAGTCACGGCCTAAAAAAAATGCAAAATAACCACTTGAAATTGTTGACTTTTAAGGGTGTACTCACTGTTTTTTGTTCTTTTCAGGGTAATGTGGAACATCTGACACAAAAGATGAAGACCACCATCCAACGAGGTCTGGTCCTCAGGTGAGAAAGGCAAAAAAAATGGCTGCTCTGTTGGGACGTGGCTGTAAAAAATGCGTGCGTGCAGGAACGAGAACTGCAACGTGAACTTCACTACTGACTTCATCTACCAGCTTTACACAGAAGAGGGTCGAGGGGTCTTTGACTGCAGGAAGAACATTCTGGGACACATGCAGCAGGTTAGCCTAGCGGATTTTTTGCTAACAATTCCTCTGGGGCTGCCACTCTTTTCTTCAGATTTTGTTTTCACTGGCTCAAAGCCTGTCAAGTCGTTGTTCTTCTTCTTGTGCACACTAACTTTGAAGATATAGTAAAAAATGTGTGTTATTCACAGGTTACATTATTTTTAGCATGAATTTTATTGATTTCAAAATAGATTGGATGGCAAGACGTCAAATCAACATGAAAAAAAAAATAGACTTCTTGTTGCCTGTAGATTAGGAGTTAGCCAGCAGAGGGCAGCCTTCAGCGTGGAATAGTATACTGGTGGTTGTAATATGGGAAAAAGCTGACATTTGAGACTTTCCGCAGGCACGGGGTCAACCAAATGTTCTCCCTATGTTCCACAGGGTGGCGCTCCGTCTCCCTTCGACAGAAACTTTGGCACCAAAGTGGCGGCGAAAGCTGTCCAGTGGATCACAAAGACATTGAAGGAGTCCTACAAAGGAGGTAAAGGGCGGCTGAAACGTCGAAGAGGTTTGACGATTGGACGCTTTGACGATTGGACGCTCGGTCCGCAGGCCGGGTGTTCGCCGATTCCGAGGACAGCGCCTGTCTGTTGGGCATGAGACGGCGAGCCATGGTCTTCCAACCTGTGGCGCAGCTGAAAGATGAGACTGACTTTGAGTAAGAACTTACCGAATCGAAAATTCAGTTCTTTAAGCCGGTTTAACTCTTCCAATCTTCCTTAAATGTCTAATCGGGTGGCTATTTTCATTCTTCCGCTGTAAATTTACAGGAATTTATCACTCGCTGATCCCAGTGGTGTGTACTTTTCCATAGTCAACATTTATTTTGGGGGAGGGAATCAACCCCGAAAAACTTCATTTAATAAAGGCATGCCTAAAAATGGACTGGAAGTCCAAAAAGTTTGACCTCTTGTCATATTTGTTGTCCCCAGGCACCGGATCCCCAAGGAGCAATGGTGGTTAAAGCTCCGCCCCCTGATGAAAATCCTGGCCAAGTACAAGACCAGCTACGACGTATCCGACTCGGGTCAGCTGGAGCACGTGGGCAGCTTCCGGCGGGCCAAGGAGGGAGACGCCATGGCCGCCATTTGAGGACCCCAAAAAGCCCATAGGTCGATTTAACATTTAACTCTAAAAAAAAAAGTCACACGTCGTTCCTCTAACTTATTGCAGATTCTAATACATAACAATTAAAAGTGCACTCCTAATGATCACCGCAAATGTAGCGTCATCTTCTTGCTTTGTTGTTGCTAAAATGTCACAATTGGGTGTCAATGGCTGTACATGACACTAGTGTGTACTTTGTGTGTGTGTGTGTACACAATATTAAAGTTTTGATGGTTTCATTTCTTTTTGCCCAAGTCATCATTTGTGAGCCAGTTTAGCAGTTTCTATTGGAATACATTGTTCGCTTGCTGTTGTCAATGGTAGCCAGTGCGTTGAAATTAGAAGGCACCTGATTGTGTCCGCCAGAGGGCAGTAAAACTCAATCTTGGTTATAGCAACTGGATTTGATCCTGTTTTAGTTGTCCTGTAGGCATTTGGACGGGTTTTTCAATCTCAGCTAACTCAATGCAAATGTTTAAAGTTGTGCTTAAAGAAATGTCATGAATTTAAATGCCATAGTTGTAGCAGTGCTGCTATTTTTGTATGAAACTTATCTTTGTTGATGACTTTGCTGTATGTCACACAACAAAAACACTATAGATAGCTCATGGAGAACGAAATAGTGATCTTTTTGGATTGGATTCAAGTGCTTTTTTGTTTTAAAATAACGTTTATATTTACCTTGAAACATGTCTCTTAAAAGCACGCTAATAAAAATCAGCATAAGTGTTACAAGGACATCAAAATAGAATCTTATGACCGTATGCCATCCCATGATGGACCACATAATCCGGCCTGGGGCCAATCAAATGATTAGGTCAGTGGGTGAGAGAATTCAATACAAATGTTTCTTTATTCAAAATAGATTCTTCACTCAAAGTGTCAATATTTACATGATCTGTACACAATAATTATATAAATACCCTCATTTTTTTGGCAAACCCGTAACGAGTCCGTTTTTAAGGCAACGTGGACCCGAGTAGAGGGAAAGGCAGCAGCTAGGTGCCCACCTAACCCTTAAATAAAAGGTAGTGAGGTCCAAGCGGATCTGGTTCCGCCTCAAACCCGCGACAGGGGCACCTGCTTGGGGAAGGACACGGAACTCCCGGTGCCGGACCTCCAGGTGAGGCCCGTGCTGACGTCGCTGTACATGGAACCGCCTCCCGCCGAGGACGCCTTGCTCCGCCAGCAGCAGCGCGTGCACCAGGTCCTCCACGAGTCCAGGGTCTTGCGGGACCAGACCCACACGCCCGACGTCACGCCCCCCAGCAGGCCCATGAAGTACTTGAGCATGAAGACGGCGTAGTCCGGCCGCGGGGCCTCGGCCGCCGAGGGGGCGGGGCAGCCGCAACGGTAGCCCGCCTCCCAGGCCCGCCGGTTGTGCTGCTCGTAGAAGTAGCAGGCCACGATGACGGCGGCCGGGACCGTGTAGAGCACGGTGAAGACCCCGATGCGCAGCATCAGGCGCTCCAGCTTGTCCGCCTTGGCCACGCCCCCGCCCACCTGCCGCCGGATGACGCGGCGGATGCGGAAGAGGGAGACGAAGCCGGCCAGGAGGAACAGGGAGCCCACCAGCAGGTAGACCAGCAGCGGGGCCAGGACCAGGCCCCGCAGGTCGTTCAGGTCCCGGTTGCCCACGTAGCAGACGCCGGCCACCGGGTCGCCGTCCACCGAGCCCAGCGCCAGCGCCGCGATGGTCTTGGTGCTGGGCAGGAGCCAGGCGGCCAGGTGGAAGTAAGGGGCGTAGCCCGCCACCGCCTCGCTGCCCCACTTGAGCGCGGCAGCCAGGAACCAGGCCACGGAGAGGATCACCCACCAGATGGAGGCGGCCATGCCGAAGAAGTAGACCAGCAGGAAGACCAGGGTGCAGAGCGCAGAGCCGCCGTTGCCGTTGGCGATGGCGTTGGCGTTGGCCCGGGGCGCCTGCGGGTCGCGGGTGCAGGCCACGCGCTCGTGCCCGGCCGCCAGCCGCAGCAGGAACCCGGTGGACACGCACAGGTAGCAGGCAGCCATGAAGATGATGGGTCGCTCGGGGTACTTGAAGCGCTCCATGTCCACCAGGAAGGTGGCCACCGTGGTCAGCGTGGAGGCGAAGCACAAGGCGGCCCACAGGCCGATCCAGAAGTTGGTGAAGGCGCGCTCCTCCGCCGTGAAGAAGGGGCTGTGGCAGGCGTCGGCGGCGGCGCAGGCCGGGTCGCCCGACGGCGCGCACTTGGACACCGCGGGCACCTTGTGCTGCTTGTATCCCGGCTTGTAGCCCGGCTTCCTCCAGGGCTTGAGCGGGCGCTCGGTGGCCGGCGCCGGGCTGCTCCTCCTGGCCGAATCCTGCTGGTAGTCCATGCACAGCTGGTCCTGGCGGCCCTGCTCCGGCAGCAGCTCGCAGCTCATCCGGTCCGGCCACGGGAAGCCGAACTGCCTCATGAGGGGCGCGCAGCCGGCGCGCGCGCGCTCGCAGACGCTCCGGCAGGGCGGCAGCGGCTTCTTGTAGTCCTCCAGGCAGATGGGCGTGTAGAGGCTGCAGAGGAAGAAGCGCAGGTCCGACGAGCACTTGATCTCCACCAGCGCCAGGAACTGGTGCACCTCCAGGCCGGCTTCGTCCTGCGTGTCGTGGTGGAACTGGTTGGGCATGTACGTGTGGTTGTAGCCGATGCCCTTGCACATGGGCACCGAGATCTCCTGGCACTGCAGCGGCTTGGCGCCCCAACACCGCGACCGGGGAACCGCCAGGGTCAGGAGGTACAACAAGGGGAAGAAGAGCGAGCGGCTGGGCCGGGGGAGCCGCCCCCGGGACATGGCCGGGCGGGCGGGTGGGCGAATGCGCCTCAGTCGGATGGAGAACGGACGTGCATGGCGAAGTTCGCCGAGCGAGTGTGGGAGTTCGGTGGGCGGGCAACGGAGCTTTATACATGGGCCAGCCGGAGGGAGGGACTAAGGGAAGTTAGGGATGGGGGGGAGCTCCTGCTAGGGGGACGGACTTAGGGGGTCGGGAAGGCGGAGACATCACCGAGGAGGGTCCCGGCCGTGTCAATCAAACTGCAGCTTCGGAGGTCCAATACACACGCGCAATGAATACAATCGGCCTATTAGCCTGGAATGTCATTAGCAAAGTCAACAGTCGTTAAAAAAGGATAAGACTTCTACAAACTCACGCGCGACAAATGCAGAAAGGATGCATTCACGAACAATCGGAAAACTAAGTATCGGACTGTTTTGGCTTTGTTTGTTTTTTTCCAGGGGGTGGACAATTCCCCTTCCCCTCCATTGTTTAAAAAGAGAAAATAAATCTCAGGGAATATTTGTTTTTCCTCAAGAAGCGTTGTTTAGAACATGTTGTATTTATGTTTACAGCGCTACTTCCTGTTTCGACGACTTATTCTGACGGACTTTTATTGTGTGGTGAAATTAGATTGTGTTCAACTAGTTCACTGCCATTGTCAGTGATAAGCCTCAAATCATTTTCGATTGGCATTGAATGATTATGCATCATTGCCAGCGACAGCTATACACGTCCAATCCCATTTTCGTCCAGGGATGGACCGGAAGTGGCTTCTCGTCGAACTTGGCCTTGCGTCGCTTCTTCCGTGAACACGACGAACCAACAAAGCAAGCTTCCGGTACGAAATGCCACGCTAATATCGTATAAAACAATGATTATTGAATACATATGAATGTCTAACGAGTTGTTTACTCATTCAGACAAAGAAGAGCTCATTTACGTTGATGTGACGGCTGAGGTTGGCGAGTCAAGCGCAGGTAAGTAAGCCACGTTATTAGCTTACGCCTCGATGCTAAATTCTGCTATCACATGCTATTTTGTCAAACTGGGTCTTATTCGAGAATATAAGTCAACTGGTGTTCTGGAAGTGTTTATATTCATGTAGGGGTTATGGAATCAACGATGTGCATAACATATGACGCTAATTAGCAATTTGCGTGAGGCTATCGCTAGCCGCGAGAGGCTAATCGCTATGCTAGCCGATGCTGTAACTACATTCTGAATGGGCGGCAAGATTAAAGGAATGTGCTAACCTTTGATACCCCGTATAATTTAAGCATACGCCACAATGCTAAATTCTGCTTTTACATGCTATTTTCTCAACCTATGTCTTATTCGAGAATAGAAATGAATTGGAGTTCTAGTATTTGTTATTGTAGGGGTTACGGAATCTTTCTTATTTACATACATATGCTAATTAGCAAGTTGTACGAAGCTATCGCTAGTCGCGACGGGCTCATCGAATGTGCTAATCTTTGACACGCTGTATAATTTAAACAAGGCTCAGTGCTAAATTCTGCTCTTGTGTGCTATTGTGTCAACCCACGTCTTGTTCGAGAATAGAAATTAATTGGAGTTCTAGTGTTTGTTATTGTAGGGGTTACGAATCTTTTTTTGTTTACCTGCACCTGGCTATCGCTAGTTGACAGGGGCTAATCGTTACGATAGCAGATGCTGTAGTTACGTACATTGTGTATGCTAAATGTACGGCTAAGTTAAGGTAATGTGCTAACCTTTGACACGCTGTATAATTTATTCATATTTTACGTAAAATTTATTGTCCAGTGTTTGTCTGAGCGCCATGAGATTAGAGTTTGAAGATACACAGTAATGTTTTAATTTGTATTGTATTATTTTGGATGTAAAGCTCTTTTATAAATGAAATCTTGGTACTAATATTTGTTTTACATCTCCTAACATTGCCTAATATTAAATATTTTCGATAGTTTGATCCATTACTTAAATAATCTATAGTTGCGCCCCTAAAAGAAACATCAGGGCTTGTTCAGAGTAAAAGTAGTCTAACAATTATATAGTTTTGTGTTTGTGTCTTATCTAAAATTTGCAGCTTACAGTCACAATCAAGCTGATTTTGACATCAAGTTACAGCCTGATTTACAATGTGTGTGCATGAGGTTAATGTGCTCTTGTTAACCCACCGCAGGGGTTGGTCTCGCTGCAAAGGGAATCCGCTGTTTGTCTTAACTGCCGAGCAAATTGTTTGATTGGTCGCACGCTGGGCGAGATGATTACGCCGACATGGCCCACCCCAAATGCGCGTGAGTGTGTTTAAAGAGTTTCCCGACCTCGCCCGAAAGAAAATGTTGGAATAATGATTCAAACCTTTTAAATCATTATTAGTAATGTTTAATTAAAAAAGGAAAAACATCTTTCAACAAACTCTGCGGCGAACTTGCAAGGAGATACAATGTGGCGTCGTCTTAGCCCCCAGTGCATTCTGAATTGCAGTAACTGAATCATTGTATTTAATCGCGACACTCGAAAAACATGGTTATGTAATCAGTACAATAACACCCTCGCTGGTTAGAAAAACAAGTGTGAGGAATGCTTTCAAGGTAAACAAAGCAAAGCCGTATTTTCAAACAATAATGCGATTATCGCCATCTTCTGCTGGAGTCCCGTCAAAACAGTCCCGTTGTGTTCTGCCGAAAAGCGTGTGTGAAAACAATGTGTCCTCGAGCTGTGGGGCCTTGAGGAGACGATGTGGAGGAAAAGTGTCCATGGTTCATGACTTGATTTATAGCTTTACTACTTATTGAAAAATGCTTACAACACATATAGAATATTCCATAATAATTCTAACATTCCCTCCTTTTACTATATGTTTGTTATTCATTTTATGACAATTTCAAAATAACAGGGATATCACCGTTGGCTGTTTTAATTTTACCCGCTTAGGCTCTACTCGTTCGGCAGGTCTGAAAAACAGAAAATAAGATCATTTTCGTCCAATCCATCCTCGTAATTACCATGCTCCTGAAATTCACTGTTAGTGTCAGCACGTCTCAGTAGGGGATATAATTCATGCAATTTGGAATTTGTAGGGGCAATCGCAGTGGTTATAAGTCGGCTTATCAAAGATCTTAAGCAGGGAATAATACAACACCCACACAATGTCAAAATCGTAGCAAAAAGGGCTACGGAAACTGCAACGGATTGAGCCAAATTCCGATATTCTCCAAACATATCCCGCCACCAGCGCTGCCAGACGGATTCACTGACTCCAGAATGCTTCTTCATATTGCGGTTGAGGGTCTGCAGGCCATCAATGGCGTCGGTGAGGGACCCCTCGGGTGACGTGTTGTTCGGTATGTAGGTGCAACACTCATCTCCGAACATTGCACACACGCCCCCTTTCTCCGCGAGCAGCATATCCACTGCTATGCTATTCTGGAACGTCATTAGGCTGGTGGCTGCTAGTTGTTCCTTTATCGCCACAAATCCCTGTTCAGTATAATTTCCAAGTTTTTGGACATTGTAATGCAGGTAATTTATCCAATCAACATTTTTGTTTGGAGTAATTAAAAGAAAAATATACTCCCAACCTGCTGCGATCTGATTAGCCAACTTATACTCATCCTCGTGGATGCCAATCGCATCAATGTATCACCCTCTCTCCATGCGACGCCGTCGCGAGGGGCCCGCCATCATACCGGATTTCTGTGCAGCCAATTGTATCTCCTCTACTGTAGATGGAAAAACAGACACTGGTAATAGCAGTGAGACCAAGGCACAAAGTCCTGCTGTCATTTTGGCAGGAGTCGTATAATTTGTTTTGACCCCACCACCACCATAGGTCAGAACGTGGAATCAGGGGTGTAGTCTGTTTTAGGACGTGGGCACACCACGTCACATTTATCGCTCCCAGTGCCGGTCCGTGCCCTGTGAGGACTAAGCAGGTAAAATGATTAAACGCGACATGTGTTGAAAAGTTAGGCTTGTCCTTTGCTGCCGTTGTAACTGGGTAGACATTATTCCATTTCATACATTTTGGGCTTACATCTTTTGTCAATATCAATTCTTTGAAAAACGATACAGTATGTACAGATATTACAGTCTGGCAAAATTCGATTCAATCCAAGATCAATATATGAGTACAGTTCAATGAGCCTTTATGCCACAATAATTGGTATAAATTATTGTAATAAATATTGGTATAATTCTAATTATAAATTATTTCCTCTTTTGTGTAACACTTCTAAACAGAACTTGTAGTATGAGACCTTTATATAACACTAAAAATTTTGCATTATCTCCTTTACACAATCAGGGGTAATTTGCGCGGGTACTACTCTTAAGAGAGGTCGGCCCCCCATACATGTTATACAGGTTTGATACAGGTTTGATTTATAATAGCTGCATTTTCCATCAACAATAACCAATTATTTCTTACCGCCTCCCGTTTGGGAACTCCCCGTTGCAGAAATGAATTCTCTGGTCATCTCAGATTTTAATTTTACTATGGCGGATCCGGGTGTTTCCATCTCCGACGACCTTCTTACCCATGGACTTAGGAAAAACGTCAGACAAAGATCCACAAGTTAATTTGTCAGTCTGAATTATGATTTGTAATGCCCCCACCGTATGGGTTAATTTTATCGAAGGCCTGATGGTTTTTCGCACACGTGTGTCATCCAAGCATGCCAATCTAGACCAGTTTCTGCAACAAGGTTTCCCCAATCTGTTTTAGGACTGTTATGTACCACACATATTCCATGTGTATCCTTTGAATTAGATACGTAGCTTTTGTAGCTTGACATAAGGGGGAATCGCCCGTGTTTTTGCCATATATCTGCATATAGATTGAATATATATAACCTCCCCCTTTTTTGAGGCATGAAATTTACCATGACTCAAAATGGCAGCCCTCCCAGATAAGTCTTTTGTTTTTGTTTAGTCCCCCAGGTTCCCAAAATTTCCCATTGCAGAAATCAAAAAATTTCATTTGGCGAAATTCTTTTCTTTTTGTTTCTGTCCTACTCTGCCACCGCCGTCCTCGAAAGGCTTATCAGCGATTTCAGAAATATTCCACCTTGATATTAGAATATTGATATATCTTGGTGGCTAGCCAATTGAAACACAAAAGACAGACACTCATCCACGCTGGCACTCATAATCAAGGAATTTGCTTTGAGTGCTCCCCCAATCATCCACAATTTTGGTTTGTTGGAGTAAAACTGGAGTACCCAGAGAAAACCTACGAATTCTTGAGGACACCAGGAATACTCCACACTCCGGAAGGTCTGGATCCACTCCGCATTAGTAGATCCTCGAACCGCAAGATTGCTGCCTGAAGAAACTAGATAATTAATGTATTAGTTTCACATGCCACATATCTAAAAATAGAAATTTGTTCAATTGCCACCGCCCCTTATCCCAGTCAGTTAGCATGTGGACTGCCCTGCGAGTGGCTGTGATTAACCATCTATTCGCCAATAATGTAATAACGGAAAAGTTGTGACACATTGAAACACACACACACCCCCTTTTTGTATTTTAACCGTTTGTAAAAACTTTATCTCACCCCCTTTCAATGTTATCGAATTTTGCCCATTCTAGTCAACCCATCTACTCAAAGCATTTCTCCAAGGTTGATATTTTATAATTTGGAGATGTTATTTTTAAAACATAGACATTATTTCATCACTCGTTTCACACTATGAAAGGCCCCACCTGAATTTGTTGTAGATAATCCCCTTTATCTAAGCTTGTTATTGCCAATCGTTATCACCGTAACATTCAGGTGTATTAACCCCATAATTGCAATGCTTAATTTGTATGCCCCTAAAGCAATAGACAGTAATAACGTCCCAATAGTCATCAATATGACCTACAGCAAAGCATACGCCCCCTTCAGGTCAAACAAGGAAAGTCTTTTGTGCACCTAAAGACGCTCCATGTTTCTTCTAGGGAAACTATGCCTATCCTTAACCAATTATCTTATCTACCCCAGCCAGGTTCAATTTACCTAACAATTTGGACGAATGCCATGAAATTTCTCATTTCCGCATTGTTAATTTCATGTCTGATTTCTTTAACAACCAAATAACCCTTAATACCTAAGACATAAATTGCAAATCACCCCATACTATGTTTACTTAAGATAAGAGCCATTTCTTATAGCTCCCTGTTACCACAAGAAAAATCTACAATAATTAAACTAGAGAAATCCACCTTTTACTAGGCATTTCCTAATTACAATTTTCAATGCTTAATAAAGGACCCACAAATTGTAACCAATATGCCATAATATTGTAAAAAAATCCATTCATTTTTCTTTAACCCAGCCAATCACCTATATTAAAGTAAAAAGAAAATAATAATAACAGTATTATTCCTAATTCCAAAGCTTTTCCCAAATCAATCTTTGCCAAACAGAATTTCTATCACCTCGAAAGACATTTCTGATTAAATCCCAAAAATAAATGCGAAGATAATCGCGGAACTCTGCATCCCTTGCAGACCATGTTTTGTTCTTATTCTGAAATGTTTAAACGGAAGCGCGCCCTTACCCGCTGACTGTGACCTTCACGCTCGCTGCAGAAGCAGCAGCCTTATCTTTTGTTTACAAATTCCAAAGTGCTCTCTTTTCTTTGTGTCCCCCTCCTGTGCCTCCTGTGAGCAATTATTTTTTAGAGAAGACTAAATTACAATATGCTGCAAGCACAACTATATCATAGCAAAACCCATTTCTGCCCTCAAGTTTGCTTCAGCACCCCCAAGGCCAATTATTGTAATATTCAGCCGCACCAAAACAGAGCGCTCCCCCCGCAATCAAAGCATTATTCGGCAAGTTTAGAGTCTGACCAAAACGCAGTTTTGGCAACCCCGCTAAACATTTAATTTGCTGTTTTGTATTTCTGTTAACCAAAATATTCCCGCTAGCAGACGGGAACGAAACCAGGATAAGCCACAATAAGCCATTTCATTCTTTGAAATAACCATTTTAATTGCCATTTTACAACTTTCAGCATCACACAAAAAAAATCCAATTGAATTCAATCCCAAAGAATGTGATATCTGGTTTAAAATTTGCTCAACATCCTCATGTTCAAAATCCTCATTCAAATCATTTTGAGCAGGCCTGCCTTGTTTTTAGAGACATTTTTGTCCAGGCAATCACGCGATATATGTAATATATATAAGTATAATTTGAATGAGCATGCAACACATTTGAATGAGCATGCAACACATTTTTTTAGCTGCTCCTGATAAATGCTGCCCACCGCGTGGTCTTCAGCGAGGCCGCTGTTGGCCTTAAAACAAGCCGTCATCCTGATTTGACATTCTGCAAAAGGCTCACCATTCCTCTGCTTAGCTCTGCTGATCACGGTATAATTAACTTTTGTTTTAAACTTCCCCGTAACCCGATCAATCAGTTCATGCACTTCTCAAATTCAAATTACGACCGTCATGACACAACGGGCCACCATCAGCTTTTGGATTCGAACATCCAAATTTAGTAGGAGCCTGCTCCTTGCCCCTATTAGTATCAGCAACTTCGATCATGGGATATTGTTCAATAAACACATCACTCATTGGCGGCGCCCCAGGCTGGGGAGATAGCGTTTTCTCCCCATGTCCCCCACGGGCCCTCCCGACCTGGTCATATTTGTCGGAGGGGGCCCTCCTTTTTACCAACAACAACAACACATTTCTTCCCCACCGGGCCAGTCTCCCCGTCCTCTTTTCTGTGGAATAACACAGCCTCTGTGTCTCCAGTCCCACCGTTATCAACTGATTTAACCCATGTATCATAAACCAATAATAGGTATCATTATATCCCTCCTGCTCCATTTTGCTAAGGTTTCCCCCATGCTTAGCACGTATTTTATCCTGCAGTATCAATATCTTATGCATATTAAGCTGGCCAGCAAATCCATATTTATTTATCCATAAGTTTAGGTGTTTAACCCTTGTAGCGCTTTGATTTTCAACAAATTTCCAATCTTTACACGGCAGACGCATCTTTGGATCGTCAATAGCCGTTTTACTGTTTCCACTACCCATTTTTGGAGCGGATTTGTGTGCCCCCGTAGTACCTGTTTTTTGTACACGGCAGACGTTTATAGACCACACCGTGTCTACCTGCTAGTGACTAGTATCCACAGGGTTTTTTAAAATCGCTATCCCCAGGATGCGAGCCTTACTTCTCAAAATAAGGCCTTCGCGTGTGATGCCCTTCACGCACTCGGAACCCGTCAACAATATGCAGCCATCACACGCGGACTCGGCAGAAATGTCGAAAGATGCTTACCAAGAGGATAGTCGTCAACCGATTAGAAAACAGGCGCTGCTGAGAAATAGTCCAGCCTGGAAAAGGGATTCTCGCCGTGCACGGTCACTCCAGATATTAAACCGCAGCGTCTGGATTCCCTATCGGTTTGTTGACCCCGGCTACTCGAAGGACCAAATGTTGGAATAATGATTCAAACCTTTTAAATCATTATTAGTAATGTTTAATTAAAAAAGGAAAAACATCTTTCAACAAACTCTGCGGCGAACTTGCAAGGAGATACAATGTGGCGTCGTCTTAGCCCCCAGTGCATTCTGAATTGCAGTAACTGAATCATTGTATTTAATCGCGACACTCGAAAAACATGGTTATGTAATCAGTACAATAACACCCTCGCTGGTTAGAAAAACAAGTGTGAGGAATGCTTTCAAGGTAAACAAAGCAAAGCCGTATTTTCAAACAATAATGCGATTATCGCCATCTTCTGCTGGAGTCCCGTCAAAACAGTCCCGTTGTGTTCTGCCGAAAAGCGTGTGTGAAAACAATGTGTCCTCGAGCTGTGGGGCCTTGAGGAGACGATGTGGAGGAAAAGTGTCCATGGTTCATGACTTGATTTATAGCTTTACTACTTATTGAAAAATGCTTACAACACATATAGAATATTCCATAATAATTCTAACAGAAAACAAACAGATAAGAACTAATTAAAGTCATTCGCACTCAGGACCACATTTGTAGACTTCAAATGGCATAAATTGGACGCCGATGGACATGAATGGCGGGCAAAGAACTAAAACCACTCCTTGCAAGTACTAGCTAGAATATGGCATTGAGAAGTTCCTACAAAGTTACTACAAAGTATTTTGAGCAAGTACAACAAGTACTCGGTACTTAAGGATGTTGATAACATCTACTAGGTGAATATATATACCGATATGGTGTAGTAAATATCACGATACTTTGTATCCTAATCGTTTAGCGATATGTTGCCGCCAATAATCGATGTATCGTTTGAGAAATATGGCATTGTTTTGTAAAGGAATCAACAAAAAAATGTCCACGAGACCAAAATGTTGCCCAAATGCATGAAATCTTTGGAGCATATTTCTGATTTGAACCTTTATTGTAAAACTAAACCAACATTGCACTTGGAACAATATGAGAAATATCGTAGTACTACTTCAAGTACCTTGTCCTAGGTTCCTAGTGGCACCGTTAGCATCTACAAAGTCTAATATTCCATCATATTTAGATGGCTTTTAGCCAGAAAATCAAGGATTTTTTTTTTTAATCAAATAAAAATGAATATTCTCGATGAAGTTAGGCTATCAGCAGCCCATGAAGATAATTAGACGGCAGAGGCGAGCAGGCATTCCTCCACGAGCGGCGTGGCACTCGTGACCACGTTTTATCAGCTCCGTCTTGATGGAAGCGGAACACGTGGCGTCACGCTAATGTTCTGCGCTTGTTCCGGCGCAATCGCTTCCGCCGCGCTGGAATCCCCACGCCACTCAACGCGCAATTTTCGTTCCGTGGCGCTCGCGCAACGACAACGGCGCTTTGCGGCAAAACTATAAGATGATCATGAGTCATCGTTATAACGATCAAAATAGGGCTAATGCTAATTAGCTGCTATCTGTCAGACGCCAGAGTGTCTGGTAACGGTCTTTGCGATTTAATGCTATTTAGCCACGCGCCTCTGGGGCTAATATTAGCTTGAGTTAATGTATGTGGCTGGAGTGAATGTTGGCTTTTGTTCATGTCAGCATTTTAATTGCATTTCAATAACTTCCACTTTCTCTGACAGGTTTAACATGTTTTCTTCAGGGGTTTAAATGGACTGGGACCAGTACATTTAGACAATTTCCCCGTATCTGACTAGTGTTTCACCGAATGGAACTCGTGCCGGAAACCCGAGACCCTTAACTGCTTCTGTTAATCAGCTACGTTTCACCGTATGGCTCGCGGGCCATATGCGGCCCACTCGCTGCTCCAATCTGGCCCTCAAAACCAGATTTTCTTTCTCAGTGGACTTCCCGCTCTACAGCGTTTTGCTCAGTTTTGCACCCCCAATCACAGTCCCCTGTTCACCCCACCCAGTCAAAATGGTCCCGTCAATCCCGGCCAATGAGCTAACCAGGAAGTGACCCCAAAAACCTCCAAAACCAACTGCCAGAGTCAAAAAGCCAACAACAGGAAATAACCTGGATATGCTCCAAAATCAAAAGGAAGCGACTCGGAACCCCGAACATCCGTTATTAGATAACGCTAAATCTTTTTAGGAAATCAGACAGGTTAGCAAAACGAGCTACACAACCAGAATCAGGACTTAATCCACCCGACAAGAGATTGTCCAAGACCCTGACCAATACCAAGAACTGGCAGAACCTGGACTGGAAGTGGATCTAACAAGCAAATTCCTCCAGTTCCAAAGAAAAAGTAGTTTGCCTTCAAGTTCAGGGAAGGAAAGCCATTTTTGATGAACAAGGCTGATAGACCAGGTCCGGAGGCCGACTGGGAATCCAACCCGACACTCTGCATCCTGCGGGAGTTCGGGTTACATGTTGCCACCCCCTCCCCTCGCATACCACCATACCTTGTCTGGAAATGGACTTCCACTTCCACGTTCATATACCAGAACTCCCCACCCCTCCTGAACCCACTTGGTTTCTCCCAGGACTCTCAAAGTTCACATCGGTTGGGGGGGTGGGGGGGTGCTTGTATTCTCACGGCTTCTGGAGACGTTCACGTTTTGAAATTTCCTGGAAATAATAACAGCCACGAATGAAGCAATAATAGTGATGATAACAATAATAAATGGCCATTTGACCGCCGGGTCCTCGGACAAAAACCGAGACATTCTTTGAAGAGTTTCCACGTCGGTCAGTGTGCCAATGACGTCCAATTCATTTGAAGTGGGAAGAATTCAAATGAATTGGACATCTATCACTGTCAATGGCAGGCTATTTTCCATAAACCAGACATGTTTTGTACAGTAAATGTTTTTTTTTCCTCCTGTCCGTCCCTACTATTGCTTTATTGATTTTATACTGATTTTAAACTCGTCTGAATTAATCGTTCCGTGCTCGTAGATATCTGTTATACACGAAAGATATGCAAAAAAAAAATGCCACTGCCACCTGGCTTGGTCGCGTCACGAAATTTTGACCGCATCACGGGCGAATTATTCGATCGAGATTTCCCCCGTAAGACGAGCATTTTGTATGACGAGCGGTCGTATGACGAGGTACCACTGTATATTATTATTGCTTTGACTTTGGTTTTCGCCTACTACAACTTGCCTTTAACTTTCCGCAGGTTGGATTGGCGCCCGCCGAGCCGTGGCGGCGTGCGTGCATGGGTGCGTGCGTGCGTGCGTGTGTTTACTCAAGGCGGGACCCGCAATCAACGGAGGTGAGTTTTGCGGCTAACCCGAGACAACCCGCGCGTATTGCTTCACCTTCCTTCCGCTCAATAACCAAAGTAAACATTGGCACGGACACGCGCAACAAGCGCGACCGATTGTCTCCCCAAATGGAAACATTTGACAGAAAACGTGAGCGGAAAAAGGTTGGACCGCGTGGGAAATGTGGGGATTTTTATGCGGGGGAAATGAAAAATGTTCACAAAGATATGGATCAAATGATTGTGTTTTTGTGCTTGTTGATATTTCATTTGCTGGCTGCCATTGGCCACCTAGCCGTAGATGGCCAATCCATTTGAAGTGGGAGGGTTGGCGGCCAATGTTCTTTTGTTGCCAGTTCTCCCCGTTCAAATCGATAGGGCGTCTGGTAGCGATAAACAGAAAAAAATATTTTAAATGTTAAATGAAATGACCGAACATTTGCCTTTGGTTTTTGAGATAAAACAAAAAAAATACATATTTAGGTGTCTGTATTCCATTTTTTTTTCTTCAGAATTAAATATAGATTGGTAAGAGTGTTTCCCATGATTTTAAAAAATGACTATTTACATATGCTTTCATAATTAAAATGTGAAAAATTAGAACAGTACCCTTTTTTATTTAAAATATTAATTTCAGAATTTATTATAGATTGGTATAATTATTTCCCTTTTATTTAAATTTGTTTTGCTTGGTTTGATATAAAAAAAAATTTCTGATTAAATAAAAAAAATGACTATTTACATATGCTGTCATAATTAAAACATGAAAAATTAGAACACTACCGTTTTTTATTTAAAATATTTTTGGGAATTAAAAATACGCTTTTAATAGGCTTTTTAAATATTAGCTCAGAAAGAGAATATGTACTGCTTTTTACTACTTTTTGATTCAAGTTTTTTTTTTTCCTATTTAAACAAAAAATAATGCCAAATATAATGAAATAACTAAAAATGTATTATATTTAATGAGAAAATGAACATTGAAAAAATATAATCCGATCCCTCCCAAAAAGGATATATTTTTTTCCAGCTTTTGTATTCCGAATATGTTTACTTGTTTATTATTGTTTTTAAATGAAAGCAAAACGCGCCCTATTTCCATCGTAAAGAAACTCGGAGCATATTTTGTGGGTGAAGCGGGACTAGACCTTGACGTGTGGCAGACTGGGTGGTGCTGCTTTTGGGGTGTTAAGGCCAGCCTTGTAAATTAGCGCTTGTTCTCGGGGCGTCGTCAAGCCCAGAGCGTGCCAGCCCGCGTTATAATTAACTTCTTTCTTCGGGCGACCGTGACGCGCCGTCGGCATGAAACACGCTCGGGACGTCTGCTTTGCTTTTTTTCCTCTCAT
This sequence comes from Stigmatopora argus, assembly GCF_051989625.1. Classification (NCBI taxonomy): domain Eukaryota; kingdom Metazoa; phylum Chordata; class Actinopteri; order Syngnathiformes; family Syngnathidae; genus Stigmatopora; species Stigmatopora argus. The sequence continues at coordinate 1,033,779 of NC_135398.1, forward strand.
TCATTATTATTATTATTTTTTGTTTTTACGAGGCGCTCGGGCCGAAGCAGAGGAAAGCTTAGAAAATGACGACGAGAGGAGAAAGCCCGCAGTGTTCTTAAAGAGTCCGAACTTCTCTTCGCCTTCTGCTCGGACAATTAATAGTCACGTTCCTGTACTGCCAAAGTAACCGGAAACAAGGCAGATTTTGCCGTTAAAGTGGACATTTATATATTTTACGCACTGAGGCGCAGCTAAAAGACTTAAATTTTCTACTACAGTAATCCCTCGATTATCGCGACTTCACTTATGGCAAAATCACCATCTCGCGATTTTTTTCTCCTATTAAATACTTTTTAAAAAATAGCTTTTAAATATTTTTATTTTAATTTTTTTACTTTAGTGCTGAGTCCTAGTGGCAAGAGTGGTTTTCGCTTACGAGTTTCAGCATTTTTATGAATAAAAAAAAAAAAAACATTTAAAAATATATATATATATTTTAAAGTTGATAAAAATGTGAAAATCCACGCTGAAACTCGTAAGCAGAAGCCACTCTTGCTTCTAGGACTCAGCACTGAAGTAAAAAAAAAATATAAATTTTTTTTTAATAAAATTAAAAACAACATCTTTTAATAATTAATTGAAGAAAAAAATTGCAAGGTGGTGATTTACTATAAAGTGAAGTCGCGATAATCAAGGGATTACTGTAGTAGTAATGATGGTGGTGGTGGTAGTAGTAGTAGTACTAGTAGTAGGGGATTGTGTTATAGATTCACTAGATGGCTCTGTCGAAAAACATTTTTTTAAATTCATAAAACTTGAAAATCCACACTAAAACTCTAAATCAATAAAAAAGTTATAATGGGGTGACCCTACATCGCAATTTAAATTTTTTTATGGCGGCCATGTCTGCTCTACATTACCCGTGATATTCGAGGGATTACCGTACTACTACTCCGTTTTATAATCTAGTGCGCCTCATATATGAAACACATTTTATAATAAGCGATTCATTGAAGGTGCGCCTTAAAGTCCGGAAAATACTTACTTTAAACGCACCTGGTCTGGGCCTCACTTTGGACAGGAAAAGAGGAGTCTTCGCAAATATTTACTCTTGTTTGTTTGCGTGGCACCAATTAAGAACAAGATTGATTGGGATAAACAGCCAGAAGATTCGTAAACACTCCCTCGCATCTGCTTCTCCGTTTACTTTGACTGACACAGCGGAAACAACAAACCGCTTGAATAGAAATTCCCTTCCAGCGCGAGCTAGCGTCCTCGCTACGCCTTTGACTCATTGACTGCCATTAACGGTGACAAATCGACCGTTTTTACGTTCATCGCGCCATCGTCCTCGGGTTACCATGTCGGACTTTCCGTCCTCTTCGCCATTTTGTCTTTTGCACTTTAGCTTAGCGCTCATCTGTGTTTTTAAACTCTGGTGTTGGTTCATTTTTGGCATATTGTCATAAAAAAGGCCTAAAATAGTCACCCATTGATCATTATAGAATGAATTATTATATTATTAAAGAAGTAAATCATGGAGCTACGTTCCCTGGAATATTTTGTAATGTAGTTTGCCGTTTCTAATTCATGAGAAAAAAATAAAATACAAATAATCTACAATGCTAAACTGCCCTATAAAGAGTTAAAGCAATTAGAGGGCTTGTCCACCGGGTCATAAAATCAACCATGACATTATAGCACACCAGAAAATGACCTTCAATCCCATCGAAAGAGTCGCTGTAGACCTTTGCACCCCCACTAAAAATTCCATTGCATTATAAAAATATGAGTTGAAGATTGACATGCGTTTCACCCTTTCAGGATCGACGCTTGCTAGCATTATCACACTATTTTATTATTTCATACTATACCACATGACGCTATATAACAGGTGACCTAATAGTGCAATTTACTATCCGATAGTGTTGGATTTATGGCTTAGTTGTTGTCATCCGAGCAGTTTCAGGTTCAATTTTGGCAGACGAACGCAAAAGACGAAGCGCTACGAGATGTCAATGTTTGACCCGTCGGGAAGCTAATAGCTAAACACCTTCCTAAACTCCGGATAATGATTATTGGAAAAGGCGTGGAAGCACTTGAAAACACTTTGCCGCTATCGGTGGGCTTTAACGAGTGAGAAAGGAACAATTTTTAACTTTCTAAACATTGAAACATTCGACACCTTCTTAAAACTAAATGTCTTTTGTCCACCCAATTTATATAAAGCTATCGCAACTGTTTACTCGTAATAAATATCAAAATAACAAATCCCCTTTCTAAGTTGTGAAGCACCAAAATAAGGTTGCAAACTAATTAAAATGATTTCAAACATTTATTTTCCATAAATAAACCTATACAGCAAATAAATTGAGCTATTTTAGTCGTAATTTGTTGAACATTTCCTTTTTTTTACGGCAATGCTTCTTTCAATAGTGTCAATGCAAATAGAAATATGATCAAATATGCTATATAGCAATAAATGTTTGCATTATACTTGTTTATACTCATTCTCTTGTTATTTTAACTCATTAACTTTACTTGACTTTTTTGTGGGCCTACAAATTAGGTGACGTGTCTACCAAATTTCATGCTGATATTTCAAGCGGGTTGGAAATTGTTTTATTTGTGTAAAAAGTGTCAACTTTTAAAAGCCGAACGGGACGATGTTAGAAAGTGCCAATTGACATTTGACAGTGTTTGCTTTGCTTTGCTTGGGTGAGGAACAATGGGACTAAAGTTCAATGCTTATACTTTTATTGGGTGTGTAAAATGTATCTTGGATTGGATAACTTTTTTCATCCCGTATTCGGTAAATTTCGTTGTCACAGTAGCAAGAGGGTGAGAATACAGACACAGAAAAATACATTTTAGACATAAATAGAAAGGTAATAAGTAAGTTAATAAATACTTGAATAAATATATAAATAAATAAGCGTGTTAGTGATATATATATATACACATATACATACATATATATACATACATATACACATATATACATATACATACACATATATACATACATATATATATTTATATATATACATACATATACACATACACATATATACATACATATACACATATATACATACATACATACACAGATGTATATGCATGCATATGGTAAGTCTTAACACTCAGCCATTTTTTTTTGGTTAAAGAGCCTGCATAAAACGTGAAAAAAGTCTGCCATTGCTCGCTCAGGGCGCCGCCATCTTAGCTAGGGATGACAAACTAGACCGCTACGGACGCACTTCCTGGTTGTAATGCTCACATGACTTCCTTTTTAAATTTGTCTACATGCTGGCAACACCTTTTCGGAATTTGCAATCCAGAAATCGATTTTTACAGTATCTTAGAATTACCACGTGCATTGATTTCTCTTAATATTTTCCCTTCAAAGTAACACATTTGTACTTCCTATTAAAACCATGAATATTTAGGTAAAAATTGTGAATCAGTGAGCGTCTTATACCAGAGAAATTGTCAAATTCAACCATTTTAAGTTTGCGGCTTATACGCGGAGGCGGCTAATACGCGAGAAAATACGGTACCCACAAAATGGCCGATTAGCGAACCAAAACCTTTCCGTTAGAGTGAAGCGCTATCTTGTTTCCCACGTCCTGCCCAGGCCAGAACAAAGTCCACCCCAGAAGAAAGTCCCGTGGTGTCCCCCCCCCCCCCCCCTTTTCACGGCCGAGGTGTTTTTCTTTACCTCCTTTTCCCTTTTTTTGTACCTGCACTTCTTTCTTGCCGCTCTTCTTTTTGCCTTTCTAAGGGGCCTCATTATGACTTCAATAAAAACATTTTTATTTCCCCTGGCCCTGCTCCCAAGGACAAAAGGGGGGCTTTGGAATGAGGTGGGTGGGGGGTTGAAGTGTCCATTCACGGGGGGCTCCGGGCTCGAGCCTCCTCCGGGCGGCCATTGTGTCCTGGCAAGTTTTACAGTAGTCTAAAGGAGGGGTCTGAAAGGAGGTCCTAATAAGGGTGCGGTGGTGCCGGTCCTATTAGGACTCAAAAGGAAGTGTTGCCATTGTCCAATACACACACAATACACACACAAAACACACACACACACACACACACATAGGCAGGGCAGCTTGAAAACCTTCTTCTGAAATCCTCTATCTAATTTCAAGATCTCAACCTGGTTTGGAATTCTACTGTGAAAGCCTAGCAGACACTCAAAACGCTCATTTTGAACGCCATTCACTCGGATTGTTCCTTTTTTTTCTTCAATGGTGGTCGTTATTTCTGATGAGAAAACAAATAAATTCCACACGAGTTGAAAAAATGAATAGGAAATGAGCCGGAATGTCCTAAAAAATGTCAGTAAGTGACCCCAAATAAACAAGAAGTGACCTGGCAATCAACCAACTCCCCAAATAAACACCAAGTATACTCAAAAATTGACAACCCAGTGTCCCAAATTTAACTTAATTGCCTTCCAGGGATGAGAATAGACGTTTCCATTCATTTGGACTGTTATTTTATTATTTAAAACTTTTTTTAAAGGTTTCCATTAGCGGCCATTGTTCATTCATTCATTTTCTGTGACGCTTAAATTTCAACTCTGGGCACTCGTTATTTTAAACAAAAGTAAACTTAAATTGCTTAAAAATAATAGGAAATGACCCGAAATCAACAGGAAGTGACCTGGAAAGGACCCCCAAATCAACATGGATGGAGTGACCCGAAAACGCCCTCCAAATTAAGATTATGTGACCCAGAAACGCCCCCATAGTCAACAGGAAGCAACCCGCAAATGCCGCCCAAAATCAACAGGAAGTGACTCTGAAACTCCCTCCAAATCAACAGGAACGCCCCCAAAACAACAGGAAGTGACCCGCAAATGCCCCCAAAATCAACAGGAAGTGACTCTGAAACTCCCTCCAAATCAACAGGAAGTGACTCGGGAACGCCCCCAAAATCAACAGGAAGTTAATCGGAAATCCCCAACGCAGAGGTTAAAAGAGCAAGTTTTCTTTCTTCAGTTGTTCCCTTTTTTTGTCAAAGTTGCCAATAATGCTTAATGAGAAGTATACGAGTTTATCGGTCCGCCCCAGGGTGGTCCATGGTGGTCCTTGGTAGCCATCTGCCAACGGCCTAATTGCTCTCGTCATCCTCTTGAAGACAATTAAGGCTCCTTCCTTCCTTCCTTCCTTCCTTCCTTCGCTCGAAGCCGATAACGACGGTTTGGGACCTCATCTTCAACCGTAATTAACACGTGTGTTGACAATTTGCGCCACTTGATTCTGGGCAAATCCCTCCGCCATTGTGCCGCTAATTGGGCCCAATGTAAGCAGATACTTAGACGCAAATCCCTCCCACTTTCTGGTCGCTCCCCATTCAATGGCGTCCTAATCCCTCCAATGGGGAGCCTTCCAGTTTTGCACTTTGGCTACAAGCTAGGTCATTTTGCCTGTCATTCACGTCCCTTCCCATTTGAGCCGGTCGACATTGAGTTCCTTTTGGGTCGTTCCCTTCATTTTACGGGTCACTTCCTGTTGATGGGCATCACTTTCTATGCGTTTGGGCACTTCCTTGTTCATTTGCCATGGTTTCCAGGTCGCTTCCTGTTGATTTCAAGTCGCATTCTGTTCATTTTGGGTCGTTTTCTGTCACTTTGTTGATTTTGGCTTACTTGCTAATGATTGACGACTCGGTTCTAGTCTGGTTTTCCCGGGTCATTTCCTGTTGGGTCACTTCCAGTTGATTGGGGGTTACTATACGTTCATTTTGAGGGATTCCTGCACATTTGGATCCAATCCGGTGAGTTTTAGGGCAATTCTAAGAAGTTTTTTGATCCCAAATAATGACACCCAATGGAGAAACCATCGAAATCGTTCAGTAATTTGGTTTTTTTCTGTAGTCTCGTAAATAGTACAATGGCGTTGATGCGTAGTACCAAAGTTAGCTGGCGTACTCTCGCGTAAATGGCGGTTGGAGGTAGAAAAGTCTTGGTTCTCAGGGGCAATCGACGGCCCGTGACCGGCCCTCCCCCCTCGCCGACCCGCCGTCAGTCAAAGAGCACAATAGGCGCCGCCCCCGACCCGCCGTCCCCGCTGCCCACGCTCCTGCCGACAAGGCGCGTCGACTTTGTCTTTTGTTAGCGCTGAATGCGGGCCATTAGTCAACAGCCTGGGCTGCCCGCCATTGACGGCGAGGCCGCGGGTCGGCCGCGAACGCGGCGGCGGGAAAAAGCGCATGAATACGGGAGCGACCCCACGCCGCCCCCATCCTCTGGCGGGGTGCGCGTTCTCATGTAGGACACAAAGTGGCCAGAAATGTTCCCGGACAAAAGCAAAGTGCAGTCATGTGACCTCTCTTTGGCTTTTTGAGTTATTGTTATTGTTTTGACTTTGAAAATTCATTGCACTTGACAGGAATTGGGTCGTTTTGCTTGGAGAAAATTTGCGACGTGGCCATTTAGAAAACAATTCAGCCCCTGACACCAGTAAAATGACATTTGAAATGAAAAGTCTCCAAAACTGAACAGGAAGTCAGCCATTTTTGTTTTAGCAGCCTTTTCATTGGCAGAAAAGACGTGAAACTCATTTCTTGTAACGACGTGCAAAAAAGTATCCAGGCTGGGAAAAAATAAATAAATGAAAATTTAAGAAATTTATAAACAAATAAAAATATTAAGAAATTTATAAACAAAATAAATAAATAAAAAATATTAAGAAATTTATAAACGAAATTTAAAAAAGGATCAAGAAATTTATAAACGAAATTTAAAAAAGGATCAAGAAATTTATAAACGAAATAAAAAATAAATAAAAAATAGTAAGAAATTTATAAACAAAATAATAAATAAATAAAAATATTAAGACATTTATAAGCAAAATAATAAATAAATACATAAAAAATGAAGACATTTTAAAAAACAAAAAAAATTAAGAAATTTATAAACAAAATAAAAATTAAATAAAGAAATAAAAATATTAAGACATTTATAAACAAAATACAAAATAAATGAATAAAAAACATTTGCTATTAATAGCAAATTTAAATTTCTACTTTTAAAACAAAAAATATGAAATTTATAAACCAAATAAAAAATGAATAAATCAAACACCAAAAATCTTCCTTTAAAAAATATTTAATTTTTAAATTCTTCAAATATTCAATTTAAATAATTATTGTATTTTTATTATTTTAATTTTCTAATGCCTTTTTAATGAGGAAAAAAAAGAATTCCCAGATGTTTCTAATATTAAACACTACATAACAGATATAACTTATATGAACCAATGAATGAGTTGACTAATAGACAAAAAAGATGAGCCCATTGATTTATTGTAATAGAAAAAAAATATATTTTATTTCTTAAATTTCTACTTTTAAAACATCTGTAATATAAAACGTAAATGACCTCACAAAAGTAAGCAAAAAAAGAGGCGATCTTCTCCATTCAACCTTTTGCGCAAACGGCGGCTGTAGCTGCCGTCTTTCCTTCCTTCCTTGCTTCCGACCAAAACCTCGATGATGACGGTAACATCTGCGGTGGCGGCGGCGGCGTCCCACGTGGAAAGGTTCCTCCTCCACGCGACCAAACAAACAAACGGCGCATTGAGCAGGAAGGAGCTCCTTCCCCGGGAGATTCCGTCCAAATCGCCGGCCAGTCGGGGACGCTTAATGCGATTAGCCGAGAAGCGGGGCCGCGTTGTGCGCCCGCCGTGGGACTGCCGTTAAATGCTTTTCCCACAATTCCTGAGCATCCATTTTTTTGGGCGCCGCCACGTGTTTCCGTTAAGGAGTTAATGAACAGGCCTGCCGCCGCTGCCATTCCAAAACCAATCACGCATCGATCCGGCCAGGAAATGTCAATAAGCTAATCAGTGACTAAATATGGGAGGGAAAATTCCTTTTCTGACCTTTGACCTCACTTTTTCCCATTTCCAATGACAAACATATTCTGCAAATGTGCGATTAAATTTGCCACCCACTTTTCCAAGAGTGCAAATGATCAGGCATGAGCAACATATTGGCACTTTGCCGTGACTTTTCTTATCGTCCAATCGGCTTCCTTGCTTTCTTCCTCATCTTCTTTTTCTTTTTTCCCCTCCACGCGGCGGCCGAGCGAACGACGTCGCCCCCCGCGGGCTAATTAGGGCCGCGACCCGGCTTATTTACATTTAGAGCGAATCCCCGGAACGCGTAAAAAGTCATTAACCCCTTTGTCGCCGTGTCAGCGTCCCCATTACGCTCCATTGTTCTTCTCCAACGCGCCTCCATTTTCCTTCATTGAATGACACGTAAAATCTTTTACAATTCCGAGGTACAAAATACACGACGAAACAAAAATAAGGTGGGTTTTTTTCGGGGTTCATATTAAGGCTGTCTACCAGTGACTTAGTGATTTAGTTCTCGTAAATTTAGGTCAATGTATTTAAAAATAGTGATAATTGGAGCTCCCTTGGTTGTGATTTATTTCTGCAAAATTGTTTTTTTTTTCCATTTATGCAAAACTTGTCTCACTAGTGTAATTATATTTATCTTTTCACTTGAACATGTATATGAAGTGTGTGCTTTATACATATATTCGCCCGTCCCAGGTCAAATGGCTTGGTCTATAGATTAATTGCACTTTTTAATGAGTTAATTAGTGATTAATTGCCCATTTTTATTTGTTAAACACCATCTTACCATTGTCACCTTTTTTCCACCATTGTTAACAGTTAACATGATATTAATGGCAAATGTTAACTATAGATTAACTGCTATAGATTAATTTTTAAATTATAGATTAAAAGGTTTATAGATTAATTTTTGAGTCGTTAACCTTTTTTAAATCTCGTGTGGAATTTTCCATCTTAAAAAGCGTGCTTTCAAACCAAAGCCTTTTTTTTTGTAAGCCCAGCCCTGGACTTGAAGGAACCTTGCCTGAACACGGCTCAAATCCATACCTTAGTTTCTCCCCCCTGGATGGAATAGAATCTTATTCACGGAAACCCCTCCCCCCAAAAAATCTGTCCTTCACCAAAGTTTTTGGGTCGAAAATCTAAGATAACAGAATACACAGAAAAGTCTAGATGGCCAAAACAGAACAGGAAGTCAGCCATTTTGCCACTTGTCATTGATTCTCATTTCCCGGCTTCTTCTAAAGTGGAAAGCCTCCATTCGTGACCGGATCGTCGCCGCCATACCAAACTATTCTTATTGTTATTCCACGTAAAGCGTCATTTATTTCTGCCGAAAGCGACATTGAGTGAGTGACAAGCTGAACTCCGTTCGACCGAGCCGCCGCGACGAGGGAGTCGACGAACAAGCGGCGCGCCTCGTCTCACATCTCTTTGCCAAACTCCGGCCGTCAATCATCGTTTGGCCTTATAACGAGGACGCGCGCGCAGTCGTCACGCCGACGGAACGCGTCTCGTCTCGCGGATCTCATTTTGAGACGATTTACTTGGCGCAGATCGGTCGAGACGAAAATAAACGTCGGTTTGGTGGGAACAAAAACGGAGCCTTCTCGTATCGCCGAGAAAATAAATCCACTCAAAGCACGACCGGTCGCCGTCGACGTCGGCTGGGAACGAGTCCGATCCGTTTGAACCGAGTGGGCGGCGACCAATGAAGGAAAATAAATTCAATTTATTTCTATATAAAGCAGGAAAAATGTGTATTAAAAGTAAAATATGGAACGTATATAGGGAGAAGGATGACGTATTTGAGTTTGACCCAATTAAAATGATTTCAATTTCTTATGGCCTAGCATAGCGCAAGCTAATGCTAACTTTTGCTAACCAGTGAGCAAAAATGAATAAGCAACACCTTTTTTTACTTCCAGGTCACTTCCGGTCAATTTTGGCTCATTTCCTGTTGATTCTGGGGGGACCTTGCCGCTTCCTGACGATTTTTGGCCATTTCCCGCTGACTTCCTGTTGCTTTTGCGGCATTTCAAGGTAATACGCAACCTTGAAATGCCCCAAAAGCAACAGGAAGTCAGCGGGAAATGGCCAAAAATCGGCAGGAAGCGGCACGGTCCCCCCAAAATCAACAGGAAATGAGCCAAAATTGACCGGAAGTGACCCGGAAGTACCCCAAAATGGCGAGGAAGGAACACAAAATGAAGTCATTGCCCACTATTGACTGTCCAATTGACTTAAACTGGCTGCCGAGGCTCATCCTTCAGCGCCATTGACGCCTAGCGCCGTCGACGTTGGAGAGCATGTTCCATTTTTGAGCTTTTCAACTAGAATATTCCACCATGTTCTTTTTCTAAAGACTATTGGGGTATTAGTGTACGTATTTTTGGTTGCGTTCTCACCCAAAGGAATTGGGCACCGCTTTTTTTCCTCCATTCCAGAAAGTCCAATTTGAAAGCCTTTTCCCCGTCTTTTGTAACCAATGATTGTGTGTGCGCGTGTTTATTTAGCCGCCACCAGCGGAGCTAATGTGACAAATTGAAACTCGGCGTGAGCGCGCGTAACAACGCCGACTTCTCGGGGAATTTCCAAGGCTCCTTTTCTTCCCTTTCTCATGCCGACCCTCCGTCCGCGTCAACGACAATGGTGAAAGGAGCTCCCTATTTCTTTCTTTTATTTTCTCTCTTTCTTCCGCTAATGGGTCGAGGAGGGCCGGCTTTGGGGAGGCGGAGAATCAAAATGGGAATGACATTTGCCATCAGACCAGCATCTTTTGTCCACTCCATATTTATCTGCATTGCAAATTGACTCTGGGCGGGTGGGGGGCTTTGCGGGGGTGCTGGTTCCCACACACACCCCACCCATCAATCAAACACACACACATCTTGAACAATACTAGACATGGCCAATTGCAATTTGGGGTCACTTCCTGTCCATTTATGTGCAATTTGATGGGCCTTCCTGTTGATTTCAGGTGACTTGATATTGATTTTGGCTGATTTGGGCTCAATTCCTGTTGATTTCCGGGCAATAGTGGGTCACTTGCTATCTTTTTTGGGTAATTTTATGTGTCTTCCTGTTGATTTCAGCATTTCAGGTGACTTGATGTTAATTTCAAGTGATTTGATGTTGATTTTGGCTCAATTCCTGTTGATTTCCAGGCAATAGTGGGTCACTTGCTGTCTTTTTTGGGCAATTTTATGTGCCTTCCTGTTGATTTCAGTATTTCAGGTGACTTGATGTTAATTTCAGGGCTCTTAATTTGAAATGAACACGTCGAATGAACCCTTTTGAACTTGTTAATGATGACGTGATTAATGGCAATTCATCTCACGGGATTCACACATTGGTCGGTTAACTTTGGCAGAAGAAAAATTACATTAAAAAAAAAAAAATAGATTTCCTTCCGTTGACAGGGATGGACGTTGAATCCATTTTTAATTCCGCTCCAAATTGACATGATTTTCATTTTTAAGTAGCGTAGCATCGGACGCCCGTCATCGTCAACAGCGCTAAAAAAGCAAAGACATCATCATATATATTTTTTTCTTCTTTCACGTCTCCCTTTTTTGATGCTATTCAAATAGGAATTGTTTGATGAAAGTGACTTTTCCGCCCCGAACCGGTCTGCCTTGATGGCGGCGAATCATGCAAAAGCTTGTCAGCTGTCAATCACCTCCTTAACGAGAGTACATTGAAAGGAGCGAAGGCGTGAGCCCAGGGAAAATTTGCCGTGGCGAGTGGGCGGAGACGCACGCCTTCCTCGCTCGGATGAGACGCCGCCGCGACGACGACGACGGTACCCCACGTCTTGAAGATGACACAAATTCGACGGAGGAGGCAGAGACGCCGATCCACGTGGCCCCCTTCTTTTTTTTTCTTTCCCCTTTTTCACCGCTGAGCCGCCTTAAAGTGGCAGTTTGCCGCCTGCTGATCTTTATTATTAGCACGGAAATTTCAACAAGGAGCCGAGCGTGTCGCCGTCAAAGATGTCCTTTTGATTCCGAGTCGCGAAAGTCTCACGCAGCGCGACTCGTGACTCAAACTTGGCGGGATTTGCGCTCGCAAGAAATCCACACTTTAGAGAAAAACAACACTAAACAAATAAATAACCAATTGTTGCTTTGCCATATTTCTTCCCGTCCAATTACAGCGTGCAAAATACATTATTCTTATAGAATTAACGATTGAATTAAGCATGGCAGGTTGTGAACTGGGTGTCTTGGTGACCCCGACCAATAGCAGAGCAGCATCTTTGTGACATAATTCAATTCAATGCATGGCCGTGGTTTTTGTCCCGTGTGACCTTTGACCCTTTCTCTTGTATCGCCTATCCAGAACATTTGAGCTCACCGGGAAATTCCTTTTTGGACTTGTCTGACCTTTGACCTCACAACCCCCAAATGAAATCACCTCCCCCCTTTCACATTACAAACACATCCTGAAAGTCTGATAACCTTACCTTTATTCGTTCTTGAGTTATCCCGAAGAAACCCCTGTCAAGACATAAGCTCCGCCTCTCGCCGGTCCTGCCAATAGCAATTAGCCTTCTGAAACGTGACCGACAGTAATCCCTCGATTATCGCAAATTCACTACTGCTCGAGTTTTTTTTATTCCTGCTATTTAATTTTTATTTTTTTGCTATAATTTTTTTTTTCTGCTATTATTTAATTTTTTTTGCTATTATGTATTTTTTTTTTTCAGTTATTTTAATTTTAATTTTTTTCTGCTCTTATTTAATTTGTTATTTTTTTCTGCTATTTATTTTATTTTTTTCAGCTATTTTTTTTAATTTTTTTCTGCTATTATATTTTTTTTATTTTTATTTTTCTGCTATTATTTTTGTTTTTATTTTTTTCTGCTATTATTAATGTTTTAGTTTTTTTCTGCTATTATTTAATTTTAGATATTTTTCTGCTATTATTTAATTTGTGTTTTTTTCTGCTATTATTTAATTTGTGATTTTTTTTCTGCTATTATTTAATTTTGATTTTTTTTTCAGCTATAATTCAATTTTTGATTTTTTTCTGCTATTTAATTTTTATTTTTATTTTTAAAGTTTATAAAAATGTGAAAATCCACGCTGAAAGTTGTAAGCGGAAGCCACTCTTACTACTAGGACTCAGCATTGAAGGAAAAAAAAGTTCTAATCTGGGTGACCGTGTTTGGCGATTTTTCAATGATCTCGGCCATGTTTGGTCTACGTGAACCGCGATATTCGAGGGATTACCGGACTCTTTCGTGAGATCGATTTAACATTGTTCCAATAGTATCGTTCCGTTCCGTGAAATCTGCCGCCTTCCTACGAGGACACGATTAGCTAGCCTGTTATCGCTAACGCTACGCACTTTGTCTGGTCTAGCGTTTAACCTTGGAACAATTTATCAGGGGTCGCCAGGGGTTTTTCTCGTCATATTTTCTGTGTTGCTATGCTGTCGTACCGTTCAATCCCCAGAATTTGAAACGAGCTCCTCCCCCCGAGTCCAGATAGGACGGCCGCCTTCGCAGGTGGCAAAGCGCAGGGTTTGCGCGACCCGACCCGGGCCGACGACGGCGCCGCTGTCGAGGCCGACCGACGGTAAAGACTTTGGCAGAGCCGGCCAAATCCCGGCAGGCCTCCTCCGACTGTCTTTCTCATCACGCCATCCGTCAATTCATTTGCGTAACGACCCGCGCGCCTGCTAAAACGCTAAAAGCACAAATCATCCGACGGAAGGACGCGAGGAAACGCCAGAGGAAACGGCCGTCCGTCCCCCCCAGCCCAAAATCCCTCAAAAACCGAGATGCCACAGCCAGCCGTGCGTAAATACAAAGTTGTAGAACGTCATTTCTTTGCGTTACACTTTTTTTTTTGCTGACCGTGTTGCGTGGCATTGTATTTGTTTGATTTGTATTCCCCTTATGTACATGTTTTTTCTGTCAAAAACGGGGGAAAATGAAGTATTTCTTATCTTGAAGTCATTTTTTGTTGTGTTTAAAAATGTACTTCCATTTAAAAACAAAAGGGGAATCGAGTCAACATTGTTTGATTTTTAGTTAGAGAAGTGAAGAAATACTGTTTTTATTTTTTTATTTCAACTTTTTTTCTAGTAAAAAAGGTGGAAATAAAAAACTTAAAAAACAGTATTTTAATAGTAATATAAAATATGAATTATTGCCTTTTAATCTTTGAATCATTGATTTTCAATGTCGCTTATCCTTGTCAGGGTCACGGGGTGCCGGAGCCTACCCCCACGTCGACCGGTCGCCAGTCTGAGTGGCAATCACTCCGGCACGGGGCGGAAATCGAGCCCACGCCACTTGGGCCCAAGTCAGGCAGATGAACCACTACATCATCAGTGAGTACATTTTTACACAAATATTAGTTAATGTTATGTGCATTATAAAATGAAAAGGGAAAACAGGAAATATTTTTTTACATTTTTGTATTTCAAAACTAACAGAAAAATAACTGTCAATATTTTTAAATTAATTTAATTTTCCGCAAAATACTGAAAAAAAAGCAAATAATATTCTCCCTCTATTTATAATTCTCATTCAAATTTTAGCGCGACACATTAAAATCGATACTTGCCTTTCCTTTGGGCCACACAACGCGATGCGTGGGGCCGGACAAAGGCCCCCGGGCCGTCACTTTGACACCAACCGGCCGGCGCTACAACGTGTCGCCACATTTTTTTCCCGCGCGTTTGTCGTTTCGAAACCCCGTTTTGGACCGGCTATAAGAAGCGTCGTCGCGAACTCCGTCACCTGTGAAAAATCTTCCCGTTTGAAGATGACGATAAGCGCGCCAACGCGTCGGCTGTCAATCACGGCGGAGAGCGCGCGTGCGAGCTGCGGGTGGCGCCCCGCGGAGCGCCCACGTGCCGCTGACTGACAGACGGCTGTCACCTTGGCCTCGTCACTCCCGAGCTGTCAAAATTCCTAACGACGACTGTGCGCCTTTTCCATCCGAACATCTGGAAAAGTTACATTTGAAAACGATAACACGGCGGTTAGCGCGTCGCCCTCGCCGTTCTGGGTTCGATCCCGGGCGCGTGCTCAGCGTGTGGAGTTTGCGTGTTCTCCCCGGGCTCGTGTGGGTTTTCTCCGGGTACTCGGATTTCCTCCCACTTCCCAAAAACATGCACGCTAGGCTAATTGGATGCTATATAGCATGTCCGTCGTCAGCCAATGTGTTAAAAACAAAAAAAATGGCTCCATTCTTCTTCTGGCCACCGACGCGTTTACCAGTGGTAGACGTCCAAGCCAATTAAAACGGGAGCCCGGCCGGGAACGAACGTTATCCGGAGACGGACGCCACGGGAAGTCGAGAGGAAGTGAGAGGACGCCCGAATCAATAAATATTGGGTCAGACGCGCTAACGCGGCTCTCGTGAGAGCGACGTGACCTTTGAGGAATCGGGGCCGAAGGGGGCGGGGTCAAAGGTGTTTTCTTTTTTGGCAATCACGGAGGTCCACTTGGCCTTCAAAATGAGAAACCCCAACGCAAGATGATACAAAGAAAACAAACCGGCCTCCAAAAGGGTTCGCGGCGTTATTAAATTGTGCTGATTGTTTCCTGGCCCACGTGCACACGCTTGAATTTTTTTGGCCGCCGTTGACTCCGATAGACGTCCAATCTGCAGCTCGTTTTATAAATGTAGTCCATGAATTAATATAATATGTCATCTATATCTGTATATACATGCCAAAACCTAGTGTACATATATAGAATGTGTCAAAGTGGCGGCCCGGGGGCCAAATCTGGCCCGTTGGATCATTTTGTGTGGCCCAGGAAAGTAACTGATAAGTGCCGACTTTCTGTTTTAGGATCGAATTAAAATGAAGAGTATAGATGTATATGAAATTTCTTGATTTTCCCCTTTTAAATCAATTATTGTCATTTTTTAATCTTTTTTTTTCTGTTTTTTTAGTTCAAAAATCATTTTGTAAAATCTAAAAATATATATAAAAAAAGCTAAAATAAACATTGTTTAAGATCTATAAAAAACGGAATATTCAGGGCTTTTAATCCAGTTCTTTTAATCCATTTATTAAAAAAAAAAATCTAAATATTCTATCTAAAAAGGTCCGGCCCACGTGAAATCAAGTTGACGTTAAAGCGGCCCACGAACCAACCCTTGACACCGTTGATATATAGTATGATGCATATACTAAATACATAAATAATAACACATATACTTGTACATATGTAAATGTATAGCATTTTTTTTGCATTTTATTTTTGTTTTTCATCATTAAATGTAATGAATGAATTTAGAAGGCTAGCAACAAATGAACATTCATTCATTGGCCCCTCCCATTCACCATCATCATTTGCGCATAAAAAGTTTCATTCGTCAATGAGGCTAATTATCAGTCAAATAAAAAAAAAAGGAAGAAATTTCCGCTGCGATCGACAGCAAAACAAAATGGCAGCTGAGGGGAAACGGAATAGCGGCGAGCGCATTAGCGCCGGATTGTTCCGATGTCACGCCGATGGCACTGATGAAGACGGATTGCTTGTTTTCAACACGGAAACTCCCCCGCTCAACATGAGCCAATCCCGGCCCCCCCTCCCTGTAAAAAGTGGCGCGTTCCGTGCCAGTTTTTTTGTTTTTCTTTTTCACGCGGCCATTTCCCGCGCGTCCCAGCTGATGAGGCCCGAGGCTCGTAATCTAATCCCGTCGCTCTGATTAAAAGTGCAGCTGTCCGCTAGCGTGAATTCTTGCACAGTGGCGCAATCGCGGGCGCCACATGTGCCAGCCCGACTGACCGAGCGACCAATGGCTGCCAATGAGTAAACAAGGAACCCTTAAAATGGGCCAAAAGCGACAGGAAGTGCCCAAAAATCAACAGGAAGTGACAAACGAAAAAGTAGCATCCTTCAAAATCAACTGGAAATGATCCAAAAATTACCGGAAGTGACCTGTGAGTACCCAAACATGGAAGCGAGGTAATAAGGAACCTTAAAACCCCCCAAAAGAAACAGGAAGTGCCAAAAAATCAGCAGGAAGTGACAAACAAACAAGAAGCGTCCTTCAAAATCAATAGGAAATGATCCAAAATTGACAGGAAGTGACCTGTGAGTACCCAAACATGGATGCAAGGTAATAAGGAACCTTAACATCCCCCAAAAGAAACAGGAAGTGCCCAAAAATCAGCAGGAAGTGACAAACAAACAAGAAGCGTCCTTCCAAATCAATAGGAAATGTTCCAAAATTGACAGGAAGTGACCTGTGAGTACCCTAAAACGGCAAGGAAGTGACACAAATTGAACTCACTGCCCACTATTAGATCTCTAATTTAATTAAACTAGTGGATGCTCATTTTTCAGCGCCATTGACGTCAAACGCCGTCAACAGCGAGCAGTAAGGGAACTTTTTTGGGGAAAAATAAACCTGAATGTGGCCCTCATCACCAATGGAATTTGACACCCCTTTGTTTGACCACTAGAAAGGAAGAAGGTCAAATAATCAGCTATTTAATTGGACGGGACACTCATTTGAATATAGGTCAATAAAAGCTGGCCCTCCGTTCCAAGGTTGAAGAGAAGCCAAATGTCAATGTTGGCTGCCAAATAAACAGCCACTGCCTTCCTGCCTTCCTTCCTTCCGTTGGACGGCGGCTCTCCAGGAGCGGAATGACAACAGCTCGTCTATTGTGTGAACGTTAAGTGGCTACTTGCGGTCGGAGAATCAAGTTAGCTAGCAGAATGGCAAGTATGCGCCAGCCACAAAAGACCCCCCGCCTGCCATAAGACCTCTTCCCACCGCCGCCCTCCCAAATTGTCACCCGCTTTGTCCCACCGTCCCTGTATTTGCTCATTCATTGCCCAAGATGCTTTTGCATCTTAAGTTTTTGTTTTGTTTTTGCTAGTAGTTGTTTAGGAATGTTTACGCATGGCTATTTCAGGGGTGTCAAAAGGGAACATTGGGTCATTTCCCATTGATTTCCAGGCTACTTCCTGTGTGTTGATGACTTTTAGCTGATTTTTGGGGTATTTCCAGGTGTTTTAGGCCATTCTAAGGTTACCTATCAACTCATTGGCGGCCATCTTAGGGCAGGGGCCGAAAGAACGAATATGACTGCGGGCGGATAAGAAATTGCGCACAGAAGTACACAGAATTGACAAAATTTTAATTCTGTATATACATAATGAATGAGTTACAACGTCAAGCCAGAATACCCCCCCCCTCATTCTGACACTTTTTGTGTCATGTCATGGGACACCGTTTCCGAGGCTCCTGCCCGCCGCCAACTTCTGTCTGCTTTTACACAAAGCGACTGAAAGCGGAGGCTTCCCAGCGCCCAAGACGGGCGCCGCCGGCCGCGTTAGCGACCGGATCGGGCAGATGGCAAGTGGAGCGTATTTAAAGCGGACCAAGAAAAAAATAGGGGGGGGCCCTGAAATCGAAGCCGGAGGGGCACCTGCGCCTCGGTTGGCGAAAGGCGATACGCCGGGCCTTCCGATGGAAGCGGGGAAACCGGAGCGGCCAGAAAGAGGGAGTCGTCTGGAACAAACCCCGGGGATCAACTTTGCTGCTTTTTTTTTTGCGTTGCCCGTCAATGAGGGCTTTGTTGGGTTTTGGCCTCGAGCGCCGTACGGACGCCACACGGACGCAATGTTCTTAACCGCGCTCGCCGTGGGTTTTTTTCTCAAGGCCGAAGCGACGGCGGGAGACGTCGGCCTCGCCGTTCTGGGGTCCAGGGTTCGATCCTGACTGTGTGAAATTAGCATGTTCTCCCCGGGTTTTCTCTGGGTACTCCCGATTTTCTTCCACATCCCCAAAAACATGCATGCTAGGCTAATTGTAAGCTAAATTGCCCCTAGGTGTGATTGTGATTGGTTGTTTGTTTCCTCGTGTCTTGTGATTGGCTGGCCACCCATTCAGGGTGTCTGCCATTGTTGGCTGGGATGGACTCCAGCACCCCGGTTCAGAAAATGACTCGCCATCTGGTTTGTGGCTTTCTTGACACGATCGTGGCTTGGCGCCAGCCCTCCCAGTCAATCTCTATTGGAGTCAAGTTCATTCATTCATTTTCTGAACCGCTTTATCCTCACTAAGGTCGCGGGGGGTGTTGGAGCCTATCCCAGCTGACACTGAGCACCAGGCGGGCACACCCTGAAATGGTGACTAGCCAATCGCAGACCACAAGGAGACAGACAACCAATCACTCGTCGCTAGGGGCAATTTTCGAGTGTCCAATCAGCCTAGGATACATGTTTTTGGAATGTGGGAGGAAACTGGAGTACCCAAAGAAAACCCATGCAGGCAAACTCTGCACAAGTGGACCGACCTGGATTCGAACCCAGGACCTCAGAGCTGCGACGCCGCCGAGCCGCTTTGGAGTCACGTCTCCGCCCAAAACGTAGCGGCGCGTCACGGGTCAAACGCTAGCTAACGGGCGAGTAGCTCAAAGTTAGCGGCTTTGTCCCCAAACTCTTGTAGCTTTGTGTCATAGACTCATTCATGAGTCACGTCCATTATGCGGACCCCTCCAGTGAGCCCCCCTCCCCCCGCTCATTCAACCTGAGAGCCCCCAGGAAAGAGAAGACTTTTCCTGCGTGCATCATTGTGTGCGGGATAAGCCTCTGCGCCCCCCGCACCATTGGAAGCTAACCAATTAGCGTCAATTGGCGGTGGTCTCTGGGGTGATTAGCATACACGCCGCGCTCTCGGGGGGCTTTGACGTTCGTCGAAGCCGTCCGGAGGAGCGCGAGAAGGCCGAGCCCGGCTTTTGTGGCCCGGCTGAGCCCGAGCGATAATAAGCGGCGCTAATGAGCTGGCTAAAGAAAAGGGGGCGGGCCACGCCCACAAAAAGCCAAATCGTCACCGACAAAAAGAGAGGGGAAAAAAGCCATTAAATATGATTAGCGCGCGGAAAGGCTGACAGTCGTGCCTGGAATTTGACGATGAAATGGTGAAACGACGAATTCTTTGGGCGCCTCAATTGAATTAAATTGATAGGCCCCGCCCACCCCCATCTTCGCCGTTTTTTCCCCTCTCCCGCTTCGGGCCAACCCCGTTAAGGTGCCGCGGGGTTTTTAGCGTGAAAATCGCCCACGACGCTGAATTAGCGGCTAATTAATCTACCGCGACTCGGAATTAGCGGCTAATTAATCCACCGCGCGCGGCTGGCGGATAACGCGACCGCGCTGGTTTGAGCCGATAATGCGGACGCCGTTGGCCAGAACGAAAACGGTCGCTCGATTGGACGTCTATCGCCGTCAATGACGAGAACGGGAGGCGGACATCCTGTTGAATGAAGACGATGCCATTGAAAACATTCTGGAAGCCCCTCCAGGAAGCCGGCGCGGAGGCGTGGAGTAAACAAACGCTGGAATGACGGCCGATGCTTATCGGCACGCGCGCCATGGCGCGAAATTGCTAACATGGCGAGAGAAGGGCGACGGGGGCGAGTCTGCGCACGTCTTGGCCACAAACGGCCTTTTCTTGGATCCGCCGATGCTAACGCGCACAAAAAGATTTTTTCCTTCCCCTATAGCCCCGCCCCCGACCGAGCAAAAGAACAAAAAGTCTGGCTATTCCCCCTCTCTAGCCTCCCCCCCTCGGACCTTTGCGTCCGTCCGGGAGTTTAGTCTGCGCCTCCTTTGCAGCCAGCGCCAGACCGGGCAGACACCCAGATCCCGCTGATTAAGTGGGATACAGGAAGCCGCCATGTAAACAGCCGGGGGAAGACAAGTCGGCGCTTTCACGGCTCACCGAATTCATCCTCGCGCTTGAAAGTCACAAAAACAAAACAAAAGGCAGACACGTTTTTTTTTTTTATCTCTCTTTCAAATTCCTTCACTCGGAAGGCGTCCGTCCGCTACGAGCCGTTCGGACGCTCCGCTGCCGTTTGGCCGGTGGTCCAATGTCCGGAAGCCATCGAAGGCCACACGCGAAGGTGGATGGAAAAAAAAAAGTCATTCACGCGGACAGGAAATGCTAAACCGCCAGCGAGCGCACTCGACCGCGTACGCTAACGTTTAGGGGTCTTTTTTAGCCGCCAAAACTGCTTTTTAAGTCAAACTAGTCACGTCCCAAATTCCATCACGTGATTGGATATTACAATCAAATGGGAACGTTTAAAAAAAAATAAAAAATAGTTTTCCACTTATATGCATATACATTGTATGTCTTTTAAAACATATTTTTGTATACTTTATACTTCCCATACTTGACTGTGTACATGTGTTGCTGCAACACCTGAATTTTAATTTAAAAAATACAGTCGTCCCTCGATTATCGCGACTTCACTTATCGGGAATTCATTTTGCTGCAATTTTGTTCTGCTATTATTAAAAAATATATATTAAAGTTCATAAAAATGTGAAAATCCATGCTAAAACGAGTAAGGCACTCTTGTCACTAGGACTCAGCGCTGGAGAAAAAAAACGTTATAATAGGGGTGACCCAACTATGCAATTTTTCGATTATCGCGGCCATTTAACCGCGATATTCGAGGGATTACTTTATCTATATAGTTTAGGTTGCTTATACAATTCCGGGCTACTTCCTGTGTGTTGCTCACGTTTTGCTGATTTGGGGGACATTTCCAGGTGTTTTAAGGCATTTTAAAATTACCTACAAACTCATTGGCGGCCATCTTAGGGCAGGGGCTGAAAGAACGAATATGACTGCGGATAAGAAATTGCGCAAAGTACACAGAACTGACAAAATTGATTAAAGTATCCAAATACTAAAATGCATTCCCACAAGTCATTAGAAATATTTTCTGGATTTTTTTGATTTTTCTTGTAATGCTAATGGAGGACATTTTTTTTGCACTTTCCTTGCTAACTCATATAAAAAAAATGCTCGTAATGTGAAATTTAGTCTCGTGACAGCAGCAACTTTTGTCAAAATATAAAGCGCTGTTACCGAGCAGGAAGTACGACACCCCCCCCCCCCCCTCTCAGCCCCTCCCCCTTTTTCCCTCCCGCTGGAAGGCATCTCTCGAGCGAGCGGCAGCTGTTCGCATTTCCTGCGTATTGGGTGTCGAGCGGGCGGCGGGCGCTCGCCCACACTTCCCGCTCTTTTTTTTTTTCCAGGTACCCATTGAGGGAAATTCGGGGACACATACACACGTACCCACACACACGACAACGAAAGCAGCTGCCGTTGTGACTCAAATCAAGCGGAGATGATTTTTGCAACTGGTTTTCTACATACGTGCGCACTCATTTAATTGCGTCATCGTCCCCTGCGGCAATATTGGATTGCCGTATTTCAGCGGGGTCAATTTGATTAGATGAGATAACTTTATTCATCCCGTATTCTGGAAATGTCATTGTCACAGTAGCAAGCGGGTGAGAATACAGACACAGGAAAAGACATTTTAGACATAAATAGGTAATGAATAAGTTAACACCAAAAATATATATATAAATAAATATACAAATAAATAAGTATAAATATATAAATAGATATCCATATAAATAAATAAATACATAAATAATAAGTCAATTAATAAATAAGTATATAAATATATAAATAAGTGTATAAATAAATACATGTATAAATAAATAAATACATAAATAATAAGTCAATGAATAAATTAATAAATAGGTATATAAATAAGTATAAATAAATACATGTATAAATAAATACATAAATAATAAGTCAATGAATAAATTAATAAATAAGTATATAAATAAATGTATAAATAAATAAATACATAAATAATAAGTCAATGAATAAATTAATAAATAGGTATATAAATAAGTATATAAATAAATAAATACATGTATAAATAAATAAATACATAAATAATAAGTCAATGAATAAATAAATAAATAAGTATATAAATAAATAAAATGTCACCATAATCTCCCCAGGGTCGTGTTCTTCGGGACTTCCTCCTCCGGCCCACTTTTAAATTTCGTATCGTGTCTCGTCGCACGATAAACTCAACGAGTCTCCACTCCTGTTTTCCATTGAGTCATATTTTTGAATTGCACTATTTCAAGAGTTATGATATTTGACTTGAGATTTAATTGGTGTGTAACATTGTGATTTCGACCCTGTAAACATCGTCTCTTCTTCAACGTTTTGTACTTTACAGGCATTTTGGAGCGTGGCTTCGCCCAACGATGCGTTCGAGGGCTCGGAGAGGGCACGACTCTTCAAGAAATGTGAGTTATCTGATTAAAAAATAATAATAAATGGATTTTTTTTAAGAAAAAAATGAATACCTACGCAGGTGACTTCCTGGTGGGGGTGACGGCTGGCAGAAGATGAGTTGCCGCATCCCGTCGGCGTTCCCGCCCGCCTTCTCGTCTCGGCCATTCGTCAGTCGGGTATGTAAACAAAAACGCGACAAAAAGCCGGCCGGCTGCCGCTTTATCTCCGCCGTTTGTCTCCCCGCATCTCGTTGGTTATCGCCGACAAGCCGGCAAAGTTTGAAAAACTCTTTCAAATGCGATAACGTTTTTTGGGATCAAGTCAAACGGAAAGGACATTTTTTGTTGTTGGCAGTTTTGCTTCCGGAGATAGCGTGCCAAAACAGTGGCCATACATTTCAAATAAAAGTCAAAACTCATATTAGTGACATTTTTTGAACGTATTATTTTATGTTTTTGTTTCAATTATTTAACGGTATTCACCAATTGGAGGCTATTTGATACATACATTTTAAGCAGTTTGCTATCAATCAGCTAAAAATGAATGTATCAAATACCCTCCAATTGGCAAACACCGTTAAATAATTGGTCTTATTGTAATAGAAATATTTGACAAACTACCATATTTTTACGACTATAAGGCGCACTTAAAAGTCTTAAATTTTCTCCAAAATAGACAGGGTGCCTTATAATCCAGTGCGCCTTATATATGGACCAATACTAAAATTGTTATCACGATAAAATCAAATAAATCAGTCGATAGGGTACACCATCTCTCACAATTATAGCAAGCAGCCCCCAACTCTACTATCTTCCCTGTCGAAAAAGTACTGCGCAGTGACTGCTGGGATATGTAGTTCTTTTGTCAATACACCCAATGGATTGTGGCCTGTATACATTGACATCAACACAGTTTTACGAAGCATGGAAGGCAGAATTGGAATAGTTACGCTAGCTACTAGCTAGCTACTATTGGCGAATGGATTGTGGCCGCCTGGACGAACGTATAAAACTCGGCGTTTTCGATGACACATTTGGACAATTGTTCAATTCGGACACAGAAAATGAGGACTTTGATGGATTTGTGGGTGATGATGACGTGAGTACGTTGTAAAATGGCTAAATGAAGTACAACCCAACTCACTTTTGCTTCTGTTGCCTTTTTAAAAACGTGGTTTAGCGTGTGGGTGTAGCGTGCAAGAACTATATATCCCAGCAGTCATTGCGCACCGGAAACCGGAAATAGAGTTCCGGTAGCCAGTGCTATTGCGGTTCGATATTCATATATAATATATAACATATGCGTCTAAAAAAAACGGTGCGTCCTTTGTGTGTTTAAAATACAGAAATAGCACTCGTTACAGACACTGTGGCTAAAAATATGATGCACCATATAGTCGTGAAAATACGGTATAGTTGAAATTTGGTAGTCTTTTTGTTCTGGGGGACCGTTTAGGTTGAAAGAATTGGTCAAATATATACAAGTAAAATAAATGAGCATATTAGAGCGGCAAAATCGTGGCCAGGCAGCCATTTTGCGCACATACTTTGGTCTCGCGTCGTCAAACAAATAAACAAAGTGCTTTTCGACGGCACCACCCAAAAATGCGCCCATGAAAGATGACTTCACCCAAATGTTGTTTTTGGGTGACATCACTTGGACCCTGGAAGCGCTTCTTTCTATTCCGGGACTTTACGAGGTCACACAAGTCCTTCCCCGATCCCCGAGTGGCACGCAGACGTTTGCGTTTGTCCCCGACCGATCCCCAGTTGGGCGGCGTTTGCCACGTAATGTTGGCTTTCGAGTCCAACAACTTTTCCATAAAGTGCGTTTGGACGCCCCGCTGACATTTGCGCCAGCCTGCCGTGTCCCCGAGGCCCGTCGCCGCGGCGCCCTAATGACAAGGCCGGGCTTTTCGGGACGGCTTTTGCGGTCGGCGAGGACGACGGGGCGGGGAGGGACGCCGTCCGTCTCGGACCCGACCGGGCCGTCGGCTTTGATTTGCGCCCGCCGCAAATTTGTTTCCAAATAAACGCAGCCAACGCGCGTGTAAACATCGGCTGTCGCCCGTATATTCGCCCTTTTGCTTTCGTGCAAGAGTGATGGGACAGATTCCCATGGGTGTGCGGGTGGAAATGGCGGCCTCGCAGTTCTGGGGTCGAGGGTTCGATCCCGGGTGGGTCCACGCTGCGTTGAGTTTGCATGTTGTTCTCCCCCGGGGGTTTTCTCTGGGTACTCCGCTTTCCTCCCACGTCCCCAAAACATGCACGCTAGGCTAATAGTAGGCTAAACTGTCCCTTGCACATATGTGTCAAAGTGGTGACATAACGGCCCTCCGGATGTCATCGAAACTACCACGTGGCGCGCGACAAAAAAATGACTTTGACACCCCTGCCCTAGCATGACTGGTTATCTGTCTCCCCGTGCCCTGTGATTAGCTCCGGCACCCCCCTTGTGAGGAGAAGCGGTTCAGAAAATGAATGAATGTTAACTTATACTTATTTACAGAAGTTCAAAAAGTCAAAACTACAAGTCATCTTTATGTGCGTAAAAAGATTGAGTTTACCAGTGCTGCTTTTTTTTTTTTTTTAAAGTTTAGTTTTAGGTTGCGGCACTACTTGACACATTTAAATTTGGGGCAGGTCAGTTTAAACTCAATTTTTTTTTTTTTGAAATGCATGCCAAACCATGTCAAAATGTAATGATGTCATCATTTTCATTTCAGACAGCACACTGGTACAGTGGTTAGCATGTGCGCCACACAGTTTTGGGATTGAGGATTTTGGCCTTCCTGCGTGGAGGTTGAGCAGCCCCTGTGTGGGTTTTCTTCGGGTGCTCCGGTTTCCTCCCTCATCCCAAGAACAGGTATGAACAGTTTAAATTGCCTAACCCTAGCTATGATTGGTTGACCTTTGTCTCCACACGCATGCATGCGAGGCTAATTGCTGCGCTAAATTGTGCATAGCATGACAGGTCATTTGTCTCCTCGTGCCCTGTGATTGGCCGGTAGCTGGGATTTGCTCCAAAGGTCACTTCTAAAATGTCGTGGTATGATGGCGCCCCCTAGAGCTCAGGCCCGGCCATTTCCGATCAGCTGATCGCATCTATTATGATGTATATCATTTTTCAAATTCAAATTTGCTTCATTCTAAACACAACTTTTAGTTATTGAGATACATCCAGATGTCGTCGTTATTGCCTCGGTCATAAAAAAATTAATATAAAATATACAAAATAAACCATTTAGTATATAATGGATTTTTTTTTACTGATAGAGATATTTTGTTGGTGAATGAAAAAGTTTAAAAGCATGAAGAATGGTAAAATTCGAAAGTAGTGATATTTCTGTCCAATGATGCTTTATTGTAGTCGAACAGCAGAGGGCGCCACAATCTAACAAAAGCCTCCTAAAACTCTTTTTTTCTGACTTTATTTGGACGGAGTGACTCGCCAAATCGATGCTACTTGCCACAAGTGGACTCTTCAAAATTGCCGTCACGAAACATTTATTAGTTTAGATGCCATTGTGGTGCTTTTCTATCCAATCGCTTATATTTTATTGATTAGATGTTAACTCAATAGCCGCCCTAGACATTAGCCATAGATTTGAATTGGACTTAAACTCATTTAGATTCACTTCAATTTAGTGGCCCTGTAATAACCACAAATACTCATTTCATAATACAAAATTGTATATCTGTAAAACTTGAATATAAAATATTTGAGGGAAACGAACATTGTGTTGGAATGAAATGGATGCCTACTTGTGATAAATTCCTCTAAATTCAATTCAGACTTTATAACCTGAAAATGCTCATTCCAAAGCGCAAAATATGTAAAAAAATAAAATAAAATAAAATAAATTAAAAATATTAAAAAATATTAAAAAATATTTTTTTAAAATTAAGTTCCAATATTTGACTAGTTTTGTTTCGCCCCGTGCAGAAATCGCAGCTGACGTTTTTTGATGGCGTCCAATCGCTTTTATTTGTGTGAATAGTGAAAAAATGGAAGGAAGGTGGATTCCCGTAAAGAATGAAAAAAAATAGCAATAAAAATTGCAGCCCTCTCTCCGATGCAAAAAAAAAAAGAAAAGACAACCCTCCCTCCCGCTCCAATATAATTTTATTAGCCGTCGTGTTAATTGAGGCGGTCTGTTAGGTGTTCCGCGTTAATGTGTCTCAATTACAGACTTGAACTCTCGGGGTCTCCTCGGTGGGGGTGGGGGGCGCCAGGAATTTATCCCGCCAATTAAAGCCGACCAAAGGATACTTTAGCGGGCCAATCTTTAGCGTCGGGGCTCCAATGAAATCCGCCTCGACCAGAACAAACTTACTTCCTTTATCAGCGTCGGCCATTAAGCAGGCGCCGAAAAATATGACAAGAAATTACATTTTTATGTTCCTAAAGAAAATAGTCAATCTTACGTTCAATTGGAACCGACCAAATATATTTTTTAAAATTAAAATTACATTTTTGTGTTCCCAAAGAAAATAGTAAATCTTACGTTTACTTGGAAAATCCCCCATCCCCCCCCCCCCCCCCCCCCAAAATATATATATATTTAAATTAAAATTACATTTTTATGTTCCTAAAAAAATAGTCAATCTTACGTTCAATTGGAAAATTCCCCCCAAAAATATATATATATATATCTATTTTTAAATTATAGTAAACATCTTTTTTTTTTTTTTTTAAATGGTACATTTTCATAGTTATTTTCTATGCTACTACTAAACTTGACGTCCCTACTATATATAAAATAAGTAATAATAAAAAAATGAAATAAAAAGTAGTCACAACATAAGTAGGGAAGTGCACAAATAACCAGTCAAATAATCATTTTACTTTTATTGTTCTCTTTCCGCTTGGTAAATTTGACAGACAGTTTCCCAGTTTTTTTTTGACGGTAGATTTCTTCCAAGATTTGACCGTCAATCCAAAGTGTTTCAAAACGTAAAGAAAAGGTCAGTATTGAGGCTTTATGGGATATTTGGGGGTGCCGTGTTGACCCCCCAGGCTTGTTTTCCTAAAGTTCAAATATGTAGCCAGTGACACGGTGCCTTGTTGGAACCTTCAAGTCAATCAAATAATGACACCAGCCTCCACAAAAAAAAAACATTATTTTTAACCTCAAAACGTTGTTCACCTTTTCAGACCTTTTTTTCCTGACTTTGAAGCCGCAAAACTTTGAACTCAATCTTCGACGTGGACGGGCGTCTAATCCGACGTCTCCCACGTTGGCCGGTGGAGCGTTGAAAGCGGCGGCCGTAAAATACCGGCGGCCTTTTTTACGCACCTCGTTTGTGGGAACGTTCATGTTTTTATTGTTATTGTTCCTTTCGTCTTTTGCGGCGTCCGCTCCATTAGCCTCACGTCGTTTTACGGCCTCTTCTTAACCCGCTTTATAAAACGCCGCCGTCGGATTTCCGATTCCTTTTGATTTATGGCGAAACGGCACGGGACATTTCTTGCGCTAAGTGGAAGGAAAGGCCACTTTGTAACTTTATTATTATTATTTTTTTAAGGATTTGCCCCACAGAATTAAAAAAAAAAAAAGTAGAACCAAAATGGTGGCGCGATGGCTAAGCGGTTAGTGCATCGGCCTCGCAACTCTGAGGTCGAGGGTTAGATTCCAGGTGGGCCTGGAGTTTGCATATTCTCCCCGAGCTTGCGTGGGTTTTCTCCGGGTACTCCCTTTTCCTCCCACATCCCAAAAAAACATGCATGCTAGGCTAATTGTATGCTAAATTACCTCTAAGTCGTTCTTTGTCTCTTCGTAGCCCGTGATTGGCTGGCCACCGATTCAGGGCATCCCCCGCCTGGTGTCCATAGTCAGCCGGGATAGGCCCCGGCACCCCCGCGCGCGTTGGAAAATGCATCCCGTATTCGGGAAATTTTGTTGTCACAGTAGCAAGAGGGTGAGAATACAGACACAGAAAAATACATTTTAGACATAAATTTGGATGACTACCTATTCATTTCAGTCCCTTTGTTGTTTATCTTTGGTTTTATTGATCATTTTATGGTCACTTCCTGTTGAATTTCAGGACAAAACAGTTTTTTCTCCCCAATAAGTTGATTTTAAAAAGAAAAATAGTAATTGAATGATTGCTCTACCTATAAAAGGTTGATTGAAGTACCCCAACCCACGCCGTCTCACTCCGGGTTGCGAAGGAAAATGGCCGCGGTCGTAATTCCTTCCCGCCGGTTGGACCGTAAAACATCCCGCCCGCCGGCGGGAAAGACGCGGCGTGATTTCCGACCGACTGTCGCCAGATAATTGAGCTAAACCCGTAAAGAAGTATATTCAACGGCGTCGGCGCCGACGATCGTCGGGGCGGAAAAATGCCCGGGATCGACGACGATGACAGCGGCGGCGCTCGGATTCCCAATGGTTCCCGAAGGCGACGCCGCAATTGATGCATTGATTTTGCCGTTTAACGGGCCCCCCGATCGTTTGGGAAAAGGAAAGGCGTGATTTCCAGATTGTCCCCGAAGGCCACACTTTATAGGGAACGCCGGCGCCTCGCCGTTTTTGTGCACGCGCGTGCGTGCGTGCGTGGGGTTGGTCGGGTTGATACGCAATTAAAGAGAAAATTAGCTGGGGAAGTGCCACCGTGTGGGCGTGTACTAAAAGGAGAAAAATGTTGCTGGCCCCGCCCCCCAATGGATTCCACATCTATTGCTCTTAATATAGTCAATCTATAATATATTCACATTCAAAAATGCTGCTTCTGAGCCTCTAAATAATACACGTATTAAAAAGACTTATGTTTTTCATGGTCTTTATGTAAAATATATATTTTTAAACTTAAAAAAATAAAAATAAAAGCGTATATCCATTTTTTTTCAATTTTTTTCTCAATTTTAAAAAGGTTCATTTTCTTTACTCCTTTATTAAGTCGATCTAATAATTAAATGGAGATATTTTCAAACATTTATTGACTTACTTTTTTGTTCCAGAAAAATTGTGTTCTCTAAAAATAATGCAATAATTAGGATGCCCCTCCCACTCCATTTAATTTTTGATTTGACATTAAACAGCATGCATTTTTTGTGCTCAAATATCAATATATCTAATTATCTATAGAGTCGTCTTAGTGGTTGTGACTGTATATTAAATTAGCATAAAATCAAATTACTGGGCTGCCATTGACGGCGCCGGATGTCCAATCATTTGGAACGTTGGCGAATTTTGAGGAATTAAAAAAAAAATTGGCGGCCACATTTTTTTAAAGCGTAAGCCTGTGTCATTGGACACTTTTTTTTGGGACTTGGAAAGGAAAGCCTAAGAGACCAACACACGTCCATTTGACCTTGTCACATTTCCGTTTTGGCTCCCACGTCCAAACGGCAACATTTTCCAAGGCGCATCTTCGCTTCCCCGCAACGCACCGCAACGCAATTAGGATAGGCATTACATTACGACTGACGCACCCGCGTACTCACAGATGGACATTAGCATAGATAATGCTCCATTATGCTAATTCCATCGCAATGGTTTGAGACCACGGACAACAATAAATATTTACGGGAGGGACGGCTGACGTCACGTGGATGGCGAGGTTGCTCGCGTCTTCCTTTTCAATCGTCAACCGTACAAAAACGACAACCCACTTTTTCGGGGAGATTAAAAAAAAAAGGGCAAAAAAAATCCACTCCCAGACACTAGAGGGCAACGATTAATAGCCGTTGCATATTTTTAGACGATAAAATAATGCAACTGGAATGACGTGTTGCTAACATTTGAGGAAGTGGAGGTGAACAAAAGTATTGGGACGAGGGCAAAATGTAAAAGGTGGAAAAAAACGAGTTTGTTTGTGTGTGTTTGCAGGTTTAAGGGCCATGATGGTGATTAAAAACGGGAAAAAAAGCCAAGTATTGAGTTGGTCAGAAGTATTGGGACAGCTTGGGAAAGAGACTCGCTTTGGTAAGTACAAAAATTAATTCTTCATTTTGGGCCACAATGTTAATACAGTAATCCCTCGATTATCGCGAATTCACTGCGATTTTTAATTATTTCATTTTTTTAAAGTTTACATTTCTGTATTTGATATAAACGTGTAGCTTAATGTGATGTTGATTTCTGATCTACTTCATTTCAATCTAAACAAAATGATTATTCAATGTAATGTTATCAAATGTCATTGAAGCAATATTAATAGCATTGAAATGAATAACAACAGAAACACAGTGTTTATTTCCCCCATAACTCTCAACGCCATTAACGGCATGAGACGTCCAATCCTTTCATAATTGCACAAAACTGCTGCAGAAATGACATTTTTCAGCATCATCGTCTCAAAATGTCTTAGAAAAATACCGTGATATAATTTCAAGAGCATATCGCCCACCCCTAATAAGCATTTAAAAAAAAAAAAAAACTACAATACTACCTGCAAGCGAAATATTTTGCAATCATTTTGAGGACCAGATTTATTATTATTTTTTTCCACCGGCGGTTCTGTCTGACAAATGACAAGTCAAAGCGGCGACATACCCCAAATAGCCCCCCCCCCCTTCAAAATTTGTCAACATTAACACTCGAATTGCCACTTTTATTGATGGAAATGGCGGCGCGCTCTAATGCTCCATCAGGCTTGGTATTAAAGATGGACCGCAGCGTTCCCTTTGACTGGATTCCGTACGTCGTCCGGCGAGAACGTTCTCTCTCTTCCGCCTAGATTACTCGTCGACGACGGTTCTGTTTTATCGCCCGGCGCGCGGGGTTAAGTTCCCCGTGTGTCAGTAATGCGGCGGAGCGCGGAGGTTGATGGCTAACGCCGTGACTTTAATGCCCCGCGCCAGGTGGGAAACCAGATTAAAATGCGCCCTTTTACGCCACAGCGCCGCCTAATCCATCTTGATCTCATTAGGAGGCCGCGGCTGTTGTTGTTTTTTTTTTTTCCGTTTTTTTTTTCCCCCTCCGCTTTTGGCGAAAACATTCCCGAAGATGCTGCCGGCCTGCCGGCCGCAGGAATGCAGACGAGACGTTTGGTTCGCCGGCGCCGTTTTCTGCGCAGTCAGCATTGCGACGGATACTCGCTTGAATTTTGTTTTCTGTCTTTCTTTTTTGTTGGGTTTACTGTCGAGGATGGCATGTTCGTTTTTTTCCGTCGTGGTAGGATGAGGGAAATGTAGTTATTATATCGCCGTAATGCGGTGGATTTTTTTGCAGGCTCATTGAATGGTGGCTTTTTAAACATTTTATTTTATGTGGAAATGATAATGCTAAACTGTCACTCTAAATATCTTAACTGTACCAAAATAAAAAACCTAAAAGTCATTTAGCATTACATGTCAATCCATGAATGGGGAAAATTGATTTGTGAGCATTGTGTTTGAATTTGTGTAAAATTATTAAAAAAATGATATATTTATATAGATTGAATAATTAAAACAAAAAAAAGAAAAACAAGAAAATGTAAAAAAAAAAACTTTTTAAAAATTGTTTAACATTTCTAAAATACAACTAGAGGATTTTTTTCCATTTTATTTGTTAATCAAATAGTCTTTCATTTTTAAAATTGCCATTTTTGTATTCATTTTTAAAATGGCCATTTTTTTGTATTCATTTTTAAAATGGCCATTTTTTGTATTCATTTTTGTCATTTAATATTTTCATTTTTTGGGGCTTAGGAGGGTTAGGTTTAGTGGTATTTTTCAGATTCATTTTCCCAAAAACAAAAACGTATATATATATATTTATCCGGCTAACGCTTTATTTGTTAAATTGGGGCATGACGGGGTTAATCCGTTGTTCTTGTCCAATATTACATGACTCACGAAACGCGCTCTATTAATAAACAGAAACGCTATTGAACGAAAGGCGTTCGTTTGTCTGCCGCCGCCGCCACGGTGCGTTCAAGGACACGCGCTTTGTGCCTTGGACACCGACGGGGGGGGGGGGGGGGGGGGGGGGGGGAAGATCAAATTTCGCTTCAGCGTGAAGCGTCGGGACATCTGCGTGGTGCGCCGCTTGCGTAACATTCCGCAAACTCGCCCGCTCTAGGGGGCGCCGTCTCCCGCGGCGGTCGGGCCTCGGGGGCCGGCTTCTCCGCATCCGCGTTTAGTTCTGGCGCGAAACCCGAGAAGCCAGACCTGTGAGATTCGTATCGGCTTCGCGTCTGATTCCGGGATTCCACGTCACGCAGATTGAAAAAGATGCCCCTCCCCTTCTCCTTCTCCTTCCCCCTCCCCTCCCCTCCCCGCCTCCGGCGAAAAATCCATCAATCCGTCGTCGCCGAGATTCCGGGCCAAGCCAAAGCGCCTCGTCAAAAAGAGTATAAAAAAAAAGGGGGGGGCGTTTACGAGCACTCCTGCCGTTTACGTTACTATTAACTCGTCACTCGTCATTGAGGTTAACCCTTTACAGCACGTGTGTCAAAGTGGCAGCCCGGGGGCCAAATCTGGCCCGCCGTATCATTTTGTGTGGCCCGGGAAAGTAAATGACTTTCTGTTTTAGGATCAAATTCAAATGAAGAGTATAGATCAAGGGTGTCAGACTCAGACTTAACGTCAACTTGATTTCACGTGGGCCAGACCATTTTAGATATAATATTTAGATTTTTTTTAATAAATGGATTAAAAGAACTGGATTAAAACCCCTGAATATTCAGTTTTTTATAGATCTAAAACAATGTTTGTTTTAGCTTTTTTAAAATATATTTTTAGATTTTACAAAATGATTTTTGAACTAAAGACACAGAAAAAATGGATTAAAAAAATAACAATGATTGATTTAAAAAGGGAAAAATCAGGAAATTTCATATGCATTTATACTCTTCATTTGAATTTGATCCTTTGTGTTCCAAATACATATTTCTATATTCTACCTTTTAAATTCGTGAACACGCTTAAGCGCATGACATTGTGTTATCGGACGCCGCTCGCTATTGGTGTGAAGAAGGAGCGCTTTCCCACAAACCCCCTTGGGTTCAAACCCAAAACTCGAATGCGCTCCCCCTACCCCGGAGACAAATTAAGGAGCGGGAAAGTCAAAAATGAAGCAATCAGAAGCGCCGCCGATCCCCCGGGGATTGTTGGCCGTCGGCTGAAAAATGCGGCGTGCATGCTCGGATTCTGAATTTAGTCGCCGATCAATGCAAGTAGATCCGCGTGGCGGCGAAACGCAATCTGCCGAGACGCTGCCGGGAAACGGCGTGGAACACGTGTAAAAGTCGGAACGCGCCCGCCCGCCCGCTATCGACTCTGACATTTCCATTTTTTTCTTCTCATGACGCTGCAGGAAACTGGCCTTCTTCTATTTTTGGGTCCAAACACAAAAGGCGCGTTTGGAAAATGTCACGGCGACAGGCGACGACGAGTCGTGACGGATTGGACGCCGCGGACGGCGCCAGGGCGGCCAATCCGTTTGGATTGGCTGAATGTCTGAGGTAAATATCATGCTAATTAGCAGTTTTTCACCAGGCTAATCGCTATGCTAGCAAATAGACTTCATCCACTGCGTAGTGGATTGCTAAATTGTACTCTAATATGTTACTTTTCGAAAATATGCCTTTTGCGAGAATTCATTTAAAAAACAATCGGTAAATAGCATGCTAATTAGCGGTTTTCACCAGGATAATTGCTATGCTAGCAAATAGACTTCATCCACTGCGTTGTGGATTGCTAAATTGTACTCTAATATGTTACTTTTCAAAAATATGCCTTTTGCGAGAATTCATTTAAAAAACTATCGCAACAATAGCATGCTAATTAGCAGTCGAGAGTGACTCATCGCTATGCTAGCAAATAAACTTTGATGCATTGCAATACTAAATTTTACTTGAATATGTTACATTTCTAAAATATACCTCGTTCAAGAATTCATCTAAAAATACAAATCAGTAAGTATCATGCTAATTATCCATAAGCTAGCACGTGTTGACAGTCGCTATGCTAGCAATTAGAGTTCATGCGTTACATTCCCTAGGTTCATTGTTATGCTAAATTCTCCTCTAGTAATATGTTAATTTTCTAAAACAGGCCTTGTTCTAGAATTCATATAAAAATAACAATCAGTAAATATCATGCTAATTATCGATAAGCACAAGGCTAGCTAGCCCCAGTTGACAGTGGCTAAGTGCCAAACAGGCACTACTTTCAAACTAAAAGTGAAACGTACATAGCGTGTGAAGTGTAAAGCGGTTTCCCTGTTTTCCGCCACGATGAAAATACGTCCCTTTTCCCCCCGTTTGACGGAAACAAGGTTTAATGGATTCCGCAGACTTGGAAAGAAACATTTGTCGCAGCCGCCAAGTGGAAGCCACAAAAAATTCGAAGGGCAAAAGTTTACAACTCCGCAGGTGTACCTAAAAATGTAGCATTTTTTGAGGGAATAACATCCCTCCCAAAGGACCCGCTTCCATTTGTAATAACTAGCGATACATAACCAAAGAGTGAAGCAATTTATCACGGTGACATTTGAAGAAAAGAGACTTTTGCGTTTGCAACCAAAATAGAAGACAGCCGTTGTCCCTGAACATGTTTTTTTACAACCTTTTTTTACAATCTCAGTACTAGAAATATCTTACTTTTGAATATGATCATCCAATTGGAGTTGACCGAGTACACGTTTGTAATCCCAAAGCTGCCAATTCATTCCGTAGTTTTTATCAAACTACAAAAATACGCATTTGGTATCAAAACGTTTTTTTGTTTTTGTTTTTCAGGAATTTACATGGAAAAATATTCAAATGTAAGTTACCGTGACGAGTACTTTTGAAAATGAGTCACTTGAGTTTTGCATTTTGTTTTATTTTGAAAGTAGCACGCTCACTTCCTTTTCAACGACTTTTTCCCAAACGGCGTCGACGTGTGTCGGCTAAAACGAAATGGCGAGTCGTCGTTGATTTGCTGTGCGGGTTTTTATTGAAAACTGAAACGTTTTGAAAATATTGAGCTTCATTTTAATACGCATCTTCAAAAAAAAGCTTACAAATATCAGAAAATTCTCTTCTGCCACTACAAACTACATTTTTTTACTTTGGCAGCTGCATAATCTTCTCCTTTAAAAAAATGATCTGAAAAAGCGCAAAACACCGTTTTCATCGCATATCGCCATTGGTTAGAACACTGTTTTGCCATTAACAGGAAGTGACGTCATCCAAAAGCAAGCAGGCATTTTCACGTGTTTATTGTCATTGCGTCGCAAGTCGGCGTTATTCCGAAACAAAGGCGGGGAGATCATAAAAAGATGTTTGTATGGGAGGAGATCCTCATCTAATGGCGCAGGAAATGAGGCCGTCTCGTTTGGACTCATTTGCACACGGGCTTTAATGGCGCCGTCCTTTGATTGGCTGGCGAGGAGACCATTCGTTTGGTCGAGGCGGACGATGTCGAAGCCCAGAGACTTGCCGTAGTGTCGCTTTACGTCCAATCGGTTGGGAGTGGGAGTCCGGCAGCAGATGTACAATATTAACAATAAGTAAATATCCACATAAGGCAATTTGATAGCAGATAAAATACTCCAAATGAATTCAAAATACATGTTGTTTCCAGGTTAAATACATTTTCCCAGGCTGCTCCTCACTGTTTGCAGTTTGCATGTTCTTGCCAGGCTTGCGTGGGTTTTCTCCGGGGACTCGGGTTTCCTCCCACATCCCAAAAACATGCATGCTAGGCTAGATGGCTAACACTCTAAATTGCCCCTAGGTATGAGTGTGAGCGCGAATGGGTTGTGTCTCCTCGTGGGCTGCGATTGGCTGGCCGCCAATTCGTGGTTTTTGGCCCGAAGTCAGCGGGGATAGGCTCCAGCACCCCCTGGCTGCGACTATTGTAAGGATAAAGCATTTCAGAAAATGAATGGTCCTCACTGTGTGCAGTTTGCATGTTCTTCCCAGGCTTGCGTGGGTTTTCTCCAGGGACTCTGGTTTCCTCCCACATCCCCAAAAAGATCCATGCTAGGCTAATTTAGCTTTCTAAATGGCATCCAATCTGTCAGACTTGTATTGTTTGGATCAAAAATTTTGACTGCCGGATGTTATTATTTTTTAGAAGTGTTGGGGTCAGGAATTGTTAGCTTTGATGCTAGCAAACAAACAATAAAACACACACACACACTCAGGCACTCACAAAAAGTCCTTCAGGAAAATAAACAATAGTCCTGGATATTTTCTATTTTTTTTCCCCCCACGTTGGAGAATGGCACGCGTTGTTGGCGCGCTTGCGTGCTCCGGCGCCCTTGAAAGTTTTCCTTCTCGTTTCTTTTGTTTTGCCAGATTGTTTCCAGCGCGCGTGAAAAGGGGAGAAAAAGCCAAAGCTCCCCCCCCCCCCCCCCTTTTCTTATCCAATCCAATCCATTTTTTACCTAGTGCTGTGCTTTAAGAAAAAAATTGGGTACAAAATTGTAGCACACGCAGTTCAAAAACGGTTGAAAAAAGACGGGCGTCTCTCGCCGTGGTTAAATGTCCATCCGGGCGACGTGGAAATGGAGGCCGTCGCGTCCCTCAAGCTTTTAGCCACGGCCGCTTCCGCCATTAATTCCCAATCAATAATGCAAAAAAAGAGGAGAGAGAAAATCCCATTGGCCGTTGTTTACGAAGACTCCTGAGAGCTAATGAGTCCCGCTAATTGCGACGTCGTCTTTTGTTTTGTCCGCCCAAACGACTCAAAGAGTTGGCGTAAAGTAGAAGTGACTTTACTCTCATCATTTTTACAACTTTTTATTCTCCTAATGCCTCTTAATATTACGACAAAGGCACTTTTCCACTGACAGACTATACATCACTAAAGGCCAAAGCCCGTCAAAGCAAGCAATTTTCAGTTAGCGCAAATAGTAGCTAGCTAGTAGCTAGCGTAACTAGCCCGGCGCTGCCTGCCACGCTTCGTAAAGCTGTGTTGATGTCGATGTATACAGAACTACATATCCCAGCAGTCACTGCGCAGTGGATTATAAGGCGCCCTGTCTATTTTGGACAGAATTTAAGACTTAAGTGCGCCTTATAGTCGTGAAAATACGGTAAAATATTGTAGGCTTGATTGTTATCTGGCTCATAATAGCCATTATTATACATTTTAATACTAAAAGAAAGCAAAACAAAAAGATTTGATAAAGAATGCTGGGACCACGACCCCAAATTAACAGGAAGTGACCTATAAATGCCTTCAAAACAAGAGGAAGTGACGTTTTTTTTTTGTCCATCTCCCAGGGGAAAAGGATGTTGGGACGTGGATCTCCGTCAATGGCAGCCCACGGATTTCGGCGCCGCTACGAGACTTGCGAGGCGGCGGACACCTGACAGGAAGTGGGCGGCGGCCAAGACGAGAACGTCCGTCCTCTGCCATCATTTGTGACATTTTCGGCGCTTTTATCGGGTGAGCTTTGATCTTTTGTCATTTACGCGAAATGGCGCCGTAAATCAGGACGTCTGCCGCCAAGGTGGCCGCCGCCGCCGCCGCCGCCGCCGCCGCGCCTAATTAATGGCTTTAAATTTGACGTCCATTTTTTTGCTGACCTTTCTTCGAGACGATTTTGTGTTAAGGCAAAACGCTTTGTTGGCTAAACAGGAAGTTCAATTGTGGGAAAAAAAATGAAAGTGGCGTTTTGAGACGAGAAAGGGCAATTTTGGGGGTCACCGTGTCGGGATACCGTCGATATTGGGGATGGCTGACATGGGCGGGGCTAATTCGTTTGGACTGGGAGGGACGGCTAGATGTATGGACGTCTTTTTAATAAAATAATTGGCAATTTTGTCCGGCGATTAATTGTAAATGTTGCTTTTTCTAAAGGCCAACTCCCAAAAAAAATAGAGTTATTGTGTGATAATTTTTTCAAATTTGTTGTGCTAACACCCAAATAAGATTTTTTTTAAATGCCTGAATGTGCAATTAATTTACAAATTTGTAAAAAAAAAAAAATCACAATTTCTCACCAATTTTTCAGAATTTTTTAAAATAGATTACCGTATTTTCCGGATTATAGGTCACACTTTTTTTTCATAATTTGGCCTGCCACGTATATTCTGAAAAATACGGTATTCTGGCAATTCATGACAAATTTGTCCCATGTCCCGGCCGACGTCAATAGCCGCAATTTGCGGGTGAGGACGCACGGAGCCATTAGCGGCGGCGGCTAACGTCTCTCGGATCATTTGGGCTCTCCTTACGTTATTGCCGCCATAAACATAATGTGGCGTAGCGTGTTATTGCATATTATGGAGTATTATGGCATATGACGCTAAACGAGCTGATTTAGCTCCAGGACGTGCCAAACCAAAGCAGTCGCCGCCCGCATAACTCGTGGGGTGCCATCGACGGCCATAGACGTCCCATCCATTTGGGGCTAGCAACGCTAAAACTAAGGAAATGTGACTGTTTTGGCAGATTTTATTTTGGGGCTACTCTGGTTCACTTTGACGACAAGTCGCCTTTTGAATCCAATTGGACGGCCATCGTTGTCAGTGGCAGGCGGCCATTTTGGGTCACTTCCTCGGCGCTTTTAGGGTACTTGCAGATTAAAAATGCTCCAATGTGACGTGACGTGACCTATGTTTTTACACACCCGCCGATCCCGGTGCGACGTTTGCCGCTAAGTGAACCTGAAGCCTGCGCGCTAAATGCTAACGAGCTACTTTGCACACTATTGACACGCTGACCTGCTCGCCCAAAAGGCACGGCGCCCACTCTGGGACGGAAAGCGGCGGGGCGCCGGACCTTTAATACGGATGACATTTGGCGCTCCACATTCTGTGGGAATAAATAAATAAATAAATCTATATATATATATACATATATATATACACATGTATATATATGTATATATATGTGTGTGTGTGTATATATATACATATACACACATATATATACATATATATGTATACATATGTATATATAAATATATGTATGTATATATGTATGTCTGTATATATATATGTATACATATGTATATGTATATATAAGTATATGAATACATAAATATATATATATGTATGTATATATATATGTGTATATGTGTGTATTTGTGTATATGTATATATGTGTATATGTATATATGTATATATATATGTATATATGTGTATGTATGAATATGTATGTATATGTATATATATGTATGTATATATATATTTATTTATTTTACTGGTACAGTAATCGCTCAATTAGCACGATTTCTCTTATTACGAATTCACTACTTCGTGATTTTTTTTCTATTATTAATTATAATTGTTTAATTTATTATTTGACTTGAGTCCTAGTAGCAAGATTGGCAAGTTTTTTATATTTTTGTATTTTAAAGTGTTAAAGTCCACTCTTGCTACTAGGACTGTTTTTTTTTTTTTTTAATAAGGGTGACCGTACCTCGCGATTTTTCGATTATCGCGACCATGTCTGCACTATATTAACCACGATATTCAAGGGATTACTGTACATCTTTGTAGGCCGCTGATTGGCAGCACTAAACATCCAATCAATTGAATTAACATTCATTCACTGGCCATTTTTTTACGTCCAACTCATGTAAAGTTGATTCGCGTTCAAAAAAGATTGCATGCCTAGTGAAAGATGAATGCAAAATCAACCAATAAGATAAACAAAGTTGTTCACTTTTTTTTAAAGAGCCGCAAATGGTAAAAGGGCATTGCACGTCAACGGCCACCGAGGCTCTCGCTACCCCCGCAAACGCTATTTTCTGTCGACGTAGCACGGCGGCCTCCGGCACCGCAATTTGAGGGGTGTCGGAGCTAAATTGCCCAAAAAGCTCGTTAAGCGCGGATAGGGCGGCCGAGAGGCGCGCGGCGGGAAAGCCACGTATAGAGGACGCAGCTAATTAAATCGGCGTCGGGGGTCGCGCTGGGCCGTAAAGATTAGCATTAACGCCTCCATTACCCCGCCCGATTGTTTACGGGCGCGGGGGAGGGGGCCGGCCATTTCCAGCGCCACCGAAACGCCGCCCGACTTGGGACGCCGTCGTAAAGCGCGATGGCGGGAGGCCACCCAACGCCTCCCCTCCGTTATACGACGCTCGCGGCGAGGGGAGCGCCCGGACGCCGCCGAGTCAGCGGCGGCCGGCGCGACGACTTTTGACGAGCCGACGCTTTCGGGACTTGGACCCGGAGAGCGCCGGCGCCGTCCGTCCGTCCGTCCGTCCGCGGTGGCCGACCTCCTGTGTGTTGTGTAGATTGGACATATGTATGTAATAATGTGAAGTTAATAACCGGTACAATGAGAGCGAGCGGACGGGGAATACGAGACAGTCTTTTTAATAATAACGCCGGGAATCGTCTTCGATGACTTAATCCCTTTGTTTGTCCAGACGTGGTTGCCGTGGCGACGTGTTCCACCCGCGCAAACGCGTACGTTGAAATACCTTCCAATACCATATCGGAATCGGAATATTTCTCGCTGCGGATTCAAATCGAGCGGTCGAGTTATCGGCCTCGTGGTCCCGGGGTCGAGGGTTCGATGCCAGATGGGTCCTCACCATATAGAGCACATATCAAAGTGGCGGCCCGGGGGCCAAATCTGGCCCGCCGCATCATTTTGTGTGGCCCGTGAAAGTCAATGATGAGTGCCGACTTTCTGTTTTAGGATCAAATTAAAATGAAGAGTATAGATGTATATCAAATGTCCTGATTTTCCCCCTTTTAAATCAATAATTTTAATTTTTTAATCCATTTTTTCTGTGTTTTTAGTTCAAAAATATTTTTGTAAAATCTAAAAAATATATTTAAAAAAAGGTAAAAATAAACATTATTTTTTATCTATAAAAAAACTGAATATTCAAAGCTTTTACTCCAGTTCTTTTAATCCATTTATTTAAAAAAAATCTAAATATTATATCTAAAATGGTCCGGCCCACATTTTGGGATATTTTTCTCGATGATTTTTAACGAGCTCCTAGCTTGAACGACTCAAACGTCAATCGCCGTCAATGGCGGCCAACGAGTTAACGGCCCGGGTCGATGAGTTGCCACGCCCCCTTCCCTCACTTAATGGCCGGATGGATTTTCTTCTTCTGTGGTTGTCATTTGTCTGGTGGCCCCACCCGCCGAAACGCGACACGCTAATGACGCCGCGCAGACGCAATTTGTGACGATCGCCTTACGCTTTGTCGATAGTCCAGACAATCTCCTTCATCATCGGAGGGGGAGGGGCTTGACAAATCAACAGCCAATGCCAATGCTAGCTCTTATTAGTGGTTAGCCTTGTTAGCAACGTTGCGAAGTAGTCCCGTTGGTACCTAGAAATGAACCATTTCAATCATTAATTCCTTCATTTTCTGTCACGTGGGAGGGGGGTGCTGGAGCCTGTCCCAGCTCACTATTGGGGGACACCCAAAATCAGCCAATCGCAGGGCACGAT
The DNA here is from genome assembly GCF_051989625.1 of Stigmatopora argus. NCBI lineage: Eukaryota > Metazoa > Chordata > Actinopteri > Syngnathiformes > Syngnathidae > Stigmatopora > Stigmatopora argus. The sequence continues at coordinate 1,076,056 of NC_135398.1, forward strand.
GAGATAAACAAACAATCAGTAATAGATAAGGACAATTAGAGTGCTAAATTAGCCTAGCATGTATGTTTTTGGGATGCGGGAGTACCCGGAGAAAACCCACGTCAGCCCAGGGAGAGCATGCAAACTCCGTCAGAGTGCGGACCCACCTGGGATCGAACCCACGAATTCAGGACGGTGAGGCCGATGCGCGAACCACTTGTGCAACGTGCTGCCTCGAACCATTTCATATTTGAATTATTATATTTTTGTTTTTTGGGAAATCCTAGCGAGTTTTTCATTTACATTTCGTAACACTTTGTTTGTGTTTCCTTATTTTTCTTGAAGTCATCTTTGGCCGCAAGACGTAAACTTTTGTTGGACGCCGGAAGTTTTACGTAAATGTTTTCAGACACAAATCCCATCGCGTGTACGCCAGGGAGGCCCGGCGGCCGGAGAAGCGTCAGTTTGCCGGTCCGACGCTGGCGAGATGCCCCGCACTTAAGGGGGCGTCACACGGGCGCCGGACCCCCGCGCGGACATTTCGCCCCGAGGCCTCGCCGATGTATAGAAATAGGAACGTAAATATGTATATGTGACCTATATGTTGGGATGGAGTCATTGCAAAAAATGTATTTTCAACATGATTAGAATTGTCCAACTTATCATTTCCAACAACGTTAGACGCCATTTTCAAAATTTCCCTTGCTGACGCTGAAAATATTCATGTTGTTTCTTTCTGTTTTAGGTCAAACTGCTGTGATTGGCTGGCAACCCGTTCAGGATACTGCCTGTAGTTGGCTGGCTTCAGCACCCCCGCCACCCTTCTGAGGATAAACGGTAGGGCAGAAACGAATGAATGAATATATGGAATGCCATGCAGATATCATGTGAGTCTGACCCGTTTTTTGGGGAGGGCCAAAAAAAATTGCCTACTGGCTGCCATTGACAGCAGTAGACGTCCAATTCATTTTGACTGAAAGATGAGCCTCCACGGCAAGTTGAAGTGAATTGGACATCTGTCATTGTCAATGGAAGGCAATGAGTTAACTTAAAGGTCCATTTTGGATCACATCCGGGTTGCGGCCATTTCAGCGAATGAAAATGTGAATGCAAAATTGGTAAAAGCAGAAAATCTTAAGTATTTGATTCCACATGTTCATTATAAATGAGCTGCCCATGCTTTGCCCGACCTTGACGAAGCGTCTTGTTGATTTAGCGCCCAGTAAAAAGTGGCTTTCCCGGACTTTGAGCAGGTGTTGCGCTCATTTCCAGCGTAAGACATTACGCGGCAGCGCCTTTAATCGCCATCAATCTGCTTTTACTACGCGCGCCACGCTTTTATCGCGCAACAAACGAGCAATCTTAGCTCGCGCTAACGACGCCGCGCGCCGGCGTGCCACTCCGTAATAATCGCCCTGACATTTTTTTGTATGTCTGGAAATCATTTAGCATCACTTAAAAAGGATTGCTTGTCCATTAGCGCTAAACTAGCGGCTCGTGTAGCATTAGCCTGTGGGTAGTTATTCCCTTTTTTTTTTTGTTCATGTGATTCTTTTTTTTATCATGGAGGAAAATGTAATGTTTTTTCATTTGCTGCCAACCTCCCACTTCAAATAGATTGGACATGTGCTAGCGATAAATTAGCGATCATCTCATTTGGGCACGTAGCATTAACGTAGGCAATCATTGGCTTGTTTTTCCATCTGAAATTTGTTGTCATGGCGGGAATTTGAACGTTTTTCATTGGCTGCCACCCTCCCAGTTAAATCCGGCTACTAGCGATAAACGAGTGGTCGACTCATTTAGCATGTAGCATTAGCATGTCCATAATCACTTATTCCAAACACTTTTAGGTGATGGAGGATGGTGGTTAGCACATCGGCCTCACTGTTCTGGGGTCGAGGGTTCGATCCTGACCGTGTGGAGTTTGCATATTCTCCCCAGACTTGCGTGGGTTTTCTCCGGGTACTGCAGTTTCCTCCCACATCCCAAAAACAAGCATGCTAGGCTAGTTGTTTGCTAAACTCTCCCCACCTATGAGTGAATGGTTCTTTGTCTCCTCGTGCCCTGCGATTGGCTGGCCACTGATTCGGGGTGTCGGAAGCTAACTGGGATAGGCTCCGGCACCCCAAGGGACCCTTGTAAGGATAAGCGGTTTGGAAAATGAACGATTGGCGCGGCAGTGGAAGCGTCGTTCGCCGTCGACAGCGGCGGCTAACACGTTCAAGTGCTCGACGGCGCTTTGATTGCGGCGTGAGTTATCTACGCCAAGCCGCCTCCCCCTGGCCTTCCAGCCGCCGCGACGGGAGGCGGATCGCGACCAGATGTTTGGCCGCCAGGTCAAAGGGCGCGGGCTAACGGCGGGGGCGGGGGGCGGCGCCGCACCGCGCCCCTCGACCTTGCGCGCCGTGAATTAGGGCGGGCGCGGCGGCGGCGGAGGAGGCGCGCTAATTGAATTTGCCCCGTAAATAACGTGATGGATCCTTTGTAGAAGGTCTTTTCTGGCCCCTTTTTATGCCTTTTGTTTGATCACATTGAGCCTCTCCTACTTCCGATCGGATTGGACGCCTGTCGCCGTCTGTGGTTAACTGGCATTTATCAGCTGATGTGCCCACGCCATGTGTGAGCGTATACGGGGGCCATGCAGAAGAAAAATGGGATGACTAGAATCCCATGCAATGAGTTAATACTTAAAACCCAAATTAAATATTTTTTTAAAAAACTACTGTATTTTCACGACTATAAGGCGCACATAAAAGTCTTTAATTTCCTCCAAAATAGACAGGGCGCCTTATAATCCAGTGCGCTTTATATATGGATCCAATACTAAAATTGTTATCACCATAAAATGGGTGATGATGACGTGAGTACGTTGTAAAATGGCTACATAAAGTACAACCCAACTCAGTTTTGCTTCCATTGCCTTTTTAAAAACGTGTTTTTAGCGTGTGTCCGTATGTTTAAGCTGGTGTATGTTCTGCCATGCCTGGCTGCGTCTTTAAAAACGGTGCGTCCTTTGTGTGTGCATAATAGCATAACCCTTGGGTCCGTTGGTCCTAATTTTCCGACTTTTTGCTTCGTTAGCGCGTGTTCAGCCCGCGATACGCCCACGCCCGGCGATCTTGACGACACTCATCCCAACGGTGGCCCTGGGGGAAAGGAAGGGTCTCCACATGCCCGCCCGCTGTCCAATTCCCGCCCCTCCTTACGTTGGTCATCCATCAGCCCATGAGTCGACTCGCCGGTCTTCCCGGCTCCTCCCCGCTGACCCGGCTAACCGGCTACTCAGCGGAGAAGCTAAATGAAATCCATCCAATAGTGGCTTAAATTGCCCCAACATGGCCAGAGGGTATCTCATTTCCTCCAGAGTGCCCCTCCCCCTCCACACAATCACTTTTACAGTCACCGTCAACTCTTGCAGGGGCGTCGGCGATGATAAACGTGGGTCTTTTTCCTTTTTTTTCCATCTCTTAATCTAGTTTCTCGCAAGTAGAGCGTCACTCGGGACTTGTTTGGGTGTGTTTGCATTTTTCCAACATCTGCACCCACTCCCACATTCGGGAGATTCCTTCAAGAATGCGCGACTGTGGGTGTGTCCGCCAGTGTCAAAGTGTGGGTGACCAGTCACAAGCGTTTTTCTGGGAGACCAAACGTCCGGTCACGGTGAGGTATGATCATCAATTCTGGTTGTGATGTCACAACCAGAATTGCTGAAATAAGTGGGCATTTTTTTATATGGCTTAATTATAAAACTAACTACCACATTTTTCATTTTCTATATGATATTTCATTTCGTAGCATGTCTTACCAAGATGTTTTTTTAATGCAATGCTCAAAATTGCAAACTTTTCCTCACTATAGACTTCCCAAATTTCATGTGTTACTGCATAAATCGATCGTGATTGTCGACCGTGAATTTCCATCAGAAAACTTTGAATTTGTTTGCCGGCACGTTGTCGGGGAAGCAATTTCACCTCGGCCAAAATGGAATAGTGCGGCTAAAAGTGTAACCAATTGTTCTGGCTTCACCCTCAGATTTCCTCGGGGAAGAAAAAGAAGAAGAAGAAGAAGAAGCCAACTGGCGTCCCGACGGATCGCCAGAAAACGATGACCCCGTCTTCTCCGAGAGCTGGACAAACAACCCGCGATATTGCGGCGCCGCCATGGAAACGACGGTAAGGGTTCTTCTGTTAGCATTCATTCTCGTTTGCGCCATCCGCCTCCATTAGATTTTTCTCCCCCAAAAATAACATTGCCCCAGTGGACGTCATTTTCAGACGATAAACCGTTACTTTACGCTCGACTTATATAGGACAACCTCGCTTGACGAGCGGTCGCCCTCGAAACGCGTCGGGCCGTCGACCCGGCGGCCCCGTGGTTGACCGGCGGGGGTGGAGAGAAAAAATGATATCATTTGCGACATGCGCTTCTCTCGTAAGCTGACCCAGAAGAGCACACGGGGGGTCTCTTCATCTGCGCCGCACCGGCTATCGATTTCCGCTGAGGCTAATGACTTTTTCTGCGCGTGATATACGAGGCGCCGTTTGAGGCGTTTCGCGCCCGTACCCGCTCGGACGCTAGCTTTAGCCGTTTGCAACGTACCGTAAGGCTCTTTGTTAGCGATGCTTCCGTGGTCCGGCGCCATTTTTGGATTGAATGTCTGGCACTGTCATCGATGGCCGTTATTGGCGGCTAACGTAGCTAACAAATGGATTTGATGTTTATCACTATCGCTGTTAATATTGCCTTATCACGTGTATGTATGTTTATATACATAGTGTGTGCGATTGGCTGGACACCCATTCAGTCGACTGGGATAGGCTCTAGCACCCCTGCGACGCACGTGAGGAACGGAAAATGAATGAATATTTACACGACTGAAAATTCATTCATTTTCTGGACGAACATCCAATCGCGAGGGACCTTTTAGAGTGCTAAATTAGCTTAGCATGCATGTTTTGGGGATCTGGGAGGGAAGCAGAGTACCCGGAGAAAACCCACGCAAGCCCGAAGAGAACATGCAAACCCCACACAGTGAGAACCCAGCTGGGATCGAACCCTCGACCCTAGAACCGCGAGGCCGACGCGCTAACCACTCGTCCGCCAGCCCGCTCCTACCGAGGAGGTTTTACACGTTTTTGATTTATCATATTGTCAGGTTTTGACTAAATTGACTAGCTCCCTCTAGTGTTAAAGATGAGAAGTGAAACGTAGGCTGGATTTAAGCTTCTTGCTGGGGTCGTATTGAGTGATATTTTAAAAAAAACCTGGGCGGCGGGACGGAGTTGGACCGCGGACCGTTGTTTGGATACCTTCACGTTAGACATTGGTAGCCCCCCCGACACCCCCCCGACCCCCCCCTGCAGACACGCACACTTGTCAGGTCACATGTCGGGGCGAGGCGTTGAGTGTCGCCTGGGGATTTGCGGCGTCAATCGATGGACGATGAGCTGGCCACCCTGGGTCTGAGCCGTCTTGTTTTTTGTCGGCGACCCGCCGGGAGGACATAAAAACGGGCCGATCGATTCGGCGGCTTGACGTCGTCGCCTTGGCGACGACCGGCGACAGCGCTGGAATGAACGCCGAACGGACTAACCTGGTAATCCAGGATATCCGAATAATTGGGGGTTCGATTTCCATGCGGTGGTGATGTTGCGATGTAGTCCACTGAAGTCAGCTGGGATAGGCTCCGGCACCCCTGTCCTTGACAAGGATCAGCGGTGTTGAAGGTGACAGTTTTTGGGGGGGCTTTAAAGGGACAAACATCAAATAGGGCGGCTCGGCCTCGCAGTTCTTGGGTCGAGAGTTCGATTCCAGGGCGGTCCTTACTGTGTAAATTTTGCTTGTTGTCATCGGGCTCGCGTGGGTTTTCTCCAGGTACTCTGGGTTCCTCCCACATACCAAAAACATCCATGCTAGCCTAATTAAATGCTAAATTGCTCTTAGCTATGTGTGATTGGTTGTTTGTCTCCTCGTGCCCTGCGATTGGCTGGCCACCGAGCCTGTAGTTAGCAGGGATAGGCTCTAGCACCCCCTTGTGAGGATAAGCAGTTTGGAAAATGAACGAAACAACTTGGATTGGACGTCTAGCGCCGTCAATGGCGGCAAGTTTTTGACCGTTTTGGGTCCCCTTGAAATCTAGTTGGCTCGACGGGGAGTAGATTTGTGTTTGAGTCTTGTAAACGGACGTTATCGCGTCGCGCGTATAAAACACGAGGCTTGATAAATAATCCGTGTGGCAAAATGAATACAAAATGATCGTAAATCCGGGCCACGACCGACGACGTCGTCGTCAATCAAAGGCGTTTGCGCCAATGATGAATTTGCCGTCAATGGAAATGAGGAACGGGAAGTCGTCTTTGTTTTTTGGGGGGGGGTTTCGCTGAGTATTTGTACGTCGGGGGCGCCGTGGCTCTTTCTTTGCCATTGACGTTGAATCGCGTGGGTCTGAAAAACTAAATGAGACTCTCTACAAATATCTTATATTTCATATGTATTATTATATTTGGGGGATTTACCGGTCGATGGTCTTTTTTTTCGCCATCTTTATCTGGAGATGAAATTTTTCCCGCTTTGAGCGAGCGTGCGTGCGGCTTTGATGATGAGAACGAGCGTCGAGACTTTGATTACTGCGGTGGTGGCGTGCACGTCTTCGCCACCAAAAAGTCAATCTCATTTGCATTTCATCTGCTCGCCAATTGGATGCTTTTTCCCGTCTTTTCATTTGTTTTGCGCCCACGTTGACGTTTGCCCATCGCTCTCGCTAGTCTCGGCCCCTCCCTCCCGTTGCCAATGGCGTTTGGTGCCGTCAATGCAAGTGTCTTTGAACGTGTCTTTGACCTCACTTCGGAAAATGATTTTAAAATGTTCTATTTTTGAAAACAAAATAGAAAGAAAAATCAATTCAACAAATATTTCTTTATATTTAAGTATGTACGACGGTCCGAGTGGTTAGGACGTTGGTCTCACCTTTCTGGGGTTCTGGGTTCGAATCCAGCAGGTCAGTCCGTTGCAGAAATTTCTGAATCGGAATATTATTTGAATAGAAAGACTGTGATGTGGTCTCACTGCCTTAAGTTTCGTTTCTCGTTTAAGCGGCGCGTTTTGGGAAAACAACATGCGGCGTACAGTGCACACACGCACACACACACACTGGCGCACACACACACACACACACTCTGGCACACACACACATCCACGGACAAGCCTGCGGCTGGCGCACGAGCTGACAGTACGTATCCGGCCCGCACAATGCCTCTATTGCTCTGGTGAATTCATTCAGAAGAGTGCGCCGGGGGTGTCGTGGGGGGGGTGATAGGGACGGGGGAGGGGACACGTAGCACCCCGACATCATGCGCTCATCATCAAACGCTTCCTGCACTTTGCTCCGTTTCCTATCCGCCATCGCAATTGTTCATTCTGACAACAAACAGCAGCCAATCAGTTAAGAAAGTACCTAAATATGCCTCAAAACCAACAGGAAATGCCCAGAAATCATCCGCAACCAACAAACGAACAAGAAGCATCCGGTAAAATCCCTCAAGTTCAATAGGAAATTATTCAAAATGTACGGGAGCACCCTAAAAAGGAAGTGAGGTAATAAGGGACCTTAAAATGCCTCACAAAGCAACAGGAAGTCAACAGGAAATGCCCAAAAATTAGTAGGAAGTCACAAACAAACAAAAAGTACCTCTCAATCAATAGATTAGATTGGATTAGAACTTTATTGGGAAATTTCCTTGGTTGCCGTAGCAAGACAGACACAGAAGACATTGTAGACCTAGGTAAAAAAAAATTGGAGCCACACAGGAAGTCCACAAGAGGAATATGGAATAGGAAATGATCCCAAATTTGCCGGAAGTGACCCGTGAGCACCCTAAAATGGAAGTGAGGCCGTCAATGGAAGTGTCTTTGGACGTGTCTTTAACCTCACTTCTTAAAATGATTTAAAAATGTTCTATTTTTTAAAACAAAATGCCTCACAAAGCAACAGGAAATGCCCAAAAATCAGTAGGAAGTGACAAACAAGAAGTACCTCTCAATCAATAGATTAGATTAGATTGGATTAGAATTTTATTTCATCCTGTATTCAGGAAATTTCCGAAGACACAGAAGACATTGTAGACCTAGGTAAAAAAAAACTGGAGCCACACAGGAAGTCTACAAGAAGAATATGGAATAGAAAATGATCCAAAATTTGCCCAAAGTGCTCTGGAAGTCGCCTAAAATGACAAGAACGTGACACAAAATGAAGTCATTTCCTGCAATTGACAATAATAGACGTCCAATTCATTTCAACTGACCGGATGCAAAACTATCAGTGCCATTGACGTCTAGTAGCGGCAAATCAGTGAACTTTTGGACCAAAAAATAAACTGGTCCTGCCTACTTGGGATCTGATTGTGACACCCATACATTGTGGGACAACCTTTTATTCCCCGTCCATACTTTATTCCAGGAAGAAATATGTGCAACTCTTTCCCAAATCATGCCGTTTCATGCTGTAGCTAGCTAGCATTTTTAGCGCGCGCACGCCGACGGCGCATCCTTGCACCACAAAGCTTCAATTTAATCACCCCGCCGCACACACACACAAACACACACCCGCACACACACACACACGCGCACATTGTTGCGTGTGCGTGTCATGCAGTTCCGAGGCGGCATTCTTGCCAAACGACACAGCCGGGCTTCTTGTGCCCCCTTTTTTTTTGTCTTCTCCGCATCTCTGGCACCGTCGCCGAAGATCCCGAAGAAAAACGGCGCCGTTTGGGCGCCGGGCTGGAACGGGGGGGATAAAAAAGAGTTTAGAAGAAAAGGGATTTTGTAGAAAATCATGACTAAAGGCGGGGATTTTTAAACTTTTTGGATGTTTGTCCTTTGGGGTCAAAGGTCACAGAGGTCAGGAAAAGGAACTTGGCGATCACGCGAGTAGGAATATTGGGGTTGTTGTCACATTTTGAGGAGATGTTTGTTATATGTAACGGATGAGGTGTTTACATTTTGGAGAGGAGGTCAAAGGTCACAGAGGTCAGACAAGGAATTTGGTGATAACTCAAGTATGAATGTTAAGGTTATTACGAAACTTTCAGGAAATGTTTGTAATATGTGATGAATGAAGCGGTTCCATTTTGAGAGGTCAAAGGTCACAGAGGTCAGACAAGGAATTTGGTGATAACTCAAGTAAAGTATAAATGCTGGGGTTATTCATCTTAAACTTTCAGGATGTTTGTAATATGTAACAGATTAGGTGTTTACATTTTTGAGAGGAGGTCAAAGGTCACAGAGGCCAGACGAGGAACTTGGTGATAACTTAAGTAAAATATAAATGCTTAAAACTTTCAGGATGTTTGTAATATGTGACGGATGATGTGTTTACATTTTTGAGAGGAGGTCAGAGGTCAGTAAAGGAATTTGGCAATAACTCAAGTATGAATACTGGGGTATTATGAAATTTTCAGGACATGTTTGTAATATGTGACGAGTGAAGTGGTTCCAATTTGAGAGGTCAAAGGTCACAGAGTTCAGAAAAGGAATTTGGCGATAACTTAGGAATTTACCAGTAGAAATGGATTCATGAGTTCAAATTTGACCTGACACTACAACCACACGTTTTTCCCGTTCTGGCGTCAACCCGTCCGTCCTCCCCCCCCCAAATCTTCGATCGGCGGTCATCCTCGACGGCGCGTCGTTGAGGATGACCCCGGACGGACGGCTTTATTCCACGTTGTGGTTGCGCTCTTTGAGCCGACTTTGAATGAAAGCATTCTCCACTTTTGGCCGGATGACTTGACTGAAAAAGAAGTCCAGATGCCCCCCCCCCTCCCCCCTGACCACAAAACCACCCTCCCTGGCCCCCCCGGCCCGATTCTCCCATGCGACAATCGGAACATTGACGGCATTTCTTTCTAGAAAACCCTCCCGCTCGTGGGCGCCATCTTTGACTTTCGCCGCTCTCGGCGGGACATTTAAGGCCGTCGGAAAACAGAGCGCCGCCATAAAGCTCACTTTGTGTTTGTGCGCTTGAATGAGACGACTGTCTAAGTCACAAGATGTTGTTCAGCTGACTGGTCGCCAAAACAAACGGATAATAGGATATTTAAATGATTTAAATTACGACTCCACTCCACAAACATGGATGCTAGGCTAAGATAGCTAGTTGAAGACTCTAAATCAAGGGTGTCAGACTCGAGTTGGTTCGAGGGCCGCTTTAACGTCAACTTAATTTCACGTGGGCCGGACCATTTTACATATAATATTTAGAATTTTTGTGTATAAATGGATTAAAAGAACTGGATTAAAAGCCCTGAATATTCCGTTTTTTATAGATCTAAAACAATGTTTATTTTAGCTTTTTTTTTATATTTTTAGATTTTACAAAACGATTTTTGAACTAAAAACAAAAAAAAATGGATTTAAAAAAATACAATTTGATTTAGAAGGGGGAAAATCAGGAAATTTAATATACCTCTATACTCCATTTTAATTTGATCCTAAAACAGAAAGTCAGCACTCATGATTGACTTTCCCGGGCCGCACAAAATGATGCGGCGGGCCAGATTTGGCCCCCGGGCCGCCACTTTGACACCTGTGTTTTAATGTCAATGCGTCGACTTTATATTCAGGCAATAATAATCTAAATTGCCTAACCTTAGCTACAATTGGTCGTCCTTTGTCCCCTTCTGCCCTGCGATTGGCTGTTCACCCAGTCGGGCGGGGTGTCCCCCGTCAGCTGGGATAGGCTCCGGCACCCCCCGCGATAAGCGCTTCTTCGGCAAATGAACGAATGATCCACAAGTGACTGTTTTGTCATAAATAAGTAAGAATTAGCAAAGTATGCGATCGGGACAAGTCTAATTTAGAGCGTGACATCATCCTCCTCGGCCTTTGCGTTTTAAATATGATTTTTATCGAGCTGCGCGTGGCAGGCGCTCCATGACATCATGGCGGCCGGCCCACTTAATCATATCAAACTTTCAGAGGGTGACTCACTTAAGTGCCGGATTTCCACTCGACAGGAAGTGACCTGCAAGTGCCCTAAAATGACCCTAAAAGTCATGCAAAACGGCCAGCCTTTGACAAGGATAGATGTCCAATTCATTTAAAGTTGCTTTAACTTAAAGACTTATCTTTCAGCGCCAATCTCTTTTGACTCATTGGCCCCCTCCCAGCCAATCAGACGTCTAGCGGCGTTAATGGCAACAAGCGACTTAACTTAACGGCTCTGCTTTATTTCAAACGCTATTATTGACATTTTTTCATTATTATTAAAAGCCCTGAATATTCAGTTTTTTTATTGATCTAAAACAATGTTTATTTGACCTTTTTTATATATATTTTTAGATTTTACAAAATGATTTTTGAACTAAAAACACGGAAAAAATGGATTAAAAAATGACAATGATTGATTTAAAGGGGGAAAATCAGGAAATGTAATATACATCTATACTCTTCATTTGAATTTGATCCTAAAACACAAAATTGGCACTCATGATTGACTTTCCCGGGCCACATAAAATGATCCGGCGGGCCAGAATTGGCCCCCGGGCCGCCACTTTGACACATGTGATTTAGAGCGCTAAATTAGCTTAGCGTGCATGTTTTTGGGATGTGAGAGGAAAGCAAAATACCCGAATGAAAATAATCGAATGAACAAAAAAATGATTTGAACGTTGCCCGCCCACCAAACTGACTTGGACAGCTCTGCTTTATTTCAAACGCTATTATTGACATTTTTTCTCGCGCACGGCGGTACGAAAAGTGGCGTTTTTTTCTCTCTCTCTTGTTGGACGGCGGGGCCGTCGGTCTCCGAACATATTAGTTGATGCGAGCGTCGGGAGAGCGATTGGACCTTTAATTGGAAAGCCGACTTATTGCGCCGCATTACATCATAAAAGGGCGCCGGGATTATATTGCTCAAGTGTGCAAACATAATTGCGCCGGCCCGCCGTCCGTCCATACGCCGCCGCCGCCGCACGCACGCACGCCGCCGCGTTTCAGTGTAAAGAAGATGTACGTTGTTCATTTCCAGCGCGGCCGGTTTTACGGGACTCGGCAGCGTCATTCGGGAGCTCCCGGCAAAATACTTACTTAGCTCCTCGTCAGCCTTTTACGGCGCCTCCTAAACGTTTCCCTGGGAGAGCCCAAAAATACAATGGAGTTTGCATTTAAGGTTCCATCCCAAAATATGGCCTCCATTTTGGCTAATTTGGGACACAAAGAACATTTGGAGCGTTTCAATACGAGAACCACAAATCGTTTTGTTCTATAGTTTCGCATTTTTGGCACTGGTAGACGTCCAATTCGTTGGACGGGGAGGGGAGTGTTTGTTCATTTGCTGCCAACCCTCTCACTTTCTATAGATTGGACGTCGATGGCCCTCAATGCTAACCGATGAGTTGAAAATACAACTTTATTTGGTAATGATTGTTTATTCCATGACATGCTAATGCTACAGGCTAAATGCAGTCAAAACGTAAGTTGATTTTGCAATGATTGTTTATTCAACGACGTGCTAATGCTACATGCTAAAGGAGTAGAAAACACAACTTGATAGTGTAAATTGTTGTTTTTTATTCTGAGACAAGCTAACGATACATGCCAAATGAGTTTCACGCTAGTAGGCCTTCTTTTGCTGCCGGTCCTCCTAGTTCACTTGGGTTGGACACCTATTACCACTAATGAGCTAAAAAACAAAACTTTACTATGCTATCATTTATTCCGTGACATTCTAATGCTACATGCTAAATGAACTCAAATCACAAGTTGATTTTATAATGTCTGTTTATTAGACCGCATGCTAATGCTACATGCTAGATGAGTTCAAAACACAACTTGCATTTGTAATAGTCATTAATGAGCTGAAAACAACTTTACTGTGCAATGATTTATTCCGCGACATGCTAATGCTACAAGCTAAATGAGTTTAAAACACAACTCGATTTTTTAGAATGTTTCTCCGCCACTTGCTAATGCTACATGCTAAATGAGTTTAAAACACAACTTGATTTTTTAGAATGTTTCACCGCCACATGCTAATGCTACATGCTAAATGAGTTCAAAACAACATGATTTTGTAATGTTTCTTTATTCTTCGACATGATCTGAAAAACCAACTTTACTGTGCAATGATTTATTCCGCCACATGCTAATGCTACATGCTAAATGAGTTCAAAACAACTCGATTTTGTAATGTTTCTTTATTCTTCGACGAGCTGAAAAAACAACTTTACTGTGCAATGATTTATTCCGCCACATGCTAATGCTACATGCTAAATGAGTTCATCAGTACACGTGCAATCCATTTGGAGCGAGAGGGTTGGCAGCGAATGAATAAATGTTTCCAGTAGTTCCGTGGCGGCCCTTTTTTTTAGCATCGCACGACCGTGCCCGCTTGCAGCCGCCGGCGACCGCTCCCCGAAGCCCCGCGACATTCGCCTCGAGCGGCAGACGCGTAATTAGCTGTAAAATAGCGCCTGTGCGAGGCCCTCGCGGGGCGTCCGGTCCCGTCCGTCCGGCTCGGCCCGGACCGCCGCGCACACGCGCAATTAAGTCCAAATGAAAAATTGATTTCCACTCATCCTGAATGGATGTTAAAACAAAGCAGGCTGTAAATAGAGCGGACGCCGACGAGCGCGAGCGCGCGCCGGCCGCGGAGCCGGGCGCTTGTTAGCCCGGCTCGCCGGCGTATCGATCGGTCGCCGCTGTCACCGCCGTCGCCGACGCTCGCAAGAAATATAATTCAATAAACATGTCGAGGGGGGAGTGGGGGGGGCGATTGGACGCCAATATGTTGCCGGTGTTTAGCTTGTCGCCGGCTGGCGGGAGATTGATAGCGACGGCGTCTGGCGGAGAATTGGAGCTTAGAAAGAACAAGCCCGACTGGAGGAGATTTTCAAAGCATTTTTCAAACTGACGCCAATCATTATTTTCATAGCCGACCAATCCACGATCATTTTGGCGCCCCGGTTGACACGTCGGATCGTAGAAAAAAAAATCACCTTAATTACTGTTGTGCGTATTACACGTTAGCTACAAATGTGCTTTATTTTTTTTAGCTTTCGCGCTACTCCCACCAATTTTTTTGCCAGTGACAGTGATAGACGTCCAATCCTTTGGCAGCCACCCTGCCCATTCAAATGGATTAGACGTCGACCCGCGATGAATGTATTTAGCCTGTAGCGTTAGCCTGCAGCGTTAGCGTGCAGCGGTAGCGTTAGCATGTGGCGTTAGCCTGTGGCGTTAGCCTGTGGCGTTAGCGTGTGGCGTTAGCCTGCGGGGTTAGCCTGCGGCGTTAGCCTGCGGCGTTAGCCTGCGGCGTTAGCCTGCGGCGTTAGCCTGCGGCGTTAGCGTGACACCGAATGAACAATGGAGTGAAAATAAAGTGGCGTTTTTAACTGGCAGGCTGCCATTCACGCTGATAGACGTCCAATCCATTTGAAGTGGGAGGGTTGTCAGCTCAATTCACAGCATAAGGGCGATTGGACACCTTTGATATCGTTACCTTTATGTGTCATGACCCCTTCTGTTTTATATTACAAACATATTCTTCACATTTCATAACCCTTTCCGCATTCGTTTTTTATCCGTGTGACCTTTGACCCCACGACCGTAAAGCCGAATCACCGATTCCATATTATTAAAACCTTCTGCAAATGTTATAATAATCCCTTTATGAGTTCTTGAGCGATGGCCAAATTCCTTTCCGACCTTTGACCTCTTTCTTATGACCGTCATCACCTCTTCCGCCGTTTCGTTTGACTAAAGTATCCCTTCATTCCTTTCTAAGTTATCGTCATTTTTTTTCCTGACCTTTGACCTCTTCCATTTGAGATAGGGAATACAAAAAAATAATAATAAATAAGAAAAAAATGGGAGGTAGTCAACAAGTAAACAATCACTTGCAGGTCATTCCATTCATTAATGGTGGCAGCTAATTGGTTAGCCAAACATTAGCTTAACTCCCTACCTTAAAATCTTAGCTTGATTGCGTTCCAAAATATGACGGCGTCGTGGTGGTCGCCGTCGCCGCGAGATGAGAAAAATGCATCCCGTCAGGCCGCTGAGGGAAAAGCCAATTAGCCCGGACGCTCTTATGAACCTGTTTTGTCAGTTTGGACACTTCATTAAGACGCCATTAATAATTAAGCCACCGCACGCGCCAGATTATTGAAGGCCTGCCGTCACTGTCGTTAGGCCCGGGGGCGCTTTACAGGGGGGCGGGGTTTGCTATCTAGCGCCCCGGCGGTCGATCGGTAGCACGAGACTGTACCGTGGTAACTCTTAGTGACGGAGATACCCGTCTAAGCGTTTTTAGTTTATCGCGAGTAGACGTCCCATCTTTTTGTAGTGCACAAGTGTCAAAGTGGTGGCCCGGGGGCCAAACCTGGCCCGCCGCATCATTTTGTGTGGCCCGGGTCAGTAAATCATGAGTGCCGACTTTTTATTTTAGGATCAAATTAAAATGAAGAGTATAGATGTATATTAAATTGCCTGATTTTTCCCCCTTTTAAATAAAAAATTGTCATTTTTTAATCCATTTTTCTGTGTTTTTAGTTCAAAAATTATTTTGTAAAATCTAAAAATATATTTTAAAAAAGCTAAAATAAACATTGTTTTAGATCTATAAAAAACGGAATATTCAGGGCTTTTAATACAGTTCTTTTAATCCATTTATTAAAAAAAATCTAAATATTATATCTAAAATGGTCCGGCCCACGTGAAATCGAGTTGACGTTAACGCGGCCCGCGAACCAAGTTTGACACCCCTGTTGTAGTGGGAGGGATGCCGGCGAATGGAGAGAATAGGATAAGGGAAAAAAACATATATATATGTCAGTTGGTAGAGTGGTTAGCACATCGGCCTCGCAGTTCTGGGGTCGAGGGTTCGATGGCCAGGTGGGTCCTCACCGTGTGGAGTCTGCATGTTCTCCCCCGGGCTTGCGTCTAGGTTTTCTTTGGGTACTCTGGTTTCCGTGCATGCTCGGCCAACATATCGATTTATTTATATCAAATTCAATGTGGAAAAAATGCAAATGTTTGTTGTTGTTTTTTTTACATCTTTCCCCATTATCGACTCTCCCGCTTTTATTTTCCATCCAATTTTTATGACTTCCCGTCGGCACGGACGGGGGCGAGATTAAAATGATGCGTTCGCGGCGCGTCCGAGATTAAAACGATGCATTTGCGGCGCGTCCGAGTCATCAAAATCGTCCTTTTTTGTCACGGCTGATGTGGCAATCGCGGCTTAGCCGTTACCCATCATGCATCACCGTTCCGTTGTTTAGCTTTTCCCGGAGAATTGTTACGACCTCATTTCATGTTTTTAATATCATTCTTTGCCGGATTCGAACATTGTCACCCGCGCTCTGCAATTCCCCAGAGATGGACGCTCATAGCTGTCCAATTGATTGGCGCTGTCACGCCGTGAGCCGGTTATTTACGATGATGGCTTTCGTCGGAATATGACACTCTTGTTGGTAATATGCGACCATAAATAACGCGATGAAAAATATGGATTGTGTTTTTTAGTCAATAGAATGATTATTTAATTAAATAGTAAATACTAATAATAATATTCATTCAAACTTGGCATCATGAGCTAAAACCCGTCTACACTCGTCGCTTTATGACCTCCAACGGCGTGCGTCAGGTGGTTTTGGGCGCCGTGCGAAAGTGGGAGGAGCGGCTTTTTACGGGATTTCCCAAGTCGCCGCCGCCAAGTTCATTCCCGCTCACGACGCTCCGGGGCGTCGCCGACGTCATCGCCATCGCATCGTCTTCCAGTTGAAGCGCACCTGTGACGTAGTTATAATAATTAATCATAATTATCATAATTGTTATCTAATTTTTTCCAAATCTTTTGTTATTGATATTCTTAAGCTTTTTATCCAAACTTCCCATGAAGTCGTTCCCTGCCATTGACATCCAATTTGACCCAGATTGGACGCCATCCCAGCCAATCAGCCAATGACAATGTCCGCCATCGTCAAATCATCGGAAGCAGGTGCGAGGACAGCTTGTCGCTCGCGCATTTTGAGTGGACGGCGACCAGTTTTGCCAGGGCCAGCCATTAGTTGGCATCCGGGAAGCCGTTCGGAATAATTTGACGCTCGGGCTTTTTGGCCACCGGCGCGCGACAGACGAACGCGGCGGCGGCGGTAGCGGCGTGCGCTGGCATTTTGGAGGCGCGGCTTGTCCCGCGAGCGACAGACGGCCGCTCGGTCGGCTCTTTGGCAGCGACGTGGCGTCGAATGGCGTCGCTTGGAAGCGCAACGGCGGGAGTTGGAAAATTAATTTTCCGAGGCTAGCGCGTGATCGGGATGCTAATTAGCGCTCGGTTGGCGGCGACTGTACATTTGTTGATTCGCTCGCTGTCAGTCGTCTCAATTCAAGCGAAATGGACGGCCAATGAGTTTTGTCGTTTTTGTCTGGTGTCACGTTATTCATCATAGTCATAGTTGTTCATTTTCATGCTAATGCTACACGCTAAATAACTTAGCTAATCATTCGTAGATGTCCAATCCATTTAAAAGGGGAAGCAAATAAACAACCACTCCAGAGGGATTGGTCGCCAATGAGTTCATTTATTGACTTAGATTAGTTCATACAATTCTTATTTTTAATTTTAATGACTTTAAATGCCTGTTAGGCTTCAAAACGATCCAAATATTTTTTTATGAGATAAACTTTGTTGTTAAAGAAAATCAAAGACGCAGGAAAAATCACTACAAACGTTGACAAACGGAGAAAAAAAAAATATATATACAAGCACAAACATAAATAACAAAATAACAACGTAACCAGACTCCTAAAAAAACGACAGTTAGCATTGCGGCGTGGCTAGCGCCATGTTGACAACGACCGTGAATCGAGCGGCCAACGGCGCCCGGGTCGTCGCCGCCGCCAAACGGCGAACGCGCGACGGGTTGTCGCCGGGCCAAGGTCGTCCTGTAATTTGCACCCGCTGATGGATGGCGGCGGGCGAAACGTCGCTCATTCTGCCTCCGTTTCTTGACACAAAGTCAGTCACATGTCAGGAAGGCGACCCGCCAGGGCGCCGTTTCCACGCAAAGGTTACGTTCACTCGCTCTCGTTCGTCTTTGAAGGGAACTTTTGGAAGCACCTCAAAAAGGCCCCCCAAAAAAATGTCCACTTATAAAGCAAGATGGCGGACTTAGCATGGCTTCTCCAGATTTTTTTAATGCGTCTCTTCTTGATTGACATGTCTACAAAAGTCCATGTTGCTTAGTCCAATTGTCTTCACGTTCAAAAACAAATTTGGGATGAAAATCTTTGATAATAAAATTGAAAAATGTCGGCTTTAAAGCAAAAATCGCAGACTCGCGTCCTCTCCTGACTTTTTGTTTGTTTACTTTTGATTGAAATGTACATATATATACCAAATGGCTGAGCCAAAATGGCGTCCAGGCCTGGAAATCTAAGGGCAGTTATTTCTCCTCAATTTTGTACATATAATTGGGAACAAAATGATTTGAAAAAAGTCCAAAAATATAAGTCTTAGCGCTTAGACAGGATGTGGAAATGGAGGATTCCCCCCGGAGTGCGAAGGAAGACGGGAAAAAAAAATAGGCTTGTAGTGGGAAGGCCGGGGGTTGGGCCCGAGGTCCTCTGGGGTCCTTTGGGGTCTTTTGGCACTTGTTAGCGCATTCGCAGCTGCTGCCGCGCGTGGGAAAGCGCTGGGATTTCCCACCGCCGCTCCTCCCGCTTGAACACATCGCGTGGCGTCCCGTCATCCTCGCGCTGCGAATTGAAATGGCGAGACGTCCAATCCGTTGGATGTGGGGCAGTCCGACGGCCGTTTTGACGCCGTCGAACTGCCACTTCAAACGGATTGGACGGCGGATTGACTTGGTTTTGTCGGGTTTATTTGTTCCGTGTTACGCTAAAGCTACGTGCTAAACGAGTCAATCATTAGTTAAGCGCTAGTCCACAAGTGTTAAAGAGGCGGCCCGGGGGCCAAATCTGGCCCGCCGCATCATTTTGTGCGGCCCGGGAAAGTAAATCATGAGTGCCAACTTTCTGTTTTAGGATCAAATTCAAATAAAGTGTATAGATGTATATTAAATTTCCTAATGTTCCCCCTTTTAAATCAATAATTGTCATTTTTTAATCCATTTTTTCAGTGTTTTTAGTTCAAAAATCATTTTGTTAAATCTAAAAATATATTTATAAAAAAAGCTAAAATAAACATTGTTTTAGATCTATAAAAACTGAATATTCAGGGCTTTTAATCCACTTCTTTTAATCCATTTATTTAAAAAAAAAATCGAAATATTCTATCTAAAATGGTCCGGCCCACGTGAAATCAATTTGACGTTAAAGCGGCCCGCCAACCAACCCGAGTCTGACATCCTTGCGCTAGTCAACATATCTTAGCGTAATTGAACTGGCCGTGATGTCATTGGCTGTCAGCCTTCCCGCTTCGAGCCAATTGGACGCCGAGGGCCGATGAGTTCAAAAGACAACTTTCTGTTGCCACCATTGTTTTTTCTGCACCACGCTAATGCTACGTGCTAAATAGGTTGATCGCATTTAAATCCATTTGAAATGGGACGCCATCCCTCCCGCTTCAAAGCGATTGGACGCCGATGGCCACTCGCGAGTGAAAAATGCAACTTTGTGCCACTCGCGAGCACAGTTCATCCATCCTGTTGTTGAGGTGCGGACAGGAAGTCTTGACGGGAAATGGCGGCCGGACAGTTTATTAATAGCCACAACAAAGTTATCTACGTCTTCTCCTTCTTGTCGTAGCCATATTAAATGTCAAGTTCAGCGGGTCGCCATCTTTTTCTTTTTCTTTTTCTTCTTCTTGTCTCGCCTGAGACAAATGACTTCAATTTATACAACACTTTCCCTCCTTTTTCACTTTAAAACAAAAGGACAACGCCGTCCTATTTGCCGTTATTATACGTTGCATGTCAAAAATGGCGTGTTTTTTGTTGTTGTACCCTTTATCGTCCATTGGTGACGCTAGACGTCCAATCCAGGACAAACATTCTTTGCTGGGATAGCCTCCAGCACCCCCCGCGACCCTTGTCGGTTCCAAAAAACGAATATGTAAAAAAATAATAATAATAAAAAAAACATGGGAAATGTGAACAAGAAAAAAATGTTGCAAAAGCCGCCGCCCACCTATACGGATTTCCATAATTCTTTTTTTTTTTTTTTTTTTTCGACGGCGCATTTATTGAAACGTAAACATGTTTTACGAGGCAATTTTTGCGGCGCATTTTGGTGCCGAATCGCGCCCTGCGCAGCGCGCGTTAAACTTAATGCGCTCTTAATTACTCCGAGACGATAAAGTGTCGTAAAGTTCGCGGCGGAAAAAAGTGGCGCCTTTTACTACTTTTGTCATAAAAACAAAGAACGCCGGTCGGCGTCCATATTGCGACGTGCGACCGTCAAAAATTTAGATTTTATTCACACCAAGATGGCCGCCGATCGAACAAAAATAATTTTGAAAAACTTATTGAATCGTCGTTTAAAAAAAATTGGTGAGCACAAAAAATGGAGATTTTGTTCGGTGATAGTTAGCAATCCAAGATGTCCGCCGATCTAACAAAAATAATTAAAAAAATAAAATTTTAGTGGAGAAAAAAAAGCACTAGCATTAAGTTTACTATGTAGAATTGAATACAATTTGGAGGAATTGAGTTATTTCCCCAAGATAAAAATACTTTTAAAAATAATCTCAATAAAATGCTGTCATTCTTGAGTCGAATTCATGAATAAATTTGTATAAACTGCAGTTTTTTTGTTTAGTTTTACGTAATTGGCTCCAAAAAAACCCCTCATTTTTGTCTTCAATTATTGCAGTGGTTCGTTATGCTTAGGTTAGCTTTTCTGTTGCATTTTTTTGTTAGTTTTTTTTTTGTGGTTTTGGTCGGTTTGCTTTTCCCGTCTTGTTCGGTACCAAATCAAAGTGTGTAAAAAAAAAAAATGTCAAGCGCGCCTTCCTTAAATCCGCCGCGTGACATTTCCCACCAACGCGTTTGACGTGTCCTAACGAGACGCAAATCTGCGACATAAATCAGCGAGGCCTCTCATGAATATTTAGCGAGCGGACGCACGTCTAACCGTCTTACAAATGGAAAAAGTCAAAGTCGGCAAAGTCAAAACGGCCAACCGGTGAAGATCGTCGTTGATTAAGTCGATTATTTATTAAATCACATTTTTTGTTTATTTTTTGATATTCGGGTAAAAAGCATTCGCTACATTTGGATTATTTGCCAGGAATATCTTAAATTTGGAGTAGATTCAACAGCGATAACGTAAATTAAGGATTTAAAAGTATTTATTGTTATATATTATTGATTGAAGAGTATTTGGATAGCTGTAATGGATTAAAATTGGATGGTATTTGGATAACATTGATGGGATGTTTTCTGTCCAATTAGGAAACGTTTAGCTCAGGGGTAGGGAACCTATGGCTCGGGAGCCACATGTGGCTCTTTTGATGGGTGCATATGGCTCTGAGCTAAAATATGGAAACCGGTGGTGAGGGAGCCGAGTCCCAAACGGACCAATAGGAACGTCACGTCGGCACTGTGGCATTGATTTGAGTTTTCTGCATTCATTCTCTCATTGATTCTCATTGAACTCATTGACATTCATTGATTAGCAACAGCTTAACAATGTCGTCAAAATAATTCAGAGACTTTTTGTACTTTTAAAGTTGTAAAATGACTAAAAACAATCACACATTTTCATGTGTTTTGACTTTTCAATTGTGATTATAGCTCTCAATTAATAATATTTGAAAATAGCAATTGTTTATGGCTCTCTCTTTCTTTCAAAAAGGTTCCCAAAGCCTTGTTTTGCTCATTGGCTTCTATTGATGGTGACATAAGTCCAATCCATTTTGACAGGGAGAGTCGGCAGGGATGGTTTGACAGTCATTTCTCAATGCTCGCCATCCCAGTTGAAACAAACGTGAATAGTCGATCCAAATCAAACGAGACGCTAATATCAGTAAATTTCAAAGAATCCACATTTCGTGATTTGTTTACTGTTTTTAACATTTAAATCGCAAAGAATGGAGGAAAAGTCTTTTTATGTTCTCCAGTTTGTTTTTCATGGCGAGCGTTGCAATGTTGTGAGAATGTTTATTATGGTTACGTGTGTGTTTGTGTATGTAATATAACATTGGTTTGTTTTGAAAGACTTTTCTTTCATTTGGCTTCCCTTAAAAGCGCTTTTTGTTTTGTCAATTTTCCACGCCAAAATGGACATTCGGAGACCACCGTCGGTCGGAATCCGAGCGCCGTCCATCTCCCGCCGAGCCGGACAGAGCGCGGCGTCCGATCCCGGCTCCGCTCGTCCCGCTCGCCCTGCGCCGCCGCCGTCTCCACACTCACACTTTCTCTCTTTTTCTCTTCCCTCCATTTATATAGCTTCCTAAAAATAGCTCCGGGGAGCCGCTCGGGGTTCGGCGGCCCACCGAGCGCCGCCATTGGCCGGCTCGGCGGCGGCCCGCCGCTCCCCGCCGCCCATTGGCCGCACGCCGTCACGTGCGGCGCCCTCCGCCGGGAAGAGCGAGAGAAAGAGAGAGAGGCGGGCGAGAGTCGGCGCTCCGGAGCCAAGTGGAGTCAGAGTGCGCCGCGCTCCGGATCCAGCGCCACGCCACGCCACGTCCGTCCGTCCGTCCGTGCGCACGCTCCCGACGCTCGCTCGCACGCAAGCACGCACGCACGTCGTCGTCAACAAGCAACCGGCCGGTGCCGGCGCCGAGATGGACGTCATCCCCATGTGCAGCATCTTCCAGGAGCTGCAGATCGTGCACGACACGGGATATTTTTCCGCTTTGCCGTCCCTGGAGGAGTATTGGCAGCAGGTAAGGAAGTCGCACTCGCAATCTCCGTTCTCGCGCTTTTCCACTCATCACTCTCGCTCGCTCGTCCGTCCATCACTTTAAGCCAATCAAAGTTGCCACTTTTCGACCAGGCGTCCAAGTTCCTGGGAAAGACGGCCGTGCAGAGTTGTCACGCACTCCCGTTTGATTTGGTTTTCATTCAAAATCAAATCAAATCAACAAAAAAATTCATCCTTTCTGATAGCAATTCCAAAGTTGACCTTTAACCTTTTCCACCAAGTGACTATTTTTTGGTCATTTAAAAACTTTTTTTTAATGTTACACTTTTTAATGTTACACTTTTTAACGTTACACTTTTTAATGGTACACTTTTTAATGTTACACTTTTTAACGTTACACTTTTTAATGTTACACTTTTTAATGTTACACTTTTTAATGTTACACTTTTTAATGTTACACTTTTTTATGTTACACTTTTTTATGTTACACTTTTTAATGTTACACTTTTTTAACGTTACACTTTTTAACGTTACACTTTTTAACGTTACACTTTTTAACGTTACACTTTTTAACGTTACACTTTTTAACGTTACACTTTTTAATGTTACACTTTTTAACGATACACTTTAATGTTACACTTTTTAATGTTACACTTTTTAACGTTACACTTTTTAACGTTACACTTTTTAATGTTACACTTTAATGTTACATTTTTTTCGCTCGTTTGTTCATTTTCCAAACCGCTTAACATGGTAATGATCTCGGGGGTGCTAGAGCCCATCCCGGTCAACTTTGGAAAAGACATCCTAAATTGGTAGCTAGCCCATAGCCTACATTTGAACAATTCTGTCTTTTTTTAATCATCATACATAAATAGTAAACTAAAATGCCTAATGAATATGAATAAAAAATTAGATGTGCCGCACGTTCATCCGCTGCCGTCCTGCCACTTCAAATGAATCGGACTTCTGCAACAGATAAACTAGCGAAAAAGGCATTTAGCGTGTAGCATTAGCTATTATTGAAGGAATGCTCAATCTCAGCCACCCTCCCACTTGGAATGGATTGGACGTCGACCGGTGACAAAGTCGCCTTTAGTTGAACGATAGGACGTCCTGGAAAAGTCAGCCTTGACAGATGATTGGACGGCATTTTGAAATCCTCGGTGGTCTCCATGTTATTTCTATCCCTGCTTCCCGATGCATTATTAAATCCACATTACGCTGAATAATTGATGGCGCTAAAAGATCTACATCGGCCCGCGGACGCCGCTCGGGAACGTTCGTCAAGCGGGACGACATCATTTCCTGCTTGGGAAAACATTCGCCACATCTTCGGGCCCTTTTCCGTCTTTTAGCGCTATTGTTTTTATTTTTATTTTTTTTGCTCGTACGGAGCGATATGGGAAAAACTTCCCATCGCACATTTTTTATAATTTGCAGAAAAATAATACAGAAATTATGAATGGCTTTCTAAAAAAATTTAGTTTAAACTGACCTGCCCCAAATGTTAAATGCGTAAAGTAGTGCCGCAACCTAAAACTAACCAATTTTTTTTTTCAAAAGCAGCACTGTAAACTCAATCTTTTTACACAGCTATAAAGATGACTTGTAGTTTTGACTTTTTGGACTTCTGTAAATAAATATAAGTTAACATTCATTCATTTTCTGAACCGCTTATCCTCACATGGGTTTACCCCAGTAAGGAACACACTCAATTTATGGCCAGCCAATTGGAGGGCACAAGGACAACCAATCCTATAGCTCGGGGCAATTTAGAGTGCTAAATTAGCCTAGCATGCATGTTTTTGGGATGTGGGAGTACCCCGAGAAAACCCACGCAAGCCCGAGAAGAACATGCAAACTCCACATAGCGAGGACCCATCTGTCCAATGATGTTGGAGTGTTGACATTTGTGCTTTTGTGGATGTATTATTATTTAATATTGATTTTTTATTGTATTTTGTTTTTGTTTTTTAGACATGCTTGGAGCTGGAGCGCTACCTCCAGGCCGAGCCGTACGTGTCCGCGTCCGAGCTCCGCTTTGAAGGCCGGGAAGAGCTCTGGAGCAAACTCCTGCTGGCCTGCGGCGACAAAACGGCCACGGACGGGGAGGGCCGGCAGCAGCCCGTGGCCCGCTGCTTCCACTCGGACGCCGGCAGCGAGGCGTCGGACAGCTCCGGGGAGCTCTCGCCCGTCTCGCCCGGCCCGGACGACTTTGGCGCCCACCTCCTCCTGGGCGACGGCCCCGAGGACCTGAGCGTGGCCGCCTGCGCCGCCATCATGGGGACGCCGCCCTCCTCGCCCGAGCTGGCCAAGGAGGGTCCGGGCGGGCCGGCGCGCCCCGTGGGGAAAGGACGGGCGGAGAAGGCCGGCCTCGCCGGCGGGGAGGCGTCGCCCGACGGCAGGAGGCGGGTGCACAGGTGTCTCTTCAACGGCTGCAGGAAGGTGTACACCAAGAGCTCGCATCTCAAGGCCCACCAGCGCACCCACACGGGTAAATATATATTTTTTTATTTTTATCTGGCGACTGTCAATCGCCATTTTGTTTGCGTCGGGGGGGAAAAATTTCACCCCACCAGTTAGCACCCACAGTTAGCCGTGAAAAAAAAAACGTTCCTGCATTTAATTGTGGGCGGAGCTTCCTATGCCTATGCTTCCTAAGTACTTAATATTTATTTATTAGCAAAACTAGCAAGAAATGTTTTATTCCCATCGCATTACATGAAAAAAATGTAGAAATTTGACGTTTTTGGGTCACCAATTTAACTTACCATGACAACACATTTTGAAACGCAATGTCATGCTTAAAAACGCTGGGCTATTATTTTGAAAGTTAAGCTAATGCTAATGTCCATGTCAAAAAGGGGTCAACTGCCATTTTGGTTCTTCCGCTCCACACGTTTATAGGGTTGTTGCTAATTGAAATTTTGCTAATGCTAATTTCGAATGACTTACGCGTATTCGTCGTCGTCGAAAATAGCGCTTTTGCTGCCTTCCGACGCTATATGCTAAATGCTAAAGTAGCGCGTCAAAGGAATCGGCGTCACCTGCTGTTTTGGCTGGGCCGCTTTGTTTTGAAGTTCAACTCCAACGTTTGGACGCAAAAGCGTCCTTTGTGTGTTGCCAAAGTCGCAATGTTTATCGTGCAAACACGGCTCGCCGGCGGGGAGGAAGAACCTTTTCTTTGGGCGCCGGCCCGCCGTTCTGTATATGTGAGACTGGTCAACTTTGACCCGCCAGCGAGCTGTTTAGAGCCGCCCATTAGCGGAGTAAGCGGCATTCCCGGCATCCTTGCGAGCTCGGCCCCCGACGTGAACCCCACCGCTAGAAGCGCCTTACGTAAGCCGCATACCGCCGCGCCTCGGCTTGTTTTTCCGACCGGCGGCCAAATAGACGTTGCATGAAGCTTGAAAAAAAAAAAGGAGGCAGCTCGGAGGATGAGTGGTTGGCGCCTCGGCCTCGCAGTTCTGGGTTCGAGGGTTCGATGCCAGGACACTCCTCACTTTGCATGAATTCCCCGGGCTTACTTGAGCTTTCTCCGGGTTCTCCGGTTTCTCTGGTTTCCTCCCTCATTGCAAAAACATGCATGCTAAGCTAATTTAGCACTCTAAATCGTCCCTAGCTATAAGTGATTGGTTGTTTATTTTGTTTTGCCCTGCGATTGGCTAGTTGGCACATTCACGGTATCCCAAGTCGGCTGGGATAGGCTCCAGCACCCCCTGTGAGGAGCTACAGTGTCGCTAGAAGCGCACTAGTAAAAAAATCTCAGTTTTGATATTTCAGATAACTTATTAGCTCTTCAATCGTCATGCTAATTAATAATAACAAACGTAATGTCTTGGCTAGTAGTTTTGCGTGCGGCGAACGCGGTTCACGACGTTAACATTAAGCGTTTGTTGGACATTTGCATCACGTGGTGATTTATAAGGGCCGTAGTTTATTATCATATCAATTTTGTCCGGTCTCGTCTGATGCCATTTTGGTTCTTTTTGCCGGACAGGTGAAAAACCGTACAGATGCTCGTGGGAAGGCTGCGAGTGGCGTTTTGCGCGTAGCGACGAGTTGACGCGCCACTTCAGGAAGCACACCGGAGCCAAGCCATTCAAATGCAGCCATTGCGACAGGTAAGCCATTCATTCAAAATAAGAATCATAATAACAACTTTGTTTTTTAAACAACAAAATTGGGCTGCTGGGAAATTTCACTTGTGTCATTTCAGAAATCATCTATACTCGACTTTTGTTCTGATAAAAAATTAGCTGAAAAAAGCTGAAAAAAAGCAAAGTACAACTTTAGTTTGTCATCTTTGTTTATTGGACGACATGCTCAATTAGTTTTCCACTCTGATATGTCCGATCCATTTGAAGTTGCCATGAGTTCAAAATGCAACTTTATTTTGACCACTTGTTTATTGTACGACATGCTAATGCTACATGCTAAATGAGTTTATCACTGGTAGCCGTCCGACTCATTTGAATAGACTGTCAAAGAATTCAAAATACAACTTTATTTTGTCCACTCGTTTATTGCACGACATGCTAATGCTACATGCTAAATGAGTTTATCACTGCTAGCCGTCCGATCCATTTGAATAGAGCGTCAAAGAGTTCAAAATACAACTTTATTTTGTCCACTCATTTATTGTGTGACATACTACTGCTACATGCTAAATGAGTTTATCACTTGTAGCTTTCCGATCCATTTGAATAGACTGTCAAAGCGTACAAAATACAACTTATTTTGTCATCATCGTTTGTCATGCTACATGCTAAATGAGTCGCTGACTAGCATTTGTTGACAACCCTCCCACTTCCAATGGATTGGACGGCTATCACTGCGAATGTTAGCCAATGAGTTAACATATGTAGAAGTTATTCTCTTTGTTCTGCAACATGCTAACGTGACCTCTCAAACAAGTGGAAATGTTAGCGGGCCGGCACTAACTCTGGCCCTCTTTCCTCAGGTGTTTTTCCCGCTCGGACCACCTGGCTCTGCACATGAAGCGGCACGTCTAGGGTGGCGGCGCGGGAGGCCCCGCGGGACCAGTCGGCCGGACCTTTCCCGACCCGCGCGGCAAAAAGCAGGAAGTCCACGCGGGCTATTCGTTTGACGCCGTACCGCGTCCGACGCCTCGCCGCGCCGGAGCGGACGGAGAATGTTCCGCAAAGTCCCGGCCGGAGAAGACGGCGCTTGGCGTATGGCGCGCCGCCGCCGCGCTTTTTGTACGGCGCCATCCCAGGAGGATCCTGGGACTTTTCAGGGGGCGGCGACGACAGAGTGTTTGGACTGCGGACGTCCGCGCTGGTTTGCTAAAGTGCGCCGTGCATGGTGGACGAGTGAATGAAAAGGACGCCTGGGAAGCGGAGGAAGGTCCTTTTGTTTGTTGGGCGCCCTCCAGAGGCCTGGAGGTGGAACTACGGCCCCGTGCTTATTAAAGAGAAAAAAATCCAGGAGGGAGGAGGGTTTTTCTATTCCATTTTTGGGAGGGTGCAGCTAATAAATGTGCAATGTATGACGTAGCTTGTGTGAAAAAAATGCAAAAAAAAAAGATGGAGATGGTGAAAGAGTGAACGGGAGGGAGACGCTGGAAAGAAATTCAAAAAATTTCTTCACAAAATACCTTTTTTGTCTTGTGAAAAAATGATTTTTCAACTGGGGAGGGCTGGCGCAAAATTTTAATGAGATCTTTTTTCCTCTATCAATAGGACTTGACCTGAAAATTCCCCCAAATCCGCTGACCCTTAACTCAACACCAACCAACCAACCTTAATGATTGGCTGCCAGCCCTCCCGCTTCACTTGATTGGACGCTCGTGTTAAACTCCGTTTTGGATTGAAACGTCTCTTTCCAGCGTTCCCGATCGACCGAGCTCGCGCTCGCGTTGACGTTTGGAAAGCGAAAGGTTTTCTCCCGGTTTGTTTCCGTGACAACGCCGCCTTTCCTTTTGTCGGGGTGTTTCGCCTCAAAGCGCTAACGACGAAGACGCTTTCACTTTTCCTTTTGTTTTGTACGCGTCCGAACAAAAGCGAGAGGGAAGAAAAGTGCACTGTTGACTTTCTGAATGCCTTACGCAAGTGGCCTTGTCAACTTCAACACAAACATACACACACACACACACACTCACTCACTCACACACACACACACACACACACACACGAGCACAGGTGTCTCCGATGCTGTTATGGAAAAAGCTTTACAGACGCTCATTTCCTCTCTCCGAGGTAAAACAACGCTAAAGGGGTCGAAAAGACGAGACGGACAAAGTTTTTAGAATTGGCCTTTTTTCTGGAGCCACTACTGTGTAGTAAATAAACATTCTGCATCCCAAAGGTACAAACTTAAGACATTTATTGGCCCATGTTTCATTTTCAGCCTTTTTGAAAAAAAAAAAACGCCTTTAAATTTCATTATACGGGTGTTCCGAAATGTTTGACCCTGTTTCAAGTTTTTGTGTGTAACGTTTGGCATTTCTATCTTTTCAGATGGTGTTTACTTGAAAAGAAAAGGCATTTTGCGTGTTGGAGTATGCTCGCTCGCACTCAATGATCTAAGACAGGCCCCGTGGCCTGAGTGGTTACAGCGTTGGCCTCATAGCCATGACCACGTGGGTTCGCATCCTGGCTTGGCAATACCAAGTGCTGCAAGCTCTTATGTTACCAAGGGGAATCAGCGCAAGTGCTAAAGTGCTCACTTAGCCTGTGAAGCAGTAGGATCTCTAAGAGATACAATTTCTATTGGGGACCCATGGCATAGGTGGTAAGGGCGTTACCCTTGGAACCTCACAACTCTGGCCGCGTGGGTTCAAATCCCGGTAGGGAGACATTTTCACTTAATTGTTTCTATGTATTTGTAGTCAAGACCTTCCAACAATGACATATCAAGTGTGGCCAATGTGGCGTAGAGGTTTGTACACCTGACTGCCGTGTGGGCAGTCGGGGTTCGAATCCCGGTGTCGTTTGACTGATCACTACACTATGTAGTTCAGTATATGGATGAACCTTTTTTCATTAAAATAAAGACTTAGTCATTTTTTTCAGCAAAACAATTATGTTCCGGTCAGCCTTCGGCTGACCGGAAGACAGTTGGGGGGAGGGGGATCCTGGTGGTGTTCGACAGTCGGCCTTCGGCCGACTGCCGACACCATACAGTCGTCGACTGGCGACACCGGGACGTGAACCCTCGACACCCTGGTCGCAGGCAGGTGACTAACCCACTACACCACGAGGCGGCCCGCCTATACATGGTCATTGGGTGCTCTTATTTAAGGAAAGATGACTTAGTCTTATTTAATGACAAAATGGTTCAGCGTCTACCGAGATTCGAACCCTGCTTGCCCACACGGCAGTCAGGTGTACAAACCTCTACGCCACATTGGCCACACTTGACATTGTCATTATTGGAAGGTCTTGACTACAAATAGATAGAAACAATTAAGGGAAAATGTCTCCCGACCGGGATTTGAACCCACGCAGCCAAAGTTGTGAGGTTCCAAGGGTTATGACTTACCAGTCAGGCCACGGCCTTCTAAGAGACTTTGTGTATATTACAGATTTCAATGCTTCTCACAGGCTAAGCGAGCACATGGTAACATAAGAGTAAGTTTTAGCAACAGGTAGTATTGCCAGGTGGTCAGTCTCCCATCCATGCACTAACCAGGCCTGATCCTGCTTAACTTCGGGCATTTTTAAGATAGAATGTCATTAGGCCAATTAGGACATGAGATCTGATGTGATAATTTTAGTACAAAGCAAACCTTTACCTGTTTAGTGCACATTTTTCATTGAGTTTAGCCCACAAATACAGGGTGTTCCAAAATGTTTGACATTTTTGATGGCAAGTCCTAATTTGTTTTGTAGTTGTTGCCTTCTTTGCAAAATTGATGAATAAGGGCTGCAATTTTGGGTGACCGAATCCGAGCATTGTCTTTTCTTTTCAAGTGAACGGCATTTGTTAACCTGAAAAGATGGAAATGCCAAACGTTACAAACTAAAATTTGAAATGTTTCTACACATGCTGTGCAAATTTGAGGTAAAATGGTCAAAATAATTGGCCTACAAAATGGGGTCAAACATTTTGGAAACACCCTGTACTACATACCTGTGGAGTAAATGCACATTTGTACTATGAAAATAAAATCAAAAACTTTAGCTATTTGAAAGTATTTTGTTTAAACCACCGAAGTGGTTTTATTGGTCCAAAGTCCATTTGCGCCACTTCGACATCAAGATCCACTTGGCAGTCCCGATCCTTTTCAACTGGTTGCCGGTGATGGACGTCCAAACGATGAAGAGATGGAGTGGGGCGCCGTTTTACATCAGGACCAGCTTCGTTTCCGGCCATCGAAGAACCACGTGGTGACGTCGGTCTGGCGGTCTACCTCGTCCGCATCTGCCGGGGGGACGGAGACAGGGCTCAAACCGACGGCAGTCACAGGGTGTGGCGAGCGGGCCGATCGGCCTTTACCTGACGAGTCGGCGTCGGTCGGTCGACTGCACCCCATCCTCTTCCTCCTCCTCGTTGTCCAATGCGTCTTTTATAAATACAATTATTACTCAGCGCTACCCAATCAGGATGACAGTCACATATTCATCCTGCAATGCTCATATCTTTACCGTTACGAGACGAATTGCAACCTGGGACGAAGGTAGGTACGATGTGCGTCTGTCCCGAGTGCTCTCGCGGTCGGTCGGCAAGCTCTTCCACGGACTCCTGACTGCACGCCGTGAATGACAAAGGTCGCGTGACCGTAGTGATGACGATGGCGACGACAACTTGCAGATCAGTGAGGATTTCTCAATTTCTCATGGGCGGTGGGTAGGACGCCCTCTGTCAAAACACAAAAATGATCAGCTTTTTAAAAAAGCCTTACTACACATGGTCATTTAAAAAAGCCTTACTATACTATGTCGTTTTTTTTTTAAAGCCTTACTATACTATGTAGTTTTTTTAAAAGAAAAGAGCCTTACTATACTGTGTTATTTTTTCAGAAAAAAGCCTTACTATACTATGTAGTTTTTTTAAAGAAAAAATAGCCTTACTATACTGTCGTTTTTTAAGAAAAAAAGCCTTACTATACTAAGTTTAACTTTAAGATTAAGTTTAGGTTTAAGTTGTTTACTTACTATACTATGTCGTTTTTTTTTTTAAAACGCCTTACTATACTATGTCGTTTTTTTAAAGCCTTACGATACTGTCCTTTTTTTTAAAAAAAGCCTTACTATACTATGTCATTTTTTTTAAAATCCTTACTATACTATGTCATTTTTTCAATAAAAAAGCCTTACTATACTATGTCTTTTTTGGGGGGGAAAAAAACGCCTTACTATACTATGTTGTTTTTTAGGAAAAAAAGCCTTACTATACTACGTAGTTTTTTAAAGAAAAAAGCCTTACTATACTATGTCGTTTTTTAGGGGAAAAAGCCTTACTATACTATGTCGTTTTTTAAGAAAAAGGCCTTACTATACTAAATTTAACTTTAAGTTTAAGTTGTTTACTTACTATACTATGTCTTTTTTTTGGGGAAAAAACGCCTTACTATACTATGTCGTTTTTTAAGAAAAAAGCCTTACTATACTAAGTTTAACTTTAAGATTAAGTTTAGGTTTAAGTTTAAGTTGTTTACTTACTATACTATGTCGTTTTTTTTTAAAGCCTTACTATACTATGTCGTTTTTTTAAAGCCTTACGATACTGTCCTTTTTTTTAAAAAAAGCCTTACTATACTGTCATTTTTTTTAAAATCCTTACTATACTATGTCATTTTTTCAATAAAAAAGCCTTACTATACTATGTCTTTTTTTTTTTTGAAAAAACCGCCTTACTATACTATGTCGTTTTTTAGGAAAAAAAGCCTTACTATACTATGTCGTTTTTTTAAGAAAAAAACCTTACTATACTATTTCGTTTTTTAGGGGAAAAAGGCTTACTATACTATGTCATTTTTTCAATAAAAAAGCCTTACTATACTATGTCTTTTTTTTGGGAAAAAAAACGCCTTACTATACTATGTCGTTTTTTAGGAAAAAAAGCCTTACTATACTATGTCGTTTTTTTAAGAAAAAAACCTTACTATACTATGTCGTTTTTTAGGGGAAAAAGGCTTACTATACTATGTCTTTTTTTTTTTGAAAAAACAGCCTTACTATACTATGTCGTTTTTTAGGAAAAAAAGCCTTACTATACTATGTCGTTTTTTAGGGGAAAAAAAGCCTTACTATACTATGTCGTTTTTTAGGGGAAAAAGGCTTACTATACTATGTCATTTTTTCAATAAAAAAGCCTTACTATACTATGTCTTTTTTTTGGGGAAAAACCGCCTTACTATACTATGTCGTTTTTTAGGAAAAAAAAGCCTTACTATACTATGTCGTTTTTTAGGGAAAAAAAAGCCTTACTATACTATGTCGTTTTTTAGGGGAAAAAGGCTTACTATACTATGTCATTTTTTCAATAAAAAAGCCTTACTATACTATGTCTTTTTTTTTGGGAAAAAAACGCCTTACTATACTATGTCGTTTTTTAGGGAAAAAAAAGCCTTACTATACTATGTCGTTTTTTAGGGAAAAAAGGCTTACTATACTATGTCGTTTTTTAGGGGAAAAAGGCTTACTATACTATGTCATTTTTTCAATAAAAAAGCCTTACTATACTATGTCTTTTTTTTTTTTTTTTAAACGCCTTACTATACTATGTCGTTTTTTAGGAAAAAAAGCCTTACTATACTATGTCGTTTTTTTAAGAAAAAAACCTTACTATACTATGTCGTTTTTTAGGGGAAAAAGGCTTACTATACTATGTCATTTTTTCAATAAAAAAGCCTTACTATACTGTCTTTTTTTTTGTTGAAAAAAACACCTTACTATACTATGTCGTTTTTTAGGAAAAAAAGCCTTACTATACTATGTTGTTTTTTTAAGAAAAAAACCTTACTATACTATGTCGTTTTTTAGGGGAAAAAGGCTTACTATACTATGTCATTTTTTCAATAAAAAAGCCTTACTATACTATGTCTTTTTTTTTTTGTTGAAAAAAACGCCTTACTATACTATGTCGTTTTTTAGGAAAAAAAGCCTTACTATACTATGTCGTTTTTTTAAGAAAAAAACCTTACTATACTATGTCGTTTTTTAGGGGAAAAAGGCTTACTATACTATGTCATTTTTTCAATAAAAAAGCCTTACTATACTATGTCTTTTTTGGGGGGGGAAAAAACGCCTTACTATACTATGTTGTTTTTTAGGAAAAAAAGCCTTACTATACTATGTCGTTTTTTTAAGAAAAAAACCTTACTATACTATGTCGTTTTTTAGGGGAAAAAGGCTTACTATACTATGTCATTTTTTCAATAAAAAAGCCTTACTATACTATGTCTTTTTTTGGGGGGGAAAAAACGCCTTACTATTCTATGTTGTTTTTTAGGAAAAAAAGTCTTACTATACCATGACGTTTTTTTTTTTTAAAAAGCCTTACTATACTATGTTGTTTATTACGGAAAAAAGCCTTACTATACTACGTCGTTTTTTAAAGAAAAAAGCCTTACTATACTATGTCGTTTTTTAGGGGAAAAAGCCTTACTATACTATGTCGTTTTTTAAGAAAAAAGCCTTACTATACTAAATTTAACTTTAAGTTTAAGTTGTTTACTTACTATACTATGTCGTTTTTTAGGAAAAAAAGCCTTACTATACTATGTCGTTTTTTTAGAAAAAAGCCTTACTATACTAAGTTTAACTTTAAGATTAAGTTTAGGTTTAAGTTGTTTACTTACTATACTATGTCGTTTTTTAGGAAAAAAAGCCTTACTATACTATGTCGTTTTTTTAAGAAAAAAACCTTACTATACTATGTCGTTTTTTAGGGGAAAAAGGCTTACTATACTATGTCATTTTTTCAATAAAAAAGCCTTACTATACTATGTCTTTTTTTGGGGGGGAAAAAACGCCTTACTATTCTATGTTGTTTTTTAGGAAAAAAAGTCTTACTATACCATGACGTTTTTTTTTTTTTTAAAAAGCCTTACTATACTATGTTGTTTATTACGGAAAAAAGCCTTACTATACTACGTCGTTTTTTAAAGAAAAAAGCCTTACTATACTATGTCGTTTTTTAGGGGAAAAAGCCTTACTATACTATGTCGTTTTTTAAGAAAAAAGCCTTACTATACTAAATTTAACTTTAAGTTTAAGTTGTTTACTTACTATACTATGTCGTTTTTTAGGAAAAAAAGCCTTACTATACTATGTCGTTTTTTTAGAAAAAAGCCTTACTATACTAAGTTTAACTTTAAGATTAAGTTTAGGTTTAAGTTGTTTACTTACTATACTATGTCGTTTTTTAGGAAAAAAAGCCTTACTATACTATGTCGTTTTTTTAAGAAAAAAACCTTACTATACTATGTCGTTTTTTAGGGGAAAAAGGCTTACTATACTATGTCATTTTTTCAATAAAAAAGCCTTACTATACTATGTCTTTTTTTGGGGGGGAAAAAACGCCTTACTATTCTATGTTGTTTTTTAGGAAAAAAAGTCTTACTATACCATGACGTTTTTTTTTTTTTTAAAAAGCCTTACTATACTATGTTGTTTATTACGGAAAAAAGCCTTACTATACTACGTCGTTTTTTAAAGAAAAAAGCCTTACTATACTATGTCGTTTTTTAGGGGAAAAAGCCTTACTATACTATGTCGTTTTTTAAGAAAAAAGCCTTACTATACTAAATTTAACTTTAAGTTTAAGTTGTTTACTTACTATACTATGTCGTTTTTTAGGAAAAAAAGCCTTACTATACTATGTCGTTTTTTTAGAAAAAAGCCTTACTATACTAAGTTTAACTTTAAGATTAAGTTTAGGTTTAAGTTGTTTACTTACTATACTATGTCGTTTTTTAGGAAAAAAAGCCTTACTATACTATGTCGTTTTTTTAAGAAAAAAACCTTACTATACTATGTCGTTTTTTAGGGGAAAAAGGCTTACTATACTATGTCATTTTTTCAATAAAAAAGCCTTACTATACTATGTCTTTTTTTGGGGGGGAAAAAACGCCTTACTATACTATGTTGTTTTTTAGGAAAAAAAGTCTTACTATACTATGACGTTTTTTTTTTTTAAAAAGCCTTACTATACTATGTTGTTTATTACGGAAAAAAGCCTTACTATACTACGTCGTTTTTTAAAGAAAAAAGCCTTACTATACTATGTCGTTTTTTAGGGGAAAAAGCCTTACTATACTATGTCGTTTTTTAAGAAAAAAGCCTTACTATACTAAATTTAACTTTAAGTTTAAGTTGTTTACTTACTATACTATGTCGTTTTTTAGGAAAAAAAGCCTTACTATACTATGTCGTTTTTTTAGAAAAAAGCCTTACTATACTAAGTTTAACTTTAAGATTAAGTTTAGGTTTAAGTTGTTTACTTACTATACTATGTCGTTTTTTAGGAAAAAAAGCCTTACTATACTATGTCGTTTTTTTAAGAAAAAAACCTTACTATACTATGTCGTTTTTTAGGGGAAAAAGGCTTACTATACTATGTCATTTTTTCAATAAAAAAGCCTTACTATACTATGTCTTTTTTTGGGGGGGAAAAAACGCCTTACTATTCTATGTTGTTTTTTAGGAAAAAAAGTCTTACTATACCATGACGTTTTTTTTTTTTTTAAAAAGCCTTACTATACTATGTTGTTTATTACGGAAAAAAGCCTTACTATACTACGTCGTTTTTTAAAGAAAAAAGCCTTACTATACTATGTCGTTTTTTAGGGGAAAAAGCCTTACTATACTATGTCGTTTTTTAAGAAAAAAGCCTTACTATACTAAATTTAACTTTAAGTTTAAGTTGTTTACTTACTATACTATGTCGTTTTTTAGGAAAAAAAGCCTTACTATACTATGTCGTTTTTTTAGAAAAAAGCCTTACTATACTAAGTTTAACTTTAAGATTAAGTTTAGGTTTAAGTTGTTTACTTACTATACTATGTCGTTTTTTAGGAAAAAAAGCCTTACTATACTATGTCGTTTTTTTAAGAAAAAAACCTTACTATACTATGTCGTTTTTTAGGGGAAAAAGGCTTACTATACTATGTCATTTTTTCAATAAAAAAGCCTTACTATACTATGTCTTTTTTTGGGGGGGAAAAAACGCCTTACTATACTATGTTGTTTTTTAGGAAAAAAAGTCTTACTATACTATGACGTTTTTTTTTTTTAAAAAGCCTTACTATACTATGTTGTTTATTACGGAAAAAAGCCTTACTATACTACGTCGTTTTTTAAAGAAAAAAGCCTTACTATACTATGTCGTTTTTTAGGGGAAAAAGCCTTACTATACTATGTCGTTTTTTAAGAAAAAAGCCTTACTATACTAAATTTAACTTTAAGTTTAAGTTGTTTACTTACTATACTATGTCGTTTTTTAGGAAAAAAAGCCTTACTATACTATGTCGTTTTTTTTTAAAAAAGCCTTACTATACTAAGTTTAACTTTAAGATTAAGTTTAGGTTTAAGTTGTTTACTTACTATACTATGTCGTTTTTTAAGAAAAAAGCCTTACTATACTAAATTTAACTTTAAGTTTAAGTTGTTTACTTACTATACTATGTCGTTTTTTAGGAAAAAAAGCCTTACTATACTATGTCGTTTTTTTAGAAAAAAGCCTTACTATACTAAGTTTAACTTTAAGATTAAGTTTAGGTTTAAGTAGTTTACTTACCATACTATGTCGTTTTTTTTAAAAGCCTTACTATACCATGTCATTTTTTTAAAGCCTTACGATACTGTCCTTTTTTTTTAAAAAAGCCTTACTATACTGTCTTTTTTTTTTAAATCCTTACTATACTATGTCATTTTTTCAATAAAAAAGCCTTACTATACTGTCTTTTTTTTTTTTTTTAAACGCCTTACTATACTATGTCGTTTTTTAGGAAAAAAAGCCTTACTATACTATGTCGTTTTTTTAAGAAAAAAACCTTACTATACTATGTCGTTTTTTAGGGGAAAAAGGCTTACTATACTATGTCATTTTTTCAATAAAAAAGCCTTACTATACTGTCTTTTTTTTTGTTGAAAAAAACGCCTTACTATACTATGTCGTTTTTTAGGAAAAAAAAGCCTTACTATACTATGTCGTTTTTTTAAGAAAAAAACCTTACTATACTATGTCGTTTTTTAGGGGAAAAAGGCTTACTATACTATGTCATTTTTTCAATAAAAAAGCCTTACTATACTATGTCTTTTTTTGGGGGGGAAAAAACGCCTTACTATACTATGTTGTTTTTTAGGAAAAAAAGTCTTACTATACTATGACGTTTTTTTTTTTTAAAAAGCCTTACTATACTATGTTGTTTATTACGGAAAAAAGCCTTACTATACTACGTCGTTTTTTAAAGAAAAAAGCCTTACTATACTATGTCGTTTTTTAGGGGAAAAAGCCTTACTATACTATGTCGTTTTTTAAGAATAAAGCCTTACTATACTAAATTTAACTTTAAGTTTAAGTTGTTTACTTACTATACTATGTCGTTTTTTAGGAAAAAAAGCCTTACTATACTATGTCGTTTTTTTAGAAAAAAGCCTTACTATACTAAGTTTAACTTTAAGATTAAGTTTAGGTTTAAGTTGTTTACTTACTATACTATGTCGTTTTTTAGGAAAAAAAGCCTTACTATACTATGTCGTTTTTTTAAGAAAAAAACCTTACTATACTATGTCGTTTTTTAGGGGAAAAAGGCTTACTATACTATGTCATTTTTTCAATAAAAAAGCCTTACTATACTATGTCTTTTTTGGGGGGGAAAAAAACACCTTACTATACTATGTTGTTTTTTAGGAAAAAAAGTCTTACTATACTATGACGTTTTTTTAAAAAAAAAAGCCTTACTATACTATGTTGTTTATTACGGAAAAAAGCCTTACTATACTACGTCGTTTTTTAAAGAAAAAAGCCTTACTATACTATGTCGTTTTTTAGGGGAAAAAGCCTTACTATACTATGTCGTTTTTTAAGAAAAAAGCCTTACTATACTAAATTTAACTTTAAGTTTAAGTTGTTTACTTACTATACTATGTCGTTTTTTAGGAAAAAAAGCCTTACTATACTATGTCGTTTTTTTTGAAAAAAGCCTTACTATACTAAGTTTAACTTTAAGATTAAGTTTAGGTTTAAGTTGTTTACTTACTATACTATGTCGTTTTTTAAGAAAAAAGCCTTACTATACTAAATTTAACTTTAAGTTTAAGTTGTTTACTTACTATACTATGTCGTTTTTTAGGAAAAAAAGCCTTACTATACTATGTCGTTTTTTTAGAAAAAAGCCTTACTATACTAAGTTTAACTTTAAGATTAAGTTTAGGTTTAAGTAGTTTACTTACTATACTATGTCGTTTTTTTTAAAGCCTTACTATACTATGTCGTTTTTTTAAAGCCTTCGATACTCTCCTTTTTTTTAAAAAAAGCCTTACTATACTATGTCATTTTTTTTAAAATCCTTACTATACTATGTCATTTTTTCAATAAAAAAGCCTTACTATACTGTCTTTTTTGGGGGGGAAAAAAACGCCTTACTATACTATGTCGTTTTTTAAGAAAAAAGCCTTACTATACTAAGTTTAACTTTAAGATTAAGTTTAGGTTTAAGTTTAAGTTGTTTACTTACTATACTATGTCGTTTTTTTTTAAAGCCTTACTATACTATGTCGTTTTTTTAAAGCCTTATGATACTGTCCGTTTTTTTTTTTTTTTAAAAGCCTTACTATACTATGTCATTTTTGTTTAAATCCTTACTATACTATGTCATTTTTTCAATAAAAAAGCCTTACTATACTATGTCTTTTTTTTTTTTTTTTTTAAACGCCTTACTATACCATGTCGTTTTTTAGGAAAAAAAGCCTTACTATACTATGTCGTTTTTTAAGAAAAAAAGCCTTACTATACTAAGTTTAACTTTAAGATTAAGTTTAGGTTTAAGTTTAAGTTGTTTACTTACTATACTATGTCGTTTTTTAAGAAAAAAAGCCTTACTATACTAAGTTTAACTTTAAGATTAAGTTTAGGTTTAAGTTTAAGTTGTTTACTTACTATACTGTCGTTTTTTTTAAAGCCTTACTATACTATGTCGTTTTTTAAGAAAAAAGCCTTACTATACTATGTCGTTTTTAGGGAAAAAAGCCTTACTATGTCGTTTCTTTAAGAAAAAAGCCTTACTATACTATGTCGTTTTTTTAAGAAAAAAGCCTTACTATACTATGTCGTTTTTATAAAAAAATGCCTTACTATACTATGTCGTTTTTTAGGGAAAAAAGCCTTACTATACTATGTTGTTTTTTAAGAAAAAAGCCTTACTATACTATGTCGTTTTTTTAAGAAAAAAACCTCACTATACTATGTCGTTTTTAAAAAAAAATGCCTTACTATACTATGTCTTTTCTTTAAGAAAAAACCCTTACTATACTATGTCGTTTTTAGGGAAAAAAGCCTTACTATACTATGTCGTTTCTTTAAGAAAAAAGCCTTACTATACTATGTCGTTTCTTTAAGAAAAAAGCCTTACTATACTATGTCGTTTTTTTAAGAAAAAAATCCTTACTATACTATGTCGTTTTTTAGGGGAAAAAGGCTTACTATACTATGTCATTTTTTAAGAAAAAAGCCTTACTATACATGGTCGTTTTTTAAGAAAAAAGCCTTACTATTATACTATGTCGGGTTTTTTTAAAGCCTTACTATACTATGTTTTTTTTTTAATAAAAAAGCCTTACTATACATGGTCGTTTTAAAAAAAAAAAAAAGCCTAACTATACATGGTCATTTTTAAAAGAAAAAAGCCTTACAATACATGGTCTTTTTGTTAAGAAAAAAGGCCTTACTACACACGGCCATCTGACTCTTCTCACTTTTCAATGCGTGGCTTATGGACATCCACCGAATAGAGCGATAAATGTAAAAAAAAAGTCCCTACAAGCGGCCATCTTAAGACAGTGGACTCAGGCGGCCCCTTTCCCCACCAAAAGCAGGCCAAATCTCACGCGGCTACTTACCGTAACAGATGACGCAGATCTTCAACTTCCTCAAGTCGGCGGCCACGTCCCTCCCCAGCACGGTGAAGACCGACTTCCCGCTTTCGTCCAGCTGAAAGCAAAACGCCATTCGAGCGGGTGGACGGTCAAACGCCAATGCTGGGCGGGGCTTGCCAACAGGCTTGCCTACTTGCCTCAGCGAGCACCGCGTCCAGCTCGCGGAACTCCATGACAGCCATCGGCACTTCTTTCGCGTCTTCGGTGGAACCGGCGGAGAAGAAGACGGCGGCCTTGGCGCCGCCCAGGCGCTGGCGGTTGTCGTTGCGCTCCAGTGCCAGGCAGCCCACGGCCTCCAGCAGCGGCGAGCTGCGCCGGTCCTCGTGGAAGTGTGGTGTTCCCCGAGTTACCCTGCAGGGGGCGCACGGCCAGATACAATCAAGGCGAAGATCAGCCTTTTTGAGCGCACGCTCACCTCGCGACCTCAGTTGCCTTTGCGTCCCGGCATCCCTTAGGAACCCTGTGCGCCGCTCTTGCCCTGGGAGCAAAAAAGTAGGCGTGGCCCTCACCGTTGTCACTATTTTGTCAAAAGGCGGGACTTCCTCTGGGCCAAAGCCAAAGAAAGCACCCACCGTGATCCCAGGATAACCGGGGAAGCCTGGATCTCCCTAGAAAAACACACAACGGCGTAAGTACGCCTTTAGTGCCATCGACAACCATAGACGTCCAATCGTGAATGGACCACGGCATAAGAAGGGAAAGAGGGAAAATATTAAAAACTCACTGGCGTCCTCTTCGCGCCTCGTGAGCCCGGATCTCCCGGTTGCCCCTGTAACGACAAACGCACCTTGGTCGACACCGTGGTGATGGCAGGCGGGAACCGCACGTCCGCCGGCCTTCTCACCTTCTGGCCTTGATCTCTGCCGCATCCGGTGACCTCCGCCGCATCCCGTGGCCTCCGCCGCGTCCGGTAACCTCCGGATCTCCCGGTTGCCCCTGTGACGACAAACGCACTTTGGTCGACAACGTAGTGATGGCAGGCGGGAACCACCCGCCCGCTGGCCTTCTCACCTTCTGGCCTTGACCTCCGCCGCGTCCGGTGACCTCCGCCGCGTCCGGTGACCTCCGCCACGTCCCATGGCTTCCGCCTCGTCCGGTGACCTCTGGATCTCCCGGTTGCCCCTGTAACGACAAACGCACCTTGGTCGACACCGTGGTGATGGCAGGCGGGAACCGCCCGCCAGCCTTCTCACCTTCTGGCCGTGACCTCCGCCGCGTCCCGTGACCTCCGCCGCGTCCGGTGACCTCCGTCGCGTCCCGTGGCCTCCGCCACATCCCGTGGCCTCCGCCACGTCTCGTAACCTCCGCCGCGTCCCGTGACCGCCGCCACATCCCAGGCACCCACCCCACCCAAGAATCCCGGCCAAAAAGTGTCTAAAAGTCCGCAAGTAAACAAAAATAGTGTCCAAAAATCCATAGGGGAAAGTGTCCAAAATTCCACACGGAAAGAAAATTGTGTCCAAAAATCCACAGGAAAAATTGTTCAAAATTCCGCAGGGGAAAAGTGTCCAAAAGTCCGCAGGGGAAGAAAAATACTGTCCAAAAAGTGTCCAAAAATCCACAGGGGAAAAAATAGTGTCCAAAATGTGTCCAAAAGTCCACAGGGAAAGAAAAATAGCCCAAGTGTCCAAATGATGTCCAAAAAGTGTCCAAAAAGTGTCCAAAAGATGTCCAAAAAGTGTCCAAAAAGTGTCCAAAAATCCACAGGGGGAAAAAGTGTCCAAAAAGTGTCCAAAATTCCCCAGGGCAAGAAAAATCGTGTCCAAAAATCCACAGGAAAAATACGGTGACCTCCGCCGCGTCCCGTGACCTCCGCCGCGTCCCGTGGCCTCCGCCACGTCTCGTAACCTCCAACTCGTCCCGTGACCGCCGCCACATCCCCGGCGCCCACCCCACCCCAAAAAAGTGTCCTAAAGTGTCCAAAAATCCACAGGGGAAAAAGTGTCCAAAAATCCACAGGGGAAAAAGTGTCCAAAAATCCACAGGGGAAAAAGTGTCCAAAAATCTGCAGGGAAAAAGTGTCCAAAAATCCACAGGGGAAAAAGTGTCCAAAAATCTGCCGGGAAAAAAAAGTGTCCAAAAATCCACAGGGGAAAAAGTGTCCAAAAATCCACAGGGGAAAAAGTGTCCAAA
Organism: Stigmatopora argus; assembly: GCF_051989625.1. Taxonomy (NCBI): domain Eukaryota; kingdom Metazoa; phylum Chordata; class Actinopteri; order Syngnathiformes; family Syngnathidae; genus Stigmatopora; species Stigmatopora argus. Next base: position 1,119,072 of record NC_135398.1, read on the forward strand.
AATCTGCCGGGTAAAAAGTGTCCAAAAATCTGCCGGGAAAAAGTGTCCAAAAATCCACAGGGGAAAAAGTGTCCAAAAATCTGCCGGGAAAAAGTGTCCAAAAATCCACAGGGGAAAAAAGTGTCCAAAAATCTGCCGGGAAAAAGTGTCCAAAAATCCACAGGGGAAAAAGTGTCCAAAAATCTGCAGGGAAAAAGTGTCCAAAAATCCACAGGGGAAAAAGTGTCCAAAAATCTGCCGGGGAAAAGTGTCCAAAAATCCACAGGGGAAAAAGTGTCCAAAAATCTGCCGGGAAAAAGTGTCCAAAAATCTGCCGGGAAAAAGTGTCCAAAAATCCACAGGGGAAAAAGTGTCCAAAAATCTGCAGGGAAAAAGTGTCCAAAAATCCACAGGGGAAAAAGTGTCCAAAAATCTGCCGGGAAAAAGTGTCCAAAAATCCACAGGGGAAAAAGTGTCCAAAAATCCACAGGGGAAAAAGTGTCCAAAAATCTGCAGGGAAAAAGTGTCCAAAAATCCACAGGGGAAAAAGTGTCCAAAAATCTGCAGGGAAAAAGTGTCCAAAAATCCACAGGGGAAAAAGTGTCCAAAAATCTGCCGGGAAAAAGTGTCCAAAAATCCACAGGGGAAAAAGTGTCCAAAATTCCCCAGGGAAAGAAAAATCGTGTCCAAAAATCCACAGGGGAAAAAGTGTCCAAAATTCCCCAGGGAAAGAAAAATAGTGTCCAAAAATCCACAGGGGAAAAAATAGTGTCCAAAAAGTGTCCAAAAGTCCACAGGGAAAGAAAAATAGCCCAAGTGTCCAAATGATGTCCAAAAAGTGTCCAAAAATCCGCAGGTAAAGAAAAATAGTGTCCAAAGTGTCCAAAAAGTGTCCAAAAAGTGTCCAAAAATCCACAGGGGAAAAAGTGTCCAAAAAGTGTCCAAAATTCCCCAGGGCAAGAAAAATCGTGTCCAAAAATCCACAGGAAAAATACGGTGACCTCCGCCGCGTCCCGTGACCTCCGCCGCGTCCCGTGGCCTCCGCCACGTCTCGTAACCTCCGCCGCGTACCGTGACCGCCGCCACATCCCCGGCGCCCACCCCACCCCAAAAAAGTGTCCTAAAGTGTCCAAAAATCCACAGGGGAAAAAGTGTCCAAAAATCTGCAGGGAAAAAGTGTCCAAAAATCCACAGGGGAAAAAGTGTCCAAAATTCCCCAGGGAAAGAAAAATCGTGTCCAAAAATCCACAGGGGAAAAAGTGTCCAAAATTCCCCAGGGAAAGAAAAATAGTGTCCAAAAATCCACAGGGGAAAAAATAGTGTCCAAAAAGTGTCCAAAAGTCCACAGGGAAAGAAAAATAGCCCAAGTGTCCAAATGATGTCCAAAAAGTGTCCAAAAAGTGTCCAATAAGTGTCCAAAAATCCACAGGGGAAAAAGTGTCCAAAATTCCCCAGGGCAAGAAAAATCGTGTCCAAAAATCCACAGGAAAAATTCGGTGACCTCCGCCGCGTCCCGTGACCTCCGCCGCGTCCCGTGGCCTCCGCCGCGTCCCGTGGCCTCCGCCACATTCCGTAACCTCCGCCGCGTCCCGTGACCGCCGCCACATCCCCGGCGCCCACCCCACCCCAAAAAAGTGTCCTTAAGTGTCCAAAAATCCACAGGGGAAAAAGTGTCCAAAATTCCCCAGGGAAAGAAATAGTGTCCAAAAATCCACAGGGGAAAAAAGTGTCCAAAAATCCACAGGGAACGAAAAATAGTGTCCAAAAATTGTCCAAAATTCCGCAAGGGAAAAGTGTCCAAAAAGTGTCCAAAAATCCACAGGAAAAATTGTCCAAAATTCCACAGGGAAAAAGTGTCCAAAAGTCCGCAGGGAAAGAAAAATAGTGTCCAAATAGTGTCCAAAGTGTCCAAAAAGTGTCCAAAAGTCTGCAAGGAAAGAAAAAGTGTCCAAAAAGTGTCCACAAATCCACAGGGAAAAATAGTGTCCAAAAGTCCACAGGGAAAGAAAAATAGTGTCCAAAAATCTGCCGGGGGGAAAAAAGAGGTCCAAAACCCGGTGGGGGAAAAAGTGTCCAGAAATCCGCAGGACGCTCCGAGTCAAGCCGCTGTCCACCAGGAAGAAGATGTCCATGCGTGAACTTTTGGGCCAAAGCTGAAAAGACACATAGGGACAGGGTTTGGTCTCCTCTCTAAACAAACACTTACAGCAGGGGTGTCCAAACTATTCCACTGTGGGCCGCAGTGGGTGCGGGTTTTCATTCCAACCCATCAAGAGGACACCTTTTAACCAATCTGGTGTCCTACAAGTGCAATCAGTGAACTGCAGTCAGGTGCTTCTCTTTTTCTGCAGAAATCTCATGGGTCAAAGTGCCCGTTCTAGATCAGTTGGAAGAAAAACCTGAACCCACAGCGGCCCCCCAGGACCGGTTTGGCCACCCCTGACTTACAACCTTATTTCCATCATGTACATCAAGGGTGTCAGACTCGGGTTGGTTCGCGGGCCGATTTGATGTCAACTTGATTTCACGTGGGCCGGACCATTTTAGATATAATATTTAGATTTTTTTAAATAAATGGATTAAAATCCCTGAATATTCAGTTTTTTATAGATCAAAAACAATGTTTATTTTAGCTTTTTTTATATTTTTAGATTTTACAAAATGATTTTTGAACTAAAAACTGGACAAAAAAAATACAATTATTGATTTAAAAGGGTGTAAATCAGGAAATTTAATATACATCTATACTACATTATAATTTGATCCTAAAACAGAAAGTCAGCACTCGTGATTTACTTTCCCGGGCCAAACAAAATGATGCGGCGGGCCAGATTTGGCCCCCGGGCCGCCACTTTGACACTAGTGATGTACATACACTACAACGTGTGCAGGCCATACAATGAATGTGTCATTCAATAAAATTCGCATTGAACATAATTGAGCAAAACACTTGAAATGGCGGTTAGCCCATTCGCACCGACAAATAAGTGTTTTAAACAAACAAAATGATAGGAGTAAGAACATTACCTGAACTAGCCGCTCATTTAGTCTCAACAATAAAGCATAACTACAGTTAGTCGCACTATGTGAACTCTGCTAGCGTAGCGATTAGCAACTCGCGGCTAGCGCTAGCCTCGTGTTAATCACTAATTAGCGTGATATTTACACAAAAAAGACGGTTTAAACCCCATAACAATAATCATCACGTTAAGAGCGTTCTTTTGAATACGCGAACAAGACATAATTTAGCGAAATAACATTATAATTTAGCATTGAGGTTTAGCCTTAACCCTTGCTTGCTTGCTTGCTTGCTTACCGGAGCACAACGTGGCGACCACAGCTCTTCCTCAAAATAAACGCACAACTCATCACTTCAAAATAAACGCGCACTTGTTCATTATAACAAGTAAGCAACTCGTAAGATATTAAAATAAATGTTATAATCATTGTTTTACCTGACTGACGAGCAGTGGGTCCGAGATACAGTGCGCTCAGCCCGAGCACCTGAAGTCAGTTGAACTTAATGAGCTGCGTAGTTGTTGTTCTCTTCGTGCCCTGTGATTGGCTGGCAACCCATAGTCGGCCCATAGTAGGAAATCATTGAATCAATAATGGTTTCTTTTTCAAAATTCCATTTATATTGGTACCATAAGATAATGACAATAAAAGCATTCAATTCAATTTCATCAGACATTATTTCTCCATTTTGTAATAATATTGATCAATTATAGAAGAAATACAATTTTTAAGAAACATTTTCAGGAGGAAAACAAAATATACATTATAAAATATACATTGATAAAGTGCCATTTTGGTGCATGTCTACTACACATAAATGATTTAGTAATAATTAAATGTAATGATTAATATCTATGAATGGGCGGCCCCGCGGATGAGTGGTTCAAGCGTCGTCCTCACAGCTAAAAAAAATAAAATAAAAACATTAAAAATAAAAAAATAAAAATTGGGATTTTATTTTGTGCGCTCCATATGATTTGCTGTGCGCAGAGAAGACGAGAGTAGTGCGCAATTGCGCACACGCGCAGCTTAGAGGGAACATTGGTGGGGATGCTTTGCTCTCACGGCTCACATCCTGTTAATTTAGGTTCAATTCCCGGCCTCTTATATGATCATTTTGGTTGATTTTTGAGTGGCTTTCTGATGATTTTGGGGTTCATCCGGGTCACTTCTAATCGACTTTTAATTCATTTAAACTGGCAGGATTGTCTGCAAATAGTGCGCATTGAAGTAGTAACTCGGTTAAAATAGATTGGACATCTAATGCCGTCGATGGCAGCCAATGAGTTTACAGAGAGAGGACGTCAACAATATTGCGTGCCCATTTTCTTCACTATTTTGAGTGTTTTAGCGTTAGCGTAAAGCGTCAGTCCGTCACCGACATGGCAACAAGTGATAAAAGAGAGGGCGGGGGTGCCGGAGCCAGCTCAAGGTGATGTTTGCGCTGATCCGAGGCCTCGCCGCCATCTATACGAGGCCTTTATATCTCCGTCCATCCATCGGGCGTCGGCGCCGGGCGACCTTGCGTTTACGAGGCCGCCGCCGTCGCCGCCGCCGTGGCACAATTGGCTTGATTCATGTGACAGGCGGGCTAAACAGGAAGCTCAAGCCACCCGACGGAGAGCGATATATCTGAGCGCCGCCCGCGCTCGGGGCCTTCCACCAAGGGGGGGATTTAGTTACCTGTGAGGATCGATACGCCCACGCCAGCTGACATGCCGCAAAATCACATTATGGATTTTGTCATTGGAAATTTTCCATATGTTTAATGGCCATCATATGAGAAACATCCATCAAAGGGAGGGCGGAGCTCCCAATCGGGCCGGGCACCGGGGACGACCCGGATTGGTTGACATTTGTCATTTGTGTTTCAATGGCAGCCAATCAGTTCAAAACTAATGTTTGTCATAATTATTTTTTTGGGGTGGGATATGCTAATGCTGCATGCTAACGTGAATAGGGAAAAGATTAGAAAAAATTATATACTTTAGCTTTTCTTCTGGAGGAGATTTACCCTGTGACCAATCACGCTAATGCCACATGCTAACGTGAATATGGAAAATTATCATAAAAATTAAGTTTTCCTTTTCTTCTGGGTGAGATGCACCCAGTGACCAATCATGTTTGTGATGTAAAGGCAGCCAATCAGTTCAAAACTAATGTTTGTCATCATTAATTTTGGGGTGAGATATGCTAATGCCACATGCTAATGTAAATAAGGAAAATGATCATAAAAATTAAGTTTAGATTTAGTGCTTCAGGACAAGATTTACCCTGTGACCAATCATGTTTGTGATGTTTATCCCTCAGAGAGGTCCATTTTTTTAGGCGTGGTAGCGTGGCAGCAAATGAACACAATTCAGTCAATGAGATGTAAATACAACTTGATTTGATTTTGTGTTTATTGTGTAAATGCTAATGCTACATGCTAAAAAGGTACTACGTATCGGATAGGTAATTGGGAGGCGGAAAATGCTGGCGTTTTTGGCGAACAGCAAATTGACGACAGCCGACGGCGTATATTTGTTGCCAAGCCTTCCACTTTAGCTGATTTAGACGCTTAGCGCTTTAAATGGCAGCCACGAGGCAACGTGATCCCGATACTGTAAACGAGATGAAGCTCATTACAGATTTCTTAACAAGCGTCGCGCTCCTTAGCAACGCACAGTGGCTAATAAGCATTTATTGGAGGCTAGCAAGCGCTAACGGGGCTCGTCAATGAACCCAGTTAGCTCATAATTGCTCATTAATTAGCTTCACAAGCTGCATCCATTAAGGAAGATATGAATGGAGACTTGGGAATCAATTAACTTTGGTGCAAAACGGGAAAATGGCGGTCGGGTTTCTTCATTACATTCCAGTACATTTAGAAACAAAAAATAAATAAAAAATGGATTTAAAAATGAGATTAAGACATATTTTGTGCCTGTTGTGTGTCTTGGAAATGCTCAGTAAATATGGCAATTTTTTTTTTTTTTAAATACCTACCAAATTTTACGTGTAAATATGTATTTATGTAAATATTATGGTTCATATTCTAAACGCACTTAGTGTTGACTGCTCAAAACCAGATTTATGATTATTACACATCATGTAGAAGACTTTTAAAAGACAAATCTGAGATTTTACATATGATTACAATAACAAACATTCACTTTTTGAGTAAATATGCCATATGTATAAGAAGGAAGAAAAACTAATGCATAAAAAATGAAGACAATATATACGTATATGCATAAAAAATTAAGACGATATATACGTATATGCATAAAAAATGAAGACAATATATACGTATATGCATAAAAAATTAAGACGATATATACGTATATACATAAAAAATTAAGACAATATATATAAGACTTAATTACATATACAGCTATTGTGTAATGATACGTCGATCTGATTCAGTACATTGATCAATTAAGCCACAACGAATCGTCACAAGGGCCGCGGGGGGTGCCGGAGCTCATCCCACTCAACTATGGGGGACACCCTGAATCGGTGGTCACCCAATCGCAGGCCACAACGAGAAAAACAACCAATCAGACTCATGTCCAGGGACAGGTTAGCATCCAATTAGCCTAGCATGCATATTTTTTGGTACAAGGACCGCGGGGGGTGCTGGAGCTCATCCCACTCAACTATGGGCGACACCCTCAATCGGTGGTCAGCCAATCGGAAGCCACAACAAGACAAACAACCAATCAGACTCATGGCCAGGGACAAGTTAGCATCCAATTAGCCTAGCATGCATGTTTTTTGGTACATGGAAATCGGAGTACCCCGCATAAACCCACTCGTGGAAGGTTCTCGAGCTAAAGACAAAAGAACGAGCAACCAGCAAACCCCGTTTTTACGCCGTCAAAAGTGCTCATTCCCGCTTTTACGACTTGAGCGATAAGCCTATTGATTTTGCGTTAAAGATGGCCTGGCGGGAAGTCTCGCCCGCCGTCGCCAAATAAGCTATAAAGACATCCGCCGTAGTCCAACGGCGGCCGGGCGACCAAGGTCGCCGCCGTTCGTCACCTTCCGGAACTTTTCAATCAAAAGCCATCGGGGGCTCCAGATTGAGCCGTTACAAGGCGAACGTTAAAAAAGAAAAGGGGGAACAAAAAGCGGAAGGTCAGCGAAATGGAGCGTCAAAAGGTAAAAAATGTCTCAAGGCAAACGGCGCCTTTTTATATCCCGCATTTTATGAGCGCCGTTTCTGTTTACGCTTTCTTTTCGGACGCATTTTGACACCCGGCGACAGGAGAAAGCTTTCGCCCTTAAGTGCCAGCAGGATGTTTTTTTTCCACACAAAAGTTGTCTGGATGTTATAAATTTAGTCAAAAAAAAATATTTTTATTTATTTAGCTCTTTAAGCACCATGGGGGATGATATACATCAAATAATGTAGCTCTTAAAATTAAATAAAAATAAAATCTATTGTGGAAGCTTAAGTTAAAACGGATTAGACGTCTATTGCCGTAAATGGCGTCCAAAGAGTTGAGATAGGAGATTTAAAATTATAAAAAATGAATTAATAAATGTATAACATTTCCAAAACAATACATGGTACTTTCTTTGTATTTTTTTTGCTCATGATTTGTATTTTTGGGATTTTTTTTGCAAAATTATTTTTAAGATTTTTGTTATCATCGCTTTGGAAAATTATATTTTATTTATGATATTTTTAAATGTATCCTTTCAACTTTATTCATTTTTTTTCTATTGTCCATTGCAATATTAAGCCTGTTGTATTAGCAGCATTTCTGCTTTTTAAGGACTTTTATTTCTATTTAATTTCTCATGGCTTCTAGAAAAAAATATTTTATTAATATCAGATTTAGTGTTTTTTTACCATTGCAAAATAAGTGTGGGCAACAATATGACTATAATTGGACATCAAACGGATCTTCTCATTTTGAGAGCATCGGAATTGGGTAAAAAAAAAATAAGATGGCCCTTTCAAATGTATTTTTTCTTCAATTTTGGACAATATTAGACAGCCAATGCACTTTTGGGAATAAACGCTGGTTGTGATTGAAAATGTGCAGATTGAAAAATGAAAAATGGCTGCAAAATGAAGCAAAACGCATCTTGGACAAACACGCTGCGGGCTAGCATTAGCTCGCTTTTTTATTTTATTTTTTTCCATTCCCCTCAGGCGGCACTTGACTGGGGTTAATTGAGTGTGTGTGTGTGTGTGGGTGGGTGTGTGGGTTTAGTGGAGGGAAGGGGGGTTCGTATGTGCTGGTTTTACTGGTCAAATAAAATCTCAATTTTTCCACGTTGAAATGTCACGAGTCATCCGCGTCTGCAGGGGGAGATAATACACGCGTACACGCGTGTGTGTGTCCATATGCCACAAAGCATTATTTTGATAGCCGGTTAATCACGGCTTATTTTTGCCACCAGTCCACTCGGCACCTCGTTGATAAATTTGGCGCTATTTGTGTTTTTTTTCAAGCTGGAAATGTGCATTGGGAATAAAAAAGGGCAACTCGTTGGACTATAAATAATATTTAAGTGTATTGTTGTTCAAAGAAAAGCACATTTTGATTCATTAAGAATGACAGAAATCAGTTTTTAAAACCTTGTTTTTTCAGCGCCATTGGAAATTATATACAGTCAAAGCTCAATTTATGAAATTAATTGGTTCCAGAACATTTTCGTAACTTGAAAATTTCGTAAGTAGAGGTGTACTTTATATGTAAATTCTCTCATTCCTTCCACGGTCCTTACACAATTACCAACTAAACCCGTTGAAATTGGTCAAAGTGTCCCAATTTTATATGAAATATGCGAGGAAACACACAAAAATGAGAGAAAATTATAGGGAAATGATTTATTAATGTCTTAGAATAAATAAAGCATATAATAATGTGCCCTGCGCTGCTGAAATGGTTCCCTCTGCGTCGTTATAATGGGATGTGATACCCACGTTTGTCCGCCAGGTGGCGGCAAGAGCCCGTTCTATCATATCTCGAGTCACTTATTTGCATATAAATTTCGTCCCAAGAGGCATTTGTAAGTAGAGCTATGACTGTACTAATCAGGTGACTCTTAAAAACTAATTCAAAACGCTCTAAATATGTTCATCATGAGTTGATGTCCAATCCAATTTGCATTTCTTGCTGATATACATTTTTCACATATTCACATTTTTGTGCCACCACAATTTTTCACTGGTTTTTGCAAAGAAAAAAACATTTTTTGCAGTTTCCACAACCAAAAATGTGTATTTTCGAGCTATTACAGTCAATACCAAAAGAAAGCTAATTCCGCCAATTCTAACGACGCACAGATTTATTTGTTTACCTTCTAATCTGCCGTTTAACAAAAAAAGTGGAAGAATTTCATGCATCCTCTGATTATTTTGGTGTGGAAAGCAGCCCTCGGAGAAAAAAAAAGTTTGCACACCCTTGATTAACAATCTGCTTTATCTGGTTTTGAGCTAAATACACTTTTCCAAAACACTTGGTCCTAATTGGCCGCGCGGGGGAGGCGCGGTTGGGATCCCGCCGGCCCAAATTTGGACGTACGCTAATGAAAAGAAGGTCGGTCGGTGGTCCTCGCGAGCCGATAGCGGCTATAATCGCCCATCTGGTGCGCCTACTGGGATTTCAACCCTGCCGGCAAATGAATATTTCAGGGTGTAAAGGTATTCAATAGGCCCTTAATTTGACCGTGAAATACGGCCAAACAACCCTTACGCATTAATCCCGAGGCTAATTATCATGATTGTTCCTGTACACGAGGGTTCCAACTTTTTCAACTTTTTTTTATTTTAAATCAAAGTTCTGAATCATGATTGGTTAAGCTTCAAAAGTCCATTTTTAACATAAAAAAGTACAGCCATTGATATGAATCAGTACAATTATTTGAATGAAAATACATCAATAATAAGTCAATAATTCGGTTTGTATTTTTCTTTTGGGTTAATAATAATAGGGATGTTCGATCACGTGATGGGAAATTGAGCCCAATCATGTTCGATCCATTTTTCAAGATTGGAATCGGGTGAAAAAGAGGTTTTTAAAATGTTTTGTTTTAAATTGACGCTCCATTTGGGAGGCAGTCGCTTCTGCTGTGCTCTGTCGCCACCTTTAGGACAGCCTGGGAATAGCCTCGGCATCCAATTGAATAAGGAAAATATCTTCCATATTATCCTAGTTTAGATGATAGATGTATCTAGAATAAAATATTTGATAGATTATATATTTCGTGAAATAGCTTGTGAAACATTTTAGGCATTTTTTAACCAAATTGTCATTATCAAAAATAAGAAATAAAGAAATCATGGGAATACACAAGATGGAGTGGGATTTGCTGTATTGTCATTGTCATATTTTTCACATTTGTAGAAACAACGTGAAGAAAAGCAACCGTGAACATCCTCAAGTTGTTGAACAAAAAAACCCAACAACGACAATAAAATTTAACCATTTGATGCCTGTATTTCAATTTAAATACACTCCAGATAAAGCATTGGGGAATACACAAATGAATAAAAATAGTACTCAATTTATGATGAGAGATTTATGATAGACGTCCAATCCTATCTGGATTGGATGACTAGCCCCCCGAGAAAAAAAACTAAAAAATTAAATCGCAAAACACAAAATGGAAAAAAAACAAGAAAGCATAAACAATAGAAACAAAAAAAATATTCATATGGCAATTTTTCCAAATGAGGAATTTCCTATATTTTTTTCCAATTTCTTTGTTTACTGTAATCCAATATTCCTTTTTTATAGTACTATTTTTGTTATCTCATGATGTATTCCCCTAGTGTTTTCTGTGGTGATATATTCAATAAATTTGGGCACCCAGGATGGCCATATGGAATTGAAAAAGTGGTCCGGCCTGGCGCTGGGGTCTTCTAACCTCCCGTTTACCGGCGACTGGTGGATCCCGACTTCCTCTTTCCCGCCAGCAGGTGTTTGGGCTTCAGGTCGAAGACGTGACGGTCGGCCTCGCCCTTCTTGCCTTCGCGGTTCATTCCTCTCTGAGAGTTCTTCATCATCTTTTTGGTCTTCTTCACCATCTGAAACGCCAGCAAAGACGCTCGCTTCAACTCTCACTAATGACAAAGTTTCAATGGTTGTGCTTGACCCCGCAATTTTAGTCATTCTTCGCAGAGGATGAAGAATAGGAGTGCTAGTTTTCATTTTTTTTTGCTCTGTCAGGATGGGCGTTTTCGCTTCAAGATTGGTTGCGCTCACAAACATGTTGATTTCAAAATTCTGGTTCAATTCAACTAAATTTGAGGATATGTTAATAAAGAATGCCGAAACTGCGGCACTTTTTGAGGGGGAAAAAAAGCACATTTAAATGTGAAATATTTCCATTTGTCATACATTATTGAATTGCATGCTTTTATTGTCATTATACAGGTATAATGAGGTTTAAAGTTTTAGTTGCTAATGGAATCAGGCTTCAATGATGCTAGCTTAACGTTAGCTTCCTGTGACAGCTAGCATAATGTTTTGCTACCGGCAGTGCTTAAATATTGTGCACATTGATTTTTTTTAATTCAATTCGCAGCCTTTTAAAAAAAAAATATATATATATATATATATATATATATATATATATATACTGACTCCTCCCACCCCCATCAGCGGCGACAGGAAACGTACCTTGGCGTCTCGCAATCCGGACTGGTCTCGAGGAGGTCGCGAGGCGCTCTGGCTGCGCGTCTTGGAAAGCGCCGGCGCCGCCAGCGAAGTTTCACGTTTTCGTTTCCTGGTGACGCTGCGAGAGCGGCGGGCCTGCTGAGCGTAGTGACTCTGCAAAAAAAGAGAAAAAAATAAGAACAGAAACGGAGCGCCGATTGGCGAGCCCTGTAAAGACGGCCGTCGCCGCAGACGCTCACGTCGCTTTTGTCGCTCATGTCCAGGCCGAGGTCGCCCATCTCTTTCTCCAACGTCTTCCTCTCCACCTGCGGGGAAAGCGGATATTTTGGGTACACGGTCGATTGGTCGCCGGTCTTTTGGTCGCCCGTTGTCGCGGTTGGAGCGACCAAAAGACCGGCGAACAATCGACCGCACACAGATTTTATGTATGTTTGCGACCCGCTGTTGGTCGTGGTCGCTTGGCACCGATTATCCCACCTTGGCAGCGGTCCTGGGCATGCGGGGCTGGTGCACGTCCTTCTCTTTGGACCTCAAGATGAGAAGGTGCTTCTTCTCGCGGATCTGCCGGGCCATGGCTCGGATCTCCCGCATCTCCTCGTCTTCGCTCTCCTCGTCCGAGTCGTACTCGCCGGCGCGCTCCTTCAGCTCCTCCTCCATCTCCAGGTCCTCCAGTTTCTGTCGACCGAAGGCCGGTTTGACTTCTCCGAGCCGGCGGCGCTCGGCGTTCCGTCCCCGGGGCGACCACTGACCTTCATGATGGCGGGGTCGATGTAGTCGGCGATGTTGTGGCCTTCCCACACCTCGGGGATCTTGTCCTGCTTCTCCTCGGCATTCATCAGGTCCCAATATTCTGACGGGGACAAAGACGCCGCCGGTTAAAACCGAGGCGAACCGGTTCGTCTCTTATGACGAGGACGACGCGTGATCAAGATGCTCACTCTGAAGATCCAAAATGTAGTCGTCGCCCAACTCTTGCTCCAGATCTTTCTCCTGGAAAAAAGATTTGGGATTACGTGTCACCATTTTTTTTGTTCCTGCCTTGCAATTATTTTATGTTCCTTTGTCCAAACTAAAGGAAAAATTGCCACTAAAAGTAAAAGCTAAACTAAAAATGCCTTGATTGTGCGTCCTAGTCGAGCGGAAAATATTTGTTTGTGTTCAAACTCAGTCTATAAAATAAGGAGGGAAACGTACTGATCCACATCAGAGCATGATCAAGTACAAGAGGAAAAAAAAGTCGAATTTGAGATTTTAAAGTGACAAGCTTTTGACGGAAATAGAAGCGTTTTATAGGTCAATGCGATGAAAAAAGAAATAGGGAAAAACCATCTAGAAACAAGGGGCAAAATACATGATGCAATTATTATTTACATTTATGTGTATGTATGTATATATGTGCTAAGCAACACGCTTATTTATTTATATATTTATTCATGTATTTATTTATTAAATTACTTATTACCTATCTATTTATGTCTAAAATATCTTTTGCTGTGTCTGTATTCTCACCCTCTTGCTACCGTGACAACGAAATTTCCTGAATACGGGATGAATAAAGTTATCCAATCCGATTATTCCGATAACCTTTTCCACGGCCTTTTCAGTTAAATACTAACAACGTGAAAATAGGGTATCATTTCAAACGGGCGCTGCCAAACGTCCCCGTCAAATGGGATTGTTAACGATGTAAGCGATGGCTATTGTTCCTACCAGTTTGCGTTTGGGACCGTCCACAACCATGGCTCTTCTGCGCATCTCAACTCCCTCCGGGATGAACGGCGGCCTCTCCTACGGAAGGAAAAACAGCGGTTAAGTGTGGCCGCCGCCGTTTTCAGGGGGTCTCTGCTGCCCAAGTGGTCTCACCTTGTCGTCCCTCTTGGCGGGTAGGGCCAGGTGGAGCCGGTTGAGGACGTCGTGCACCTTCTTGCCCCTCATTTTGCTGTCCACACGGGCGGCCAGGAGCCGGTCGCAAGCCTGAGGGAGGCCGACAACGCACTTGTTATTGGGATTTTGGAACTCATCTAAAGGCCAGCCATTAACACCAATAGCCATCCAATTCATTTCTAGTAGTGTTAAACCACGTGTGTCAAATTGTCCTTTTTTAATCCATTTTTTCTGTGTTTTTAGTTCAAAAATCATTTTGTAAAACCTAAAAATACATTTAAAAAAAAGCAAAAATAAACATTTTTTAGATCTTTAAAAAAATGGAATATTCGGGGCTTTTAATCCATTTATAAAAATAAAATAAAAATCTAAATATTCTATCTAAAATGGTCCGGCCCACATGAAATCAAGTTGACGTTAAAGCAGCCCGCGAACCAACCCGAGTCTGACACCCCTGAACTTGTCGATGTCATATCTCAGTGTTATTGAACTGGCCATAAAATCTAAAAATATATTTAAAAAAGCTCAAATCAACATTGTTTTAGATCTATAAAAACTGAATATTCAGGGCTTTTAATCCATTTATTTAAAAAAAAAATCTAAATATTATATCTAAAATGGTCCGGCCTACGTGAAATCAAGTTGACGTCAAAGCGGCCCGCCAACCAATCCGAGTCTGACACCCTTGTGTTAAACTAACGATCAAGTCATTTAGCGTGTAGCGTTAGCATGTTTCAGAAGAAATCGTGAGAACCGTCTATTTGACGACGCAGGATTGGCAGTTAAGGAACAATGTTCCCTCCCACTTCAACTGGAAGGACGCCTACCGGTGGTCAAAAATGGCACCTCACCTCATTCTTGACCTGGATGACGCCCTCGTCGGTCAGCGTGCTGGTCTCGATGACGGAGATGCCGTCCGCAACTAAGTCTGAGAAAATTTTCTGGGGGGAAAAAAGGCACACTTTAATATCTATAATAATCGATAGAAAAATGGATACACATACACAATGCAAAGGGCATGAAATTAATTCTTTTTAATTCTATTTGCCGTCTCTGCCTATAATCTGCACCCTTAAAATGGTTGAATTTTACAATTGTTGTCATATAAGACGCCCCCTGATTCACAATTTTGACCTCCATTTTCATAGGGAGTAAAAATGTGTTACTTTGAAGGGAAAACCTTAAGAAAAATCATCGCACTTCTGAGATACTGTAAAAATCGATTGCTGGATTGCACATTCTGAAAGGGTGATGCCTGGACGACGTCTGGATGCCAGACAAATTCAAAAAGGCAGTCACGTGACCAGTACAACCAGGAAGTGTGTCCGTAGCGCTCTGGTTTGTCATCCCTAGGTAAACTGGCAGCGCCCTGAGCAAGTAATGGCAGGCACAAGTGAGTTGTTTTACGTTTTTTTTCTTGAATTTCATTCATAGAAGTCAAAATTAATTTAGTTTAGCATTAAAACTATTTATATTTTCTATATTTAAAAAAAAAAATAACCGTCTCAGCCGGTTTGTCTTGTGTCAAGGCGCTTTCGTGCAAGTCAAGTCTAATTTGTGCGCATATAAGCCATACCCTCGATTCTGTCATCATTTTTTTAACGACAAATGCGGCGTAAATGCCAGAAAATACGGTAATTCATTTTTTATTAAGGATAATTTGATATAAAGCCGTCTAAAAAAAGTCATAGTCAATAATTAGATATGATGACAAGCTGAAACACTAGCAGAGACGGATTTTAAACAATGAAAACCCGTGTGCGGTCGATTGGTCGCCGGTCTTTTGGTCGCCTGGACCGCGACAACGGGCGATCAAAAGACCGACGACCAAAAGACCGGCGACAAAACAAGGTAAAACAAGACGGTCTAGGCATCAATAAAAGCCAACAATGGCCATGAGCAGTTTCACGGAGCCCACGTGTGAGTGTAGAAGAGTTTGTATGTACATGCGTTGCCCCTTTAAGAAGCTACAGTCAGTCAGTCAGGGTCTTAACAAGTTCTCCAACAAAAAACAATACAAGTCTGGGAAATTTTGAGCTTTTCTTTAGCCTAATAATTAATAGGGCATTAAGTATGACTAAATAATAATTCACAGTTTGTATTTAGGGAATTTGAGCAACCATTTAAATGGTAATTATCAATAACCTTCGGGGCGACCAATCGACCGTGTACCATGGAAACAGTAGCACTAACAAGGAGTAACGACATACCTGGTCCTCCTCGGGCAGCTCACCGATCTTCTTCACGTCACATTTGTTGGCCACCACGATGAGAGGCTGCGTGCAGAAAGCGCGGCTGAAATCGACCGCCAACGACCGGGAAGAAAGCGCGCCGTGCCGACTACCTTGTTGGCGAAGAGCGGTCGGATGCTGTTGAAGAGCTCCAGTTGCTGCGGCAACGTGTGTCCGCACTGCTCCGACGCGTCCATCACGTAGAGGACGGCGGCTCGCAGGTGGGCCAGGGCCGTGATGGCCTGCATCTCGATGGTGTTGCGTTCCTCCAGGGGGTGGTCCAGGATCCCCGGGGTGTCCACCACCTAGGCCGCAAAAGCCCACGTCAACGTCGGTTCACCCGCCGCCGTCAACGACGGCGCCGGTCTACGCCTCACCTGCCAGCGCAGGTATCTGTAATCCATGTGACCCACGAAGAGCGACTTGGTGGTGAAAGCGTAAGGCTGCACGTCCACATCTGCTCGCGTCACCTGAAGATGGAGCCGTCAGTTAGAAGCGTCTGTATTTTTTTTGTTTTTTTTACTCATACGTGATGTCCAAGAAGATGACCTTGTTGATAAAACTGGACTTGCCCACGTTGGGGTACCCGCACAGCAGCAGGGTCCTGGTGTTGGGGTCGATGGAGGGCAGACGGGAGAGATGTTGACGTACTGAAAAAAGATGAGAAATAGGTCAGTGGTGTTTGTGAGCGCAATCCAATCAAAAGAGAGTATTATTTTAGTTATTGTATACTAGGAATGCAGACTTTTAAATTTCCAATGTTTTGCCCATGCTTACATTTTTAGAACAGTGAAAGTTTGACAAGAAAAATCAACGTAACCAGTAAATGACAAATCATAATTATTTGTATTAAAGTGATCCCCACTGGTACATTTTCCCCCCAAAATAAAAAAGCGCCCTGTTCAGTATTACTTAATGGTATGTTACCATACCTGGCAACCTCGGCCAATTGGTCCCCTTATTAATGATTGCAATTCCCCTTATTAAGCAATTAAAAACCGTACTTATGCAATGCGGCACATATTTACTCACATAAGGTGCAAAATAAGGCTAAAATTTTGGCTCTGTAAAATGTAGCAAATGTGTCCAAAAAGATTCAAACAAGACTACAGGCATCAACAAAACGTTTTAAATGGCAACCCAAATTATGCCCCAGCAAAATAATAAATCTCAAGCAAACAATGTTGCCTGAAAAGTACACTTACGATGTATAGAATTCCCATTTTTACATTCTCCATCATCGCGAATGGTGCCGAAAATTACGCAAAAAAACTTTAATTTGGGATTTTTTTAATTTTGTGTGCTAGCGAAAATTAGCAGTTTTGTTGTCTTCACATCGAGCTGGAAACTTTGCATCGTGGCGACTCTAAGGCATGCATTTCGATACCACGTGTGGGAAAATTCAACGTAACTTGTCGCTTGTCACGCCAATACGTAGACTTACCTTGTTCCAGATACTCCAAACTGGACTTTTGACGCTTCAAAATGGTACACATGCGACCCAAAGCGGCTCGCTTCAGCTGCTTGCATCGATACAGCGAATCTCCATACTTCATCAAGCGGACGTAATCCTTGGCCACGCTGAAACAAATATCATACAAAAATTTAGCTGCTAATGTCCATACCGGCCCAAGTTCATCGACGGACGTACTTGTCGATTAAATTCTTGGCGATGTTGATTTGCCCCAAGGCCAGCTTGTAATGATCTTTGTCGTAAAGCACGTTCATCAGGTCGGCATAGAACGGGTGGATGTCCTGCAGAAAATACAGCAATGTTTGAGAAACTTGTTTTATGCCATCAAGCGGTTGATGTTTTTATAAAATCCAGATTTTTATTTGACTCACGTCCAGTTTAGGGAAGTCTGTGAGGATCTGCGTGAGGCGGTCGTGGTAGTTTTGTTGCGTGAACTTCACCTTGCGCATGTAAAAGTGTCGGATGCGGTGGATTTGGTAATGCTTGTGTACCACCGTGGGTGTTTTCCGTTGAGTTTTGGATAAGGTGATGTCAATAAAATCCTAAGGAGTGCCCATAAAAATAAAAAAACAACAACAACAAACATTAACTTAAATATGCTATGAAACACTGCAGCAAGTGACTTCAAAATGGTGGCAGAGCCAAATTATGTTAGAAATTCACCGTTAATAATGTTGAAAATACTTGCATTGGGAATTCAGAAAACTTAGTGCTATTATTGTTATTACTCATTACATATTTACTACTGAAATACAGTGACAATAATGAACAATAATAAACAACCCAGTTCAATTAGGTTGACGTTATATCGCTGACATTGGGAGTGAAAGAGTTAACTTGTAAAAGGCATTCTTATATCATACCTTAAGTCAAGTCAACTAAATTAAAGTTAGCGATTATTCGTTGGGGCTTTGTTTAAATTGTTTAGTTCGCCCAAAATAAATGTTAACTTAGTATTTCACTCCAGGGCAGATTTTTCTGCCCCGCACGTGCTTGTCAGCCGAGTTGTCTTGGTGTATTTTTGTCCATTTTCCTGTGTTTTGGGGTTCAATAGAGAACATTCCAAGTGTATAAAACGTCACGGGTCACTTACCTTGGCGGTGGGAACCACCATGATTTTCTTGAAATTGTACATTGCCATTTTGTCGGCACACGTTGCAGTCCGGAGACAGCACGACAGAAAAAGAAAGAATGGCCGCTAGTGTGCTATGACAAAACCGGAAATTACGCACGCTTGCAAAGTTCTGCTAGCTTTAGGTATCGCCCCCTTGTGGTAAAATATGGACAATGCAAGGGGAAATTGTTGGGGTTTCACTAAAATTACGATTCAGTTCATTTTAATCTTATTTTATTCAATTTGAACGAAAAAAGGACTATAGAAAACGATTTTTCTCAGTGAATCTAAATTAGTACAGCGTTTATTATATTGGGAGAGCAACTGCAAAACTGGTCATTTGACCAAAGTGTGTAGTAATAATGTTGAATAGCTTTAATTTCACTTGTTGTCATTGAATTTATAGCTAGATAATAATAATTCTGTTTTGTGCATTCAAACGAGCAACATGTTTGTTATGATCTGCGGCGGTAAGATGGCAGCCAATCGGCGGCTGAGTCTTGAAAAGGCCACGCCTTGCTGCCCGATCACGAGTGGGTCCGCGTGCACGGCCATCAAAAAGTAGCCAATTAGAGTTGGCGGCTGACAGCCGTGGTCAAGAAAAAGGCGGGTCGAAAGCGCGAGCCCCCCGCCAAAGCTGTGGGGTTTGCCCTGAATCAGAGATGCTTGTGAAACGAAGAGCATCCACTCTTTAACAGGCAATTCAACGCAACAGCTGTCATCGGTATTGATAACATTTGAGTGATTTAATTGTCTTCACTTCATACGTTACAAAACATTTTGTATTTAATTTTAAGATTTTCGACTCATTTTGAGATGTTCTAAACTTGTGGACGACTTAAGTCTTGTTGGGAAAATTAATGGTCTTATCGACATAGACGATCTTTTGCTGAAAGACGAAAGGGAAAGGAAACGGCGACTTCTCCGTTCCAGAATCCTCCTCTCATATCTTTTCGGGAGTCGAGAGTATCTACCCAGTCGGAAACCGTGACACCTTTATTCCTCGGATTTAACCGATTCTCTTAAATTATTCCATATTCCGGAGTCGATATTGCCGAGCGTTTTGGATATATTCTCTCGCGTTGAAATTGTATAGGCGCCAGATTTATTAAGCACGACTGCACTAAGTTGGGAAGGCAAGCAGGCTAAGCTAGTTAGCTACTTAGCTTCCCTTGCTAACTAGCGCGCAGTGCTGGTAGGCTATACCTCACTTTTCGGGGGGTGGGTGGGGGTATAAATCTATTTTGGGACTTGTCGGCTGACTTGTTACGACTTGCTTAAAGGTCGGATAAGCGTTAACGTGGATGCCCGGTGGCCTACGACGATTATAAACAGCGAGCGTGTTCGACATTACCTGCTGGTTAATACCCTGCGCATTTAGCCCCAGACGTCAGGTGTAGGCCTCAATCCAAACCCCGACGTCTCCTGTCTTCTGCCGCTGCCCAGACTCTCCTCCCCACCCTCTCTGTGTTTGTTGATTATCGGACAGCGAGAGTTGACAGGTGAGTGGCAACCTCTTTATTCGAATAGTTAAAGTAGGTACAAAAGCAACACTCGTTTCAATAACAAAAAAAATGTTTATTGGTCATAGTGAAGTTAGCTTTGAGCGCTAGCCAAATATTAGCTCGATGGGGGTTGGGGGAATCGGGCTAAATCACGCCGGAGGTCGCCATCTTCCATTGGATACAAACGCTAACCACCCCGCGGCTGCTCCTTTAACTTTACCGCATTCTGTTATTACTCCAATCATGTCTTTTCTGCGGTTTGATGTCGCCGTCTGAACGGAAATATTTTGTATTGTGGTTTTCTTGTCTAATCAAAACACGACGTTTCTCTCATTTAACTGCAATGCTGATTCTGGCAAACCCGTTTATAACCCTGACGTTGTTGTGATTAAACTGTAATACAGCATTTAAAAATATTGTTTAAAGTTGTTAAATCTGCCTTACGATATATTAAATGTCCCTTACCAGCTATTGTTACAGCCTGCATTCCAAAAACTGAAGCGTGTCATTATTTTAATAAGCAATGAATCTGTTTGTTTTAATTTTAAACCACATTTTTAGTTACTTGTGCCACCGATTTTTCGGCGTTTCTCCCTTTTATTTGTAATACAGCAAATTTACAGTGGACATTTACTGTTAGGAAGTCAATCTTAAAACTGTCAATTTGTTTCAAAAATAAGCTTTTTGGGGGATTGTCGTCTTTTGACGAAACACCATTTTTATGTTTCGTCAAAAGACGACAATCCCACAAAAAAATAGTGGGAATTTTCAGCCTGGAAGCTGAAATGCAGTGATTTCGGAAAATATTAAGTCAAAGTTGTCTAACAATAAAGCATCAATCAAAATAGTATGGGAGGACCAGTTTGGTGAGCAACCTTGTCCTGGAAAAACCTAGCAGCATTTTTCAACTGCAATAGGCCACCCGTCAAGTTGCGGAGGAGGCCCAGGGCTTGATTTTGAATGGAGACCAGCGTTGGTGGACAAATATTAGATTGGCAGAATGTTTTCTTCTTGCTGTTATTTTATATTCCCAAAATTCTATTTTTTGCCTCCTAACTGGCCATTTAATTCAGTATTCACAGGTCACCATTTGATTCAATCCTGTTTAATAATATATTTTAAGAAGATCAATAGTTTTCTTGTAGTATTATGGTCCAAAAATCAAGTTAATAATTGTATAACTGCCGTCAATGTCCGTGAATGAGTTGAGCTTGATTGTCCCGGTCGGTTGTGGTTAGCTAGCTAGTTAGCTAGAAGCTCCTTCAAAGCGCCCCCATTGGTTAAAATAGTGAATGTGTCGATTAAGATCATTGGGCCGTTCAGTGGGTTTGTCTTTTCTGACGGTGTCATTCCAATCAATGTGAGCTCGAAGGCCGCGTCCGCCCACCTCGTATCTATTCATCGATTACGCAACTATCAATAAAATTGCAAAGGTTACCAAGACCTCCACGTGTACTTTTTGTTTTAACAGATGTGTGCTTGATTTCTTGTTAAGGCGCAGCAGTAAGTAAACCTTGCCCTGATGACGTTTTTTTTCTTTCTCTGTTGTTGTTTTGTTGGTGGTCTGGCGGGGCGCCGTAGACCCCTCGCTGCCACATCGTCTTCTCCCTGAGGAGCCAAAAAGCAGACGGCTCATGACTTCTGATCAGGACACAAAGGTTGTCGCTGAACCACAGGTGCAGCAAGTACAAGAGGCCAAGGACAGCGCTCATTTGGTACGTGGAACATCGAAACAAACACGCTAAATGTCTCGGTGTGGGCTAAATTGGATTTTGCGCTACTCTTAATATTATTGTTGACAAAGGATGTTTTGCTATTTTCTGTTGGGTGCCATTGATGGCGCCAATTCATTTTGATTGTGATGTTTATTGGCCCCGCCCACTCGAAATGAGTTGTTGGCGCCAATGGCATTGACAGATTAAGATTAGGATTAGTTTCAGGGTTCTTATGGGTCACTTCTTTTTGATTTTTGGGTTGCTTTTGCTACATTTTTAGGGCATTCTGGGTTTTCTTTTTCTGGTCTGTTTTGGATTTCTGTTCCATTGGTTTAAGGCAGGGGTCGGCAACCTTTTTGATGGAAAGAGCCATAAACAATTCATATTTTTTTAAATGTTAATCCTTGAGAGCCCTGCTCCGAATTTAAAAGTCAACATACATGAAAATGTGTGCCTTTTTTAGTCACTTCACCACTGTTAAAGTACAAAAAGTCTCTGAATTATTTTGACAACATTGTTACGTTGTTGCTAATCAATGAGTATCAATGAGAAAATTCATGCATAAGAGTGTAATGAAAAAAAAATGATTATAAGGCGCTGGGGTAGTGTCATTGCCATAATTCCAACGTCACGCTCCTATTCCTGCGCTTCCTCACAAGCAGTTTCCATAGTTTACCTCACAGGTTAGTGGAGAGCCATATGCACCCATCAAAAGAGCCAAATGTGGCTCCCGAGCCATAGGTTCCCTACCCCTGGTTTAAGGAGAATTTGTTTTGAAATATTGTGATGCAATTTGGAGGTGTTACGGCTCAATGTTAGCATCCAGTGGCAAAATTCTCGAACGTCATGTGGTGTTCCGGCCCCCAGGATTCCGCCAAGGTTTCGGACCTCAACCCCAATGCCAAAGCATGGGCCACCCGCGTGTTTAGTGTGGACCCCAGCGGCGGTGCCAACAACTGCGCAGCGACCCTGAGGACATGGAAGGACGGCCGCGAGAGCTCCACTCAGCCCGCCACGCAAGGTTGGACCGGCCTCCCCGCTTGTTCAAAAAAAAAATGGACCAATAAGAGGCTCTGTTTTTGATGAGAAGTTTTCCATACATCATTAACTTGTTGGTCTTTTTTTTCTTTGGAGGCTTCGAAGCCAGCGAAGAGGACGACGCTTTCAAAGAGCCACTAATATCTCAACCCGATGAGCCTCCGCCAACGCCGCTAATGTCGTCGGCCCAGCCTCCCGCCTCCGCCGCGCCCGTCGCCACGGAGCCGGCCTACCCGGACTTCTCCGAGCAAGGGCCCGCCGGTAGGCAAGATGTTCTCGCTCGTTGGCTGCTGCTGACGGTTTCGGGCAAACCAATTAGCCGCGTAGTTAACATGGCATTCTAACGTATTTTCTGGTCTAAGTTTAGCCTTGTCGTGCATAAGTTATGATTTTTTTTCTTTGTTAATTGGTTTAACATAGTACAGTGGTCTCAATTTCAGCAAGAAAAAAAAGCTGAACAATATTTTGCAGCTCTTATTGGACATCCAATTGCGTACCGTATTTTCCGCACTAAAAGGCGCCCCCAAAACAACGGCAGTGCACCTTTTATATTGGTAAATCTTTAGATAAAATTCCCTTCAGCACAGCTCCATCTAGTGGATGTATAACACAATCCCATACTGCTTATAGTCCGGTCCGGTGGGCCTTGTATAGAATGAAAATAATTTTGGGATCGGCTATTCATTGAGGTTGCGCATAATAGTGTGGAAAATATGGTAATATGGGAAAAAATGCAAATAAAAAAATGCTATTATTATAGATAATCCTCAAAAAAATTAATGGTCTTGACCAAGTACTGCTCAAATGCAGACATCCTCGTTCAAATATATTTGGTGTCAATCGTTGTCAAGAGCAGTGAATGAGTTATTAGCAAATAACGACAAGCCAACAATGAAGTTGAATGATTAAAGTATTTTTTGTGCTTACAGTGAGCGATTCCCAGCCTGAAAATCCCCAGGAAAGTTTGAGGGAGCACCTGAAAAAAGCTCTGGAGTTTTGTCTTTCTCGGTAAGTGCTGCTCGTGCATCCTTTTAGCTAACGTTGCTCATTTCCATCACACTCTCAACTCATTCAGGATGTTTATTATTAGCAGAGATGCTCCAAAATCGAGCCTGATAATTTTCAGAGTCGGGGAGGGAAAAGATGTACCGTGTTTATTCGAGTATAACGTGCAAAATTTTGTACCAAAAAACTGCAGCAAAGCTATAAATGAATCCCAGTGAAACACTGCCCTCTGCTGGTGAAAAAGTCCCATCCACAGCCGTAATGTGTAATGGGAGACGTAAAACCTGTCTTTGTCCACCGGATGGCGATAATCTACCTTCTTTTACAAAAGCCAGCCCTCTCCAAATAGCATTCGCTTATAGTTTATAGGGTAATAGTGGTAAAAAAAATAACAATTAAAGTTGCTTTTTGGGGGATTTTGTAACTTGTTTTTTTTTTTTCGTATCTCGAGTCCATATAAAAAATATTACCTAACCTAAAAATACCAATTTGTAGTCACAAATTAAGTTATATTTGAATAAATACGGTATTTAGCTGTCATTGGCAGGGATGGAATTATCCCTGCCGACCCTCCCAGTCAAACTGTCAGTCACCGGAACCAAATAAGGAAAAGGAATCTGCTTGCCACATCAACGATGAGGTCGCTTTGCCGCTCAGCAGATTTAGCAAACCCGCGTTCTGGTGTGTGTCTTCCTAGGGAGAACCTGGCCAGTGACATTTACCTCATCTCGCAAATGGACAGCGACCAGTACGTGCCAATCGTGACGGTGGCCAACCTGGATCACATCAAAAAACTCGGCACGGACATGGAGCTCATCGTGGACATTTTACGCTGTGAGTGTCGCGAGAGTGAACCGGCACGGGCTCGCTTCCAACTTCCAGCTCGCTCAACCATTCGGATGTTGACGTTCTTTTCCAGCTCTGCCGTTGGTCCAGGTGGACGAGAAGGGAGAGAAGGTGCGGCCCAACCAGAACCGCTGCATCGTGATCCTCCGAGAAGTTCCTGAGAGCACGCCCGTCGACGTGAGTGCAAACGGGTGGCGTCCGGTGGACGTTTGCGCATTCTGGCTAGCCGACGGCGACTACTCGTGGTTCAGAATCTCGTGGAGGGGATGCACATTTTTACTGGCAGTCAATGATCAGATGAAGTCGGAGGCCCGGGAGTGCAAAATTGTAAAATTGAAAATGCCATTTGTGATGAAATTGGATGGGAATGCTAAGATGGCGATGGATAAACTCATCTGATCTCGGGTCATTCTTTTTTTTATGTTGGGGCGATTCCTGTTGATTTTTGGACCATTTCTTTAAAAAAAAAAATGACCACCTATAGAGGTTCCCAAATAGATACTGGTTTGGCTGTGCATTTATCTTTGTAGAACCGCAAATGTTACATCATTTATTTTAAGTTCATTTTGGGCGGATGTCTACTCTTTGTTAGCATTAGCCTAAGGTCAATATCTTCACAGAATACTGTAACTGCAGAGTGGATTTTACAGTTGAACTTATTATTTTTTTCGCCCTCCAGGAGGTGGAAGCTCTTTTTAAGGGAGACAGTCTACCGAAGTTCATCAACTGTGAATTTGCCTACAACGACAACTGGTTCATCACCTTTGAGTCAGAAGCAGATGCACAACAGGTAAAAGCAGCGCTCACTACTCTTTAAGCAACCAAACGGACCACGGCTGTAATCGGTCCGGATGAATTTATTCGCTAGGAACCGTCTGAGGAAAAGCAATTTTGAATAAAGGTTAAGATCTCAGAGAATTTCAGGTCTGGTTCAGGCTCAGGCTAAAGATCTCACATCTAATCTTGACCATTTTATCCAAGCATTTTACCCATTTCGATGAAAAAAAATCTTTTGAATATAAAGTGTCCTATTCTTGTAAATTTATATCCTGAACAACAACAATTTGCCATTGATGCCGATGGACGTCTAAGCCATTTGAACTGGGAGCAAATGAACAACTAATGCCATTTTCAACAGATTGGATGTCCACTATTGTAACTCAGTAAAAAATCACAGCAAACGAATACAAATAGACACGTAGTTGGACATCTATCATCGTCCATGGCGCTGAAAGAGTTAACTTTTAACACCCCTAGTGTTAATCTGTCTGTACTCTGATTTAAAGATTGTGTTTTCTTGTCCCAGGCATATCAGTACCTCCGTGAGGAAGTGAAAACCTTTCAAGGGAAGCCTATCAAGGTGAGCCACATCGAATGGACATTGTCCGGCCCTCGGGTGAACGTAAACCCGCCGCTAGTGTGTGACGGCGTGTTTTCTGCGTGGCAGGCAAGAATAAAAGCAAAGGCGATCGCCCTCAACACGTTCATGCCAAAGAACGGCTACCGGCCAGTGGAGGTGAACCCGTACGCGCAGCAGCGTTACACGGCGTCTTACTACATCCCGCCGGTGTACAGCCCCCAGCAGCAGTTCCCCCTGTACAGCCTCATCACGCCGCAGGCCTGGTCGGCCACGCACAGCTTCATCGACCCCGCGCTGGTAACAATTCATTTGTCCGTGTTGGCGTCAGTTTATCGTAAATGGCTAGATTTGAGATATGGGTGATGGAATTGTTTGGCAATCTAGGGGTTAAAGTCAACAAAGCACGTGCAGTGAAATAATAGTGCCATTTTCAAACAACCTCAACGAATATTCATTCACCTAGCTAAAATGGATTGAATGTATTCAAGCGATAAACTCATTGAAATTCAGTGAAAGTGTTAATATAAAGATGGAAATTAGCCTTTGGCTATAAGCTTAAATATTTACATGTACCGTATTTTCACGACTATAAGGCGCACTTAAAAGTCTTACATTTTGTCCAAAATAGACAGGGCGCCTTATAATCCAGTGCGCTTTATATATGGACCAATACTAAAATTGTGATCACCATAAAATCAAATAAATCAGTGGATAGGGTACACCATCCTCTACAGCTCTCACAACTACGGCAAGCAGCCCCCGACTCGACTATTTTCCCCGTCGAAAAAGTACTGCGCAGTGACTGCTGGGATATATACTTCTTTTGTCAATACACCCAATGGATTGTGGCCTGCATACATCGACATCAACACAGCTTTACGAAGCATGGAAGGCAGCGTTGGAATAGTTACGCTAGCTACTAGCTAGCTACTATTTGCGAATGGATTGTGGCCGCCTGGACGAACGTATAAAACTCATCGTTTTCAATGACTCGTTTGGACAATTGTTCAATTCGGACACAGAAAATGAGGACTTTGATGGATTTGTGGGTGATGATGACGTGAGTACATTGTAAAATGGCTCTATAAAGTACAACCGAACTCAGTTTTGCTTCCGTTGCCTTTTTAAAAACTTGTTTTTAGCGTGTGTCCATATGTTTAAGCTGGTGTATGTTTTGCCATGCCTGGCTGCGTCTTTAAAAACGGTGCGTCCTTTTGTGTGTGTCAAATACAGAAATAGCACTCGTTACTGACACTGCGGCTTAAAATGCGATGCGCCATATAGTCGTGAAAATACGGTATATGTTCATTAGTATGTATTGTGCCTTTATTAAATCAATCAAACTCAATTCATGCACACACAGAAATTATGTGTATCACTAAAGTTTTTTTTATTTTTTTTTAGGTTGCTCCATTTCACAACAACCAATTCATCAATGGGTTCACATCAGCCACGTTCAAACCAGCGACCACTCCCGTCACCGTACGACACCACTCTCCCCGGACCAGGTGGGCGTTCGACTTCCTCCTCAAGAAGTCGAGCCGAAAACGCCATCTGCTTTTACCGAGACGAATAAACGCCATTTCCTTTTGCCCTTTTGCCCCCGCAGAAACCACAGCAAGCCGCACCTGAGGCCGGGGCTCCCCACCGCCGAGCGCACGGGGCTCCTGGAGAGTCCCGCCCTCTTTCCCAGCTTCCCCAGCGACAGACTGAACGGCATCCGCAGTAGCCCCCCCGCGCGCTTTCCCGTCAGCCAACCCAGGAGCAGGTTGCCCGCCGCCGCCGCCTTTCCCCGCCGGGAGACGGCGGGCACCGGCCGAGTGTCCGACTTTGGCGCCGCCGACTACTCTTCCCTGGGAATGGGGCGAGGAAGGTAACCCGCTGCTAGTTTCAGTGTTGCTACTAGTAATATGACAAACTCCCAAAGTTAGATTAGAACTTTATTTCATCCAGTATTGGGGAAATTTCTTGGTTGCAGTAGCAAGACAGACACACAAGACATTGTAGACCTAGTAAAAAAAACTGGAGCCACACAGGAAGTCCACACGGTGATTCATATGAGTTTGCGTTTGATTTATTTTTTAAGGGACAGAACGTATTAATGAACATATTTATATTCAGGTTAATGAACATCTACCGTAACTTCTCGCATATAAGCTGCCCCTGCGTATAAGCCACACCCTTGAAATTGGCTTAAAATTGTTGAATTTTACAATTTCTCGCATATAAACTGCCCCTGCGTATAAGCCACACCCTTAAAATAGGCTTAAAATTGTTGAATTTTACAATTTTTCTCGTATAAGCCGCCCCCCGATTCACCATTTTCACCTCCATATTTATGGTTTTAATCGGGAGTACAAATGTGTTACTTTGAAGGGAAATTTTTTAATCATCACACATGGTATTTCTGAGGTACTGTATGAATCAAAAACACATTATTAGGGTCAATATCATAAGGAATTATTTCATGCAGTAATGGTTGAAACCTAAAATAACCAACAAATAGTTAATGTTACTTTGCCGACATCCACTGGTGAAAAAGAGTATAGCAAGTGTTGTGCGCATATAAGCTGTACCCATGATTCATTTTTTTGAGTTACAAATACGGCTTATATGCAAGAAAATACGGTATATGCAAGATTATAGCCGAGGGCTATTTTCCATTTTTAGTCCCTTGTGTAGGTTGAAGATAAACAATGACACATCAAATAGCCAATGTACGCGTGTCTGAGATACTTTTATTAGATTGGCTAAAAGGGCCAAATATTGGCTGTTTTTTCCACTTTGTTTCAAATAATCAAGGTATTGTCTATCCCTTTAATGTCATCTTTTTTTTCTAGGAAAAAGAGGGACGAAAAGTTTACAGTAAGTCAAATTTAAGATGCCATTTTATGGATTGTGGATCTGCCGCCCGCCATTGACCATGAAATGACTTTTGCGTGACCAGCGAGTGACGGCTCAATCGCCGCCGCCGCCCGCACCCAAAGCGCCGTCTCCGAGCTTCGAGTTGGGCATGTCCAGTTTCCCCCCGTTGCCCGGAGCCGCCGGGCATCTCAAAAGCGAGGACATCTTCGACAACCGGCTGGCCGGCGCCGCCGCCGTGGTCGCCGCAGCCCCCAAAGACCGAGTACGTAACTTGCTTCCTGGCGGTCTTTTTAAAAACAAGTTCAAGGGTTGTTCCGATTTTCCTCAAAGACTAATTTTGTTGAAACGTATTTCGCAGAATGCTAGCGCGGACTCCAGTCCCGGAGCGACCCCCTCGTCGGTCGGCCCCAAAGAGCCTCTTCGGAGCCCCCCTTCCGCCACGTCCTCCTCTGCGATGCCCGCGGGCTACCTGTCTTCGCCCGCCACGCCCACCCAGTCGGCGGCATCCAGCTGGGCCCCCGCCGTCTGCTCGCCACCGCCTCCTTCCCTCCCAGCAGAGTAAGAACCACCTTGAATAAAAGCACTGGACTGGTGAAACGTCAAAAATAAAATGTTTTTCTGTTCATAAATCCATGGTTATGGTTGTTTTTCTCCATTTCAGGGATGCGAGGGTATCCGAGGGGAAGCCCAAGGAGGTTCCGCCATTGGTGGAGCGAGTTCCCGGTACTCTGTCGACAACCAGCAAGTCGGTGCAAGTCAACGGCGCCGCTACGGTAAGTTCGCAATCAACTTATTGACAATTATACACTTTCAGTTCATGTCTATTGCTCTCAATAGGTGTAGGGCACATGTGTCAAAGTGGCGGTCCAGGGGCTAAATCTGGCCCGCCGCATCATTTTGTGTGGCCCGGGAAAGTAAATGATGAGTGCCGACTTTCTGTTTTAGGATCAAATTCAAATGAAGAGTATAGATTTATCTTACATTTCCTGATTTTTCCCCTTTGTAAATCAATAATTGTAAATGTTTCAATCCATTTTTTCTGTGTTTTTAGTTCAAAAATCATTTTGTAGAATCTAAAAATATATTAAAAAATGGTAAAATAAACATTGTTTTAGATCTATAAAAAAACTGAATATTCAGGGCTTTTAATCGATTTATAAAAAAAAAAATCTAAATATTATATCTAAAATGGTCCGGCCCACATGAAATCAAGTTGAGGTTAAAGCGGCCTGCGAACCAACCCGACCGAGTCTGACACCCTTGGTGTAGGGAGAGTAAATGAGTTAAACTAACGATAACTTTCAAATCCTCTGTAGCAAAGTATTAGATTCTACGTACATATTTGGCTCTTGAGCGTATCTGTCTGTTGGCCATTCAAATTTGGCGCATTTAGTTTTTTGTTACAATAATCAGTTTTCTTTTCCCCCGTTGGATTTTTTGTGGTTAATTTTAAAGGCCTTTGGCAAAGATTTTACATCAGAACTTTTTGTTTTTCATTTTCATTAATAATGAAAACTTTTTTTTAATTATTAATGAAAACAGCTCAATTACCCCAACTAAAGTATACTATATTTTTGTCCATTTTTTTTCTCACTTTAATTCATGTAGTTCAGGGGTGCTCACACTTTGCACCAATATCTTTTCAATAAGCCAACCAACCCCCTGCGACCTACTTTCTTGTTGGGGTTAGAATTCAGGGTTGGGCAAAGCGAACCTGCGGGTGGGTGGCTGTGTGGCTGCACATTTTAGCTCCACAGACACAGAGTTGAAGTGACGGGGGATGGGCTTCTAAAACAAGAAGCACCTGACGGCAATCCACTGATTGCACCTTTTGGACCACACTTTTGCGGACAGGTTTCCTCTTTCCAAGTTGGAAGCAAAGCACCCACTTTGTGGAATAGTTTGCATACCCCTCTTAAATGAAGGCCTCATTTTATGAAATGCTACGTCTTCATATGTCCATCCAATGCTTCAACTTCATCAAGGTGCTCTTAAATGGGTCCAAATGTCAAAAGTCTGCAACGTTTTA
Organism: Stigmatopora argus; assembly: GCF_051989625.1. NCBI lineage: Eukaryota > Metazoa > Chordata > Actinopteri > Syngnathiformes > Syngnathidae > Stigmatopora > Stigmatopora argus. The sequence continues at coordinate 1,149,759 of NC_135398.1, forward strand.
AATAGGTCCCAAAAAAGTCTTGGACTGGCTTTGACATTCTACACCAGGGTGGGGAAAACGGTCTTCGAGGGTCGCTGTGGGTGCTCGTTTTTGGTCCGCAGTGGAAGCGGCGGGGGTTGGGATTCTGAAAGCAGAAGCACCTGACTGCAATCTACTGATTGAACATACCAGATTTAGGGAAAGGTATCACATGGGACTTATTGCGTAGGTTTTCCAACTTCATACCTGTCAACCTCTGCCGATAACTGCCCTTATAAATGATTATGATTCCCCTTACAAAC